>NW_024870720.1:17632500-18010000 GCF_019054845.1 Dipodomys spectabilis | reverse complement strand
TATGTCACAGGGATTCAACTTAATAGATACCTTGTGTCAGAAGGAAAAGGACCTGTGTAGTCAAATTCTTGTTGAAAATAATTATAAAATATTTAGCTCCTCAGAGGTAAATGTTCCCTGATAATCATAGAATTGAAACATCACTACTGAGTAAAATAAATCTTTCATTCTGAGTTTTGGTAAAGTAAAAAATATAAGATTATAACATAAAGTTTCTCCATAGTCATCTCCATACACATATGCGCGCACGCACACACACACACACACACACACACACACACACACACACACACACACACACACAAGGAAAAAACTGGGAAAAATGAAGTAAGTCAAGCTCAAAGAGACAGAGGTTATATATTTTCTCTCATATGTAGAAGCTATAATTGGTTTAAAAGTACATAAATAAATACCCTTGGGTGCTATGCAAGTAGACATAATATATTAGTTGGAGTATGCTAGATTTAGGGAAGAACCCAAGTAGTATATTTCCTTAGAAAGTTATAATCATGATTCAACAAAATGAACACCAGGAAACAGGTGTTTGAAGGGGACTGGGTCAGAGTGCAGACAATTGAAGAGAAGAGGGGAAGAGAATGCAGTCAAAAATTCAATATTAACCCCACAAAAGTTAAGAAATATAAGGGAAGGGGTAGATTGAGGGGGATAGGTGAGAATGTTGGAAGGGATGACATTGATCAACACGTAAATTGTAAATTGCTTTGTTGAATGGCAATTCTCTTGTACAACTACTTAATAAAATAATTTATTAAAGGGTAAATTTTGTTTGTGCCTACATAAATGAATATCACTCCCAACTTAGAATTAGATACCTTTGCTAGTTTTCAATATTCCCAAAAGTGCTTCAAATCCTCTTTCCCACTACGGAGTGATGATAAAAAAAAAAAAAAAAAAAAAGCAGGCAAACTAGTTGATGTTTATTAGAAATAACTAGAAAAGCCAGACCCCAAAAATACAACTTTGTAATATTTTTACACAATTATTCATCATCTTAAATGCAAACCTTCTGAAAGAATTTCCTCATTATTCAGTGGGTTTTAAGAGTTTTAAATGTTTTCTGCTTCCAGAGAGCCCATATGCATTAGTGGTCTCTGTGGTCACTGAGATTCCATTATAGTTCTGAGTTGAATGTATTTATCCATTTGATGCTGGGTAAAACGTGAATTTCTCTCACTGACCTTGTCTTCCAGTATAGCTATACTGAATCATGAGCTCCTCAACAAGCTTAAAGATCCCCTTGGGTCTTCATTCATTTGTATGTCCTTTAAGTGTTACTTCTGAAAAAAGAGAGAAAGCCACATTACCTCTAAAATGTCTAAATCGTTAAATCAAGATTTCATACATATGAAATGAGTTGACCTGCAGACCCTCCATAGTTCCCCATGATAGTGGCCCCGAAGTGCAGAATGTGTTTTAAAATGGTTCTCTAAAGCTATGTGTTTGTTTATTTTAATCAGTGTGATCAGTACCCCTAACTTGTTGTCTACCCAGGAGAGTAGCTTGCAATTATTCCTTCCACGACTAAGATCTGACACTATATATCCTCTAAATGGGACAGATGGAGCTTGTCTAAGGTTTTGCTTCATCAGCCTTCTCCTTGGCATACCTCCCATAAACATCAGAGTAAGGCAGGCTGATGGCCTGATCTGTTATTTACAAAAAGTGGTATAATATTAAATTACAAAGTGCTATTGACACAATTACAGGAGAGAAATTAAGAGTGTCAGATTTAGCAATATGGACGTTTTTCTGACAACAGAAACCCATCAACCTTCACTTTATTCATGCATGAACACTTCCTCATGAAAATATTATCAAAATGAGACCATTAATCCCATTTAGAAACAAAACAATTAAGTAAGTACCGTAAGTGTTTTTTCCCCTTGTGATTGTTGGTTCTTTTGTTTTAATAGCTTTTTCTTAGCTGAGGGAGATGCACTTGAAATGATGACTTTACTGCTGATGAGACAATAATTGTTAAGCGGACACACTGATAGTTGAGAATCAAATCTTAAGAGTTGTCCAAAAACTAGAGATTACAGATGATAATGGCAACAAATTTCTATAGAGTTGTTAAATTATACCTAAATTGTTTATTTTTATTATTTTTCATGGAAGGATGTATTTTCAACTTGAATATGAGAATGAAAAGGAAAGAGGCATTTTCAGGAAGCAGCAATTTAAAGAGACATAAAGAATAATGGATACAGGTGCAGAAAAGATATGAAAACTAGCTTTTTTAAATTTCCCTATTATTCTTGCATAGTTGTAAAAACAAAGGTTTCAGTTCAACACTTTACTTTTTGAGTAAAATGCATTGTGATCAGTGTCATCCCATTCACCATTATCCCCTTTCTCTCCCAATTCCACCCATCCCCTCAGCTTACCTTGTTCCATTTCACATATGTACATTGAATATTGAATGGTACACAGAATATGGATAACCCCTGGACTTATGCATAGCATATAGATGCATAGAAGGAAACATTTTCTATAATAGATACCCTTACTGTTTGTTTTGTTTATTCATGGTTATGCAATGTATATGCTTGCATACAAAAAATATTATGTATACCATAGACTGTCACTCTAAATTTGCTAAGCATACCATTGCTTTCTTTACTTCAAAAAATCTTGTTATTTATTTTCTGCATTACTAATTTTGGTACTGAAGTGAAGTTCTGTATACAGTACTGTTGATGTTCTTAAGCTTTTATTTTTTATCTCCCTAGAGAGAATTAATTCCTTTGAGGTAAATACTCTATTATTTATGTTATATTTTCTCCTCCAGAGCACAGAGAGAAATGGGCACAGTGATAGCTATCCAATACTTATTTGTAAAACCAGTGAAAAACTGAATGCTTGAATTGTTTAAGAAAAGAAGCAGTCAGGCTCTGGTGGTCCATACCTGTAATCCTAGCAACTCAGGAGGCTGAAATCTGGGGATTGATGTTTAAGGCCAACCTGGGCAGGGAAGTCCATGAGACCCTTGTGTCCAATAAACCACCAGAAAACTGGAAGTGGCACTGTTACTCAAAATGGCAAAGCAGTACCCTTCAGCAAAAAAGTCTTAGGGACAGTGCCCAGGCCAGGCCCTGTGTTCAAGCCCCACGACCAGCAAAGAAAAAAGAAAGGAAGGAAAGGAAAGGAGAGGAGAGGAGAGGAGAGAGAGAGAGGGGAGAGGAGAGAAAAGAAAGGAAAGGAAAGGAAAGGAAAAGAAAGAATTAAAGAAAAGAAGCAAATAATATAATATATTTCAGTGGTATTAGGTAAAATGGAAAGACAAAATATAGAAAGGCTCATATTTATATTTGTTTCTTCTATTATACCTTATATTGAAAAGAAAAGAAAAAGCCAGGCACCTCTGGCTCATGCCTGTAATCCTAGCTAGCTACTCAGGTGGCTGAGATCTGAGAATCGTAGTTTAAAGCCAGCCCAGCAAGGAAAGTCTATGTGACTCTTATTGTTTTTTAATTGTGAAAATACCGCACAGAGGGGTTACAATTACATGGGCAAGATAATGGGTATATTTCTTTTCAAACATTGTTGCCTCCTCTTATCTCCAATTAACCACCAGAAAATCAGAAGTGTTGCTGTGGCTCAAGTGGTAGAGTGCTAGGCTTGAGCTGAAGAACTCAGGGACAGCACCCAGGCCCAGAGTTCAAGCCCCATGAGCGACCGAAGAAAAAAAAAAGCTCAAAAAAGTAGGGTAGGTAGAACTAAAAATAAAAGTAAACATTAATAGGAAAATAGAAACAAATAAAACGTATAAAATAATAAGAATGTGAACAGATTACTGTCTCCACTAGACACAAAAATGACATAAAAGATGCTATGATTTTATTTTCCAGGATAGAGAAGATATTCTGCGTCTTGTTACTTTGTAGGAAAAAGACTAACTGAAATAGTAATTTCTAGCTCTACTTGTTGTAGCAGATAATAAGACAGAGAATCATCAATAATTACAGGAAATCAATAAAAATTTTAAGTATAAAACATATGTTGAACCCTATAATATTTATAGAATTTAAATAAATTTAGAAATAAAGTGTTGACTTTTCTGTGACTAAGAAGCATATTTACGAATGAAGTTTGTAAACTAACTGTGAATAATGTTCATAAAGAAAGAACATGTAAAGGATTATATGTAGGCTATCTAATAAACTTTGACTAGTAGTAACTTCACATCCACTATCAAATGATCATAATAAGCATTTACATATTGTCCTAAGTAGTACCTTCATTTCACCATTACATATATTGAACTATCTGTAAATTATCATTTCACACAGATAGAGTCAATCAACAGTATTTATATCTTACTAAAAATGTTTTAGTACAAATACATTTATAAAGTGACATGGAAAGGCCTGATTCAGACAGATAAGTAGTTTACCCATATGCCAATATCTGCTAATAGGGTTTGTGTCCAGTATTGGGTGTTATCATGCAAGCACAACTTTTAAAACTATTTATTCAGTAATGAAGCACCTAAGAAGCTTACATTGGAATCCGGTTCTAAATAAACATGATTGAGCTTGTGTGAACTACAGTGAATCAGCAACACTAAAAATATATGTAATTCACAAAAGATTTATTGTCATAATCTCCTACGGTACATCTGGTGCCTTTAGATAGCTAATAGAACCGATTTCCCAGGAATGACATGTCAAAGCCTTAAGAGAAAATGATTCCTGCCAGATGTCACCTATAATCACTTTCTGCTGGTTCTAATATCTATCTCACCCTGGATGGCTTCAATCCATTCGGGCAGACACAACACAGAGAACAATGTCAGTAGGCATTAAGAAATGAATGGGAATTGTAAATGAGTCTGCTGCCCTGGCATGGGCCCCAACACAAATTCAACACACGGATGTGGATGTCTACATAGAGTAACAACTTGGTTCCATTTCATTCAAATGTCACCCAAACTGTTTAAAGTATTTCTTAATAAGAATGACTTCTATATTAGGAGACTCCTAATTCTATAGGTAGGTTTAATGATGGGTTGGTGGGGGGGGGTTGCTTTTTGAACTGAAATTGACATCTTTTTGGAACCTTTCATCATACATTTATTAGGAGAGTAGTTACTATACTCTGTACCTACCACATATCTACCCATGAAGTAGCATATTTGAGGGATGATGATGACTCATAATTCTGCTGATTCTATGCATCTTTATATAAATGAATACAAATGTACGCACAGAAATTGGAAGAATAAAAATATTCACTCATCCCAGGATATGCTATCTGGAAAAACCTCAGTGGAGGTGCTTAAGGCTTTATTTCCTAATACCTATTTGATTTACTCCAAATTTATGTGCCTATTTTCTATTCCATTTACTTTTTCTATTTTCTTTTTTTGTGGTTGGTTGTTGTTATTGTTGGTCTTGGGGCCTGAACTCTGGGCCTGGGCGCTGTCCCTCAGCTCTTCAGCCCAAGGCTAGTACTCTACCACTTGAGTCACAGCACCACTTCTGGCTTTTTCTGCTTATGTGGTGCTGAGGAATCGAACCCAGGGTCTCATGCATGCAAGGCAAGCGCTCTACCACTGAGCCACCTTCCCAGCCCTATTCCTATTTTCTTAACATGCTTTGAACATCTTGAAATACTTCCATCAGCAATGAGTATTGTTTCCCAAAATTAAGAGAAAAAAGAAAACAAACATGAATCCAGACCTTTGAAATATGTCTATATTTGAATGCATTGTCTTAGTCATAATTTTTTGCTTTCCTCTAGATACCATTGCTCATGTTTATTCTTTGACAACTACAATGATAAAAATCATTTCAGTATACATTTCCAAGTGCAATATTTCAAAGGAATTTGTGAAGCGAAATGTAATTAAACCCCAGTGGTAAAAAGAAAATCTTTTACATTTGTGACAAAGACTCTTATCCTTTTCATAACTTATTTATTCTTCAGTCCCCAGTCACATCAGTGTGAAACAAACATTAACTCTTGGGATAAGAAGAACTATTCATCCCTGTATTGTTCATCAGCTAGCTTACATTTGGCATCCACAGACACCAAACTGCTCTACTTTAATAAACTTCAATAAAATAAAGACATCATATACATTCCACTGGGTTAATCTGAATTCTCTACAGATTCAGCAGCAACAATGCTGGGACCTGTTGAATGGATGGGCTGTTCTTTTCTTGACAGCAGAAATCTCAAGTTGGACATTATTTTGTCTTAAAATAAAGACTTATGAGTAGGAAATGATTCTATTATAAGGAGAGCAATTAAAGAGCTAGGTTGTTCTCAAAATGACCAATTTATAGGATGATAATGACTCAATTTTTCTCTCATGTGAGTTGAGAAGCAGTGTTTGGATGAGCATTAACAATGGCCTCGTATTTTTATCTTTCAAAGTACACATCTCAATTCCTTGCCTTTAACAATCCTGCTCAAAATACCATTATATACCTTATCCCTGCGGCCAGTTACAAAGAACAGAAAAGAACTATACTATTCACTCACACTACACTTACTCTCTTCTTACTTTATGATTTAAGTGCCCCCTCTTCTCTCTCTGACACCTGATGCCCATCAATTATTAGGAAAATACCCTATAATGTAGGCCTTTATCACAGAAGGAGAGAGTCCAGAATTGCAAAGTAGGATGCAATTTCAAGTCTAATAGGTCTTTTAGGGTCAATTGTGAGCATGAGCTGAAATAAGAGAGAGAAATGACAAACCTGAGAAAGCAGCACAGCATAGATTGAATTTATCTGTATAGAGCTACTGCTCTGAATAAACATGCCCCAAATCTTATTATATTTCCAATAGCTAACACTGAATATATCAAAATACTATGAAATATAATGTAATGTTTTGGCTAAACAAAAATTCCCTACATGTTATGATGTCATTTTAAGATTATAATATAATCTTTCAGATTTAGCAAATTCCTAAAGCTAAAGGTCCTTCCTATGTTAATATTATCTAATTTTATCACCTATTAAGGCTATTATTCAATTACATATTTTTGTTTACATGATATAATTAATACAACATAAATACTAGCCCACAAGTGGCTCAGTTCCAAATGGCTTGTGAGGTAGACAGTGGAACAAGCATAATTTGGAGTCCCTTACCACCTATAGAATCTTAAAAGAAATCACTACCTTCTCTCTCAAACTTAGTTTCTGTATCTGGGAGAGAATGTACTACTTCCTATCTGAGAAGGTTCTGGGCAAAAACTAAAAAAGACATGTACATAAGCTTAAAGAGATACACTAAGAATGTGTAATTATGTGTTATTGTATGTGTGTTTCTCTGTATGCTTTTCTGTGTGCTTCTCTGCTTCAAGTCTGTTCTTGACTGCTGTCCCTGAGCTTCTTTTCCTCAAAGGGAGGGCCCTACCACTTGAGTCACAGTTCCACTTCTGGCTTTCTTGAGTAGTTTATTAGAAATAAGTCTCAAGAACTTTTCTGCCCCAGCTTCAAACCTTGATCCTCAGATCTCAGCCTTCTGGGTAGCTAAGATTACAAGCATAATCCATGGACACCCTGCAATATTTTATTTTATTACTGTTATTATTATTTTGTGGTATTTTGAACTCTGGGCCTGGGCACTGTCCCTCAGCTCTTCAACTCAAGGCTAGCACTCTAGCACTTGACCTACAGCACTACTTCCGGTTTTCTGAGTGGTTTATTGAAGAGGAGTCTCAAGGACTTTCTTACCTGAGCTGGTTTTGAACTATGATCCTCAGATCTCAGCCTCCTGAGTAGCTAGGATTACAGGCCTGAGCCACCAACGCCCGGCAATACTGTATTATTTAACTTCAAAGATTTATACATGAAATCTTCAGCTGACAATTGGATATGTTCTATAGATAGTTTGATGGATAAGTTCTCTCATACTGCTGTAACAACTTATGAGAGACATAGTAGCTGAAAAAACACAGATTTAATGGATAATAGTTTTAAAAGTTAGAAATCAAGCATTTGTCCCACTAGACTCAAACCTGGTACAGAAATGCAAGAATTCATTTCTGTAGGGTCTAGGGGAGATTTGGTGACTTCCTACTTTTATAAAATCACCCCCTTCTTTGGTTCCCACGTTTCTTACTCCATCTTCCAAACAGTTATCTAATTTTGTTGCTGTTACTACTCTTTCTTCCTTATATCACTCTGCACTTATGATTCAACTGGGAAAACATTTTTGCTTTTAAAAATCCATGATACAGAGGCTGGGAATGTGGCTTAGCAGAAAAGTGCTTGCCTAGCATGCATTAAGCCCTGGGTTCAATTCCTAGGTACCAACATAAACAGAAAATGCTGGAAGTCGCGCTGTGGTTCAAGTGGTAGAGTATTAGCCTTGAACACAGAGAGGTTCAAGGAGAGTGCCCAGGCCCTGAGTTCAAGCTTCAAGACCAGAAAAAAAATCCATGATACAATTGGATCTACCAGAAAAAACAGGGTAGCTATTCTTGTATTCTTTTATTAATTTTCTTAACTCAGATTATACTCACAAAGTCCCTTTTGCTTTGCAGGACTGTAAAAGTCTTGTTAAATGGCACTATTATGTACCTAAAATTGTACACGCTATTCAAATTTGATTTCAGAATAGATCCCTCTATGGTAATAGGTGATATATGTCAGCTATGCCTACAGATTAATCTCAGAAATATATTTAGATTATAATATACCTCACTGAAAAAGATCAAATAAGTAAAATATAGTACCAATAGGTGTTTGCAGAATTTATATTGAATGCTTAGCACTAAACTCAAGAGTTCAGTATTCTTAAAATGAAAGATCAGGGTTGGATGAAGAGGCAAGGATATAAGCAGGAATGAAGGCAGGGGAGCTGCCAGCCTTGCCGATGGTGACCTCACAATTATCCACTACAAATCTCCCAACTGCCCCAGTAATTCAGAACACCATGGAGCCATTTCCCCTGCTACTTTCTACTTTCTGCCAAAATCTCCACCATATCCTCTTCAGCTTAAACCCAAAAGGTGGACACACACAGCTCATCCCTACAGTTTCTGTACTTGAAATTCACTCTGAGCTGTCACTACAAGGATCAAAGAGAAAATTCACATTTTCAAAGGCTTCCTAGCAAGCCTCATTCTTTGCTCTCATCTTGCCTTTACCTCCTCCATTGCCCCTAACTTCAGGAAACACCGACAGTTTCCAAAGGACAAACCCAGTACTTGTGTGCATGCCTTCATAGATTTGCAAAGGGAGTCTTTGCAAAAAAGAAAGTATTTGAAGAGAAGTGCAGCATTTATTTCAAGCATAGATGGCCTGCAGCCTCCTGTAATCCCTGCCTAAGACTGTCAATTGATGGTCTTCCAATGAGATTATGAGAAGGACATAGAATATGCCATATTGGTTGTTAAACCTCAGGAAGGGCTAGAAACAAAGATTAGCCATATGAACACCATGTGGTCGGAAACATAAAA
This sequence comes from Dipodomys spectabilis, assembly GCF_019054845.1. NCBI lineage: Eukaryota > Metazoa > Chordata > Mammalia > Rodentia > Heteromyidae > Dipodomys > Dipodomys spectabilis. The sequence continues at coordinate 18,000,552 of NW_024870720.1, read as the reverse complement.
CACTGAACTATATAAAAGTTCATTGAACCTCCTTAGTTTCTAATATTCCTTAAGTATTTTCACTCACTATGGCCAAACGTCCTCTCGAGAATCCATAGCAAGAGGAACACCAGCAGGTTCACAGTTGAGCCCACTCCAGATATTACCCACGGTATCTCTTTCCTACTATTGGTTCTATATTCTTTTCCCTTTTCACTGTAAGAAAAATCACACCCATGGCTATCATGCTTTTTGAGTTCTGTGTATTATTCTAACAGATGAGCAAACCTGTGAAGGGAATGGAAGTCTGTAAATGAGGAGCCATGGTATCAGAAGTGATGGAGGCATGGGTACTCTAGGAATGAACCTGCAGTCACTATCCACAGCAAGCCCAGGCTTGTAGAGGACTATGTCTTTCTCTCAGGAAATTTGACCTATATCTATGTAACCACTGTCAAAAGTTACTACCATATAAATACTTTTGATGTATTATTTATAAGCAAAACAAAGAGGAAGCAGGTACTGTATAGAACAGTACATCACTGTCGAAGTTTGTAAGAAGAATAACTAGGGTTTAAATGAGCAAATTTATCTCAAAGGATGACTTCTCATTTATTGTAAAAAAATAATTTTGACAATTAAAATTAAAATGTGAAGGGGGAAAGTCCATTTCCTTACTAAATTATGTAATGAATCTTCAATTATCTAATTTGCAAAGGGAGGAATAGAGCTAAGCAGGAGGAACGAATCGTGAGCAAAACAAGGCACTCTTTTTCAGTATTGTTTGCTTAAGGTCCATTACTGTCCAATATATGGCAGGTAACATTTGGAGAGGAAATTTTCTGAATCTAAATCTCTTCTGTTTTCTCTTCAGTATTCAAACAACCAACCCAGAAAGCTCTGTTTAAAGAATTTCTCAGAAGAATGCTCGAAGGATAAAGATGTCCCTTTAGCCTATTCACTTTAAGGTTTGCGGTTTAATAGCAATAGAAAGAGGATGGTTAGAGAGCACCTCCTATGTTTTCCCATTGGCCCATAGCAGAAGTAGGCTAAGTGATAGTGAACATCACTGGTAGTGTGTGTGTAGTTTTATAAACAAAAGCATCTTCAAGTAACTCATATCTATTACCACCCCTATGCTGTTTCAAGGAATTTCTATTTTGCACAGCCTCCTCCACCAAGTGAGCAGAAACATATTATCTATAGTCATTTCAGACTGGCATTACATCCAGATTATCCTTATTCTGAGATTGTTTGAACCTTTCTGGGTCTCTGTCTGAATGGGTTCCACAACAGTGGAGTGAGTTGAAGAGCAGACCACCCACATCAGGACTGAAGAAAAATTCATTAACAGACACATTTTCAAGGAGCCTCTAATTCCAGCAAGAGATACCATGAGGGCTGCCAATCCATATAATGTGAAAAACTACTATGCAACCAAGAGAGATGACAAGAGAGCCATTAGCATCAGTGGCCAAAATATTTCCCTGACAAGACTAGAAGTGGAAGCGAGGTTTTTCCTGGGTCAGTAGAGCTGGGGGGAAGAAGAGAGTCATACTACAAAATCACTCAGTTTACAGGTGGACTCACTGCAACAAAGAGACGTACAAGTCATATGTCTAAAACGAACTTTACAACTTTGGTAGCATGGAGGAGGAAGGTTGGGGGTGGGGCGGGGAGGAGGATGGGATGAGAAGAGGAAACAAAGGAGGAGGCAACAATGCCTGATAAGAAATGTACTCATTATCTTGCCCATGTAATTACAACCCCTCTGTACAGTGTTTTCACAATTAAAAAATAAAATAAATTAAATTTAAAACAAAAAAACAAAAAAAAACACAAAACCACTCAGCTCTTCATGGAAAGCTAATAGCCATGCCAAACGAGACCTTCTAAAAGATAATGTGTCAGAATAATTGTAAAAATTTTAAAAAAAGATGATAGTAACCAAGGATAGTGTATTAATGATTGGATTCGGCTTCGGTTTAAGGAAACAGAAAGTTTAGTTTTTTTATCCCCTTCGTTAAGCAAAAAGACTTCAAAGAAGAAGAACAGATTGTTTATTTCCCATCTAAAGAAGTTATACATTATTGTATTGCATTTTGGGTTCAGTTCTGTAACCTAGAATGTAATTTGCATAATTAATTGTGTTTTTCTGGGTAAATGTGATATATTCATCTCCCTTACTCAAATGCAAATTGCTGAGGGAGGTATAAATGCTAGAACAAGTTAACAGTTAAAATTTCTGCAACATATACCCTATATATGTCTTTATCCCTCAACCACACTATATAACTCAAGTAGGACTTTATGATAATTATTCTAGAATTTTTCCTAAGTAGCATTAGTGTCCTTTTACCAACAATTATCCTTGCAAGTCAGTCCAATACTTATTTCTAATGGACATATTACATGGGCTCAGAATAATAGAATTTAACTGCACAAACCATAATTTTGGCACTGGCAAATTCAATGCATATAAAGAGCTTAACAACCCAACAATGGATAGCACCATGCTATCCCACTTGTATGGGCCTATTATGTCATGTGAGGACACAAACAGTCAATGGTTGAGTGTTACTGGTTCATTATAATTTGAATGCTATTTTACATTCTCTGGTGCATGTGTTAGCTTAATGATAATTTACGAACAGAGCACTCAGATGGAAAACATTCATATTCAGAACCCTCATTTTGCCTAGGAATATAAATTCAGTCTTTTAATCTTAGTAGTTGATTAGAAATAGTTAGAAATAGTTTGTTTTCATAAAGTAGTTTTCTTCATCTTGCCACAGATAAAGACAATCTAATTTCAGATCTGCAAGGTCCCACCGAAAGATTTCTACAAACTAGAAGGTATCCCCCATTGCCTTGATACTATGATGCTTTCAGTATAACATAAATCTGTAAAGTTCTCCTGGGTCCTTAATGTTTGTAATGTAACATTATTTTTCATATTATCTGAACCAGGCCATACAAGACTGTCAGATAACAATTCATATATGGTGATAATAGATGACAGATATAGATGCATGGAAGGTAGAGGATAGACAGGTGATAGCGATAGATAATAGATAATAGATGATAGATACATAGATTGATACTAAGCCATTATTTTGACTTATACTAATAATCAACAGCTATCTATGGGAATAGAAAATATTCTTATAGACAGAATTTATGAAGAAAGACACACATGGAGCCTCACGCACTTCTGTATAATCTGAGTTATAATTTAAAACATCTCAAGCTAGTTTTAGGTAGCATGCAAGAGTTAGCACAAAAAAAAAATGAGTTAGAAAAATCAAGCCAGGCACTGGTGGCTCAAACCTATAATCCTAGCTGCTCAGGAGTCTGAGATCTGATTACAGTTCAAAGCCACCCCTGGCAAAAAAGTCTGTGAGACCCTTATCTCCAATAAACTATTCAGAAGAAACTGGAAGTAGATTTTTTTTTCTCCAGCTAACATTCTATAGACACTTTTGCTACTTACTCATATCATTAAGGTTCAGATGAAACATCTTTTGAATCGTTTGCTCATATTTGGATAACAGAATATTGAAGTTTATGTGGCATATATAATACTTCTGCTTATAAGTAGAAAGTTTTTCAGGCATATTGCTCATATTTATACAGGGTGAGATTACTCAGAAATGTAGCTTTCAGTCATTGATTCCAAATTTCCTTCACTTTTGGCCTAAAGAACACTCATGAAATATAGTTATAAACCTTAGCCTCCCTCACCCACTGAAATTATGAAGTATCTTATTTCAAATGGGCATGAAAATGAGATTCAAAATCCCCTGCCTAAGAAGTCAATGGCTCATGTGAAGGGCTCCATGATTTACACCTCCATCTCACATTAAAAAAAAGAATAGTGAACTTTGTGTTTGAAATCCCAATCTTGAAATCTTGAAATCCCAAAGATTAGAGTCAAAGCATCCTTTCTTCCTGCACCTGTAATTGCCCCATCTGGGTCCTTTTTTACAAAATAAAGTAGATTTTTTCTTAAGGACAGACTTCAAAGCAATTTGGTTGTTAGGAGATCTGATACAGTCAGTTTAACACCAGCGAAATTGTCTTTTCTTCAGTTTTCCAATCAAGTATATAAAGTAAATACTATACATTGAATAATTGTATCAACAACTTATGTGCATTGTCTCATTTACTTATAATAAGTAGAAATAGGTACATGGAGAGAAAACTAAAGTGTACAATTGTCCTCAGTCCCATGATGAAGTAGGAGGTCAATATTCTAATCTTATTTAACTATTGCCCTTAAGTTTAAGTACTGTGAAAGTGATTATTTTTAAAAGATTATTTACCAAAACCTCAAGCAGTATAATCCTATACAAAGGCAAAATCATAGTTCAACAAGATAAACATCAGACAACAGGTCCTTGAATGACGTGGAGTGAGTTCAAGGGGATGGAGATGTAGATGAATGAAGAGAAGGCGTTAAGGAGGTAGACCAATGAAGAGAAGAAGCAGTCAAAATTCAATGTGTATCATAGAATTTTTTTTAAAGGATGAAAAGAGTAAGTTGAGTGAGAATGTTTAAAGTGGTAATAACATTGATCATGATTCATTATATTCATAAACTGCTTTGTTGACTTGCAACTCCTATGCACAACTACTTTAAAATATATTTTTTAAATCTTCCCAAAAGGGAGCAATACTCTTAGAATATGTAATTGTATTTTTTAAAGACTTGAATGGTTTTCTTGGTTTGGTTATCATATAATTTAACTGCTTTTCTCCACATAATTAGCAAGGACTTCTCCTTCTTTGTTCGCACAAACTAGTAGCATACCCTGCTCACCTCAAATATTTATACACTAGGAAACCATACATAAGAAGAAAAACAAACAACTGTTCCAAATCAAAAATTCATTTTTATCAGTCAGTAAAACTACTCATATTCATGGCCAGGAGATAACATTTTAATTTTTAATTGACGAGAAGCAAATAAATGTATTTTATATTTCCGTAGGCTTTAATGTGCTAACATGTTTAATCTATCTATTTATTTTACCACACACAGATCTTGCAGTATCCAAAAACTTCTTAGCATGCACAGGTTAGTTTAAAACCCGGGGTTAAGTGGATAATATTTATATTTGCATAAATTACATGTGTATGTCAATAATCCAACAAAGAATTTTTCCATTCAAGAGAACCTTCATTTGGCAGATTAAAATAGGCATGTGTCTTCCCCCACATCCAATGGAAATTTTTTTTTCACTGCATTAGCCTGGAATGATTTTAGAATGTACAGACATTTGTAATAAAACTCTCCAGACTAAATACCTGTTCTAAGTTCTTTGCCTGGAAATGGTGTCATTATCAGTTTATTGCTTCTTTGGTATTTAAATGCTGCACTATTTTAGCAAGGCATGACAGAATTAGCGGTGGATGCAGAACATTTCAAACCGTTTCATGCAATATGTGTCCGCTTTCAGTGTTTCCTGAGAGGTTATTTCACTTCTGCCCCTCCGTGAAGAGATGAAACTGAATATAAAACCAGAAGTGTATCTGTCTCCTAAAACTCACAGCAAAATAAATCGCAAAGGATAAATCATCCTCCATAATGAAAATGATGTACTCCCAGGGACTCTCTTTACATGATACAGAGGAAGAATAGTAAACATTTTAATTTTTTATCTGAATCTATTGCTTTAGGCCATTAATAAAGAACATTACAGCCCTTCACAAAAATCAAACTAATGTTCCATTGTCACATTTCAAGTGAACAAGAGCTATTTATCATGTTCAGAAACAGAAAGTGATGTTTTTTTAATCAAACAGGCAAGAATAAATTCACAATCTATAAAATGAACTGGAAAGGGTGCTCTCATGGGAGACAAAAGGAGCTAAGAGTAACTTAAAGGTTTCGGGTTTTTTTTTTCTTTTTAGTTTTTCTTTTCCTTCTTGGTGGATATAGAAGCATTCTTATAAATTTAAACCAGGCAGAGACACTTTATAACATTAATAATAACAATAGCAAATGTTAACAATGCCTACATTTTTACTGGGTGAAGTTTGTCCTATACATTGTATATTAAATATATAAATTCATTAAAAGTAAACTTAATTCTAAAAGGAACTGCCACTCCAATTTTAAACTACTATAATTTCTTTTGGAAAATTCTTCTGATAATTGACTTGTCAACTAAGGAAATAGGAGAGCTATTAATCAAGGAAAAATGAATAAAGTTGCTGAGTTTGTTTCTTTTTATAGCAAATGAGTGGCCACTACATAAGGTGCCTAAGATGTGAGATTTAAAATAAACTGAACACCAAGATAGCGGATGGATTTGTTCTAATATGCTTCCTCCATTGAAAAAAACAAACGAAACGAAACCTTAACAACTGGGGATTTAAGTAACCTCCAGAATGTCAAAATCTTTACCACAATAAAAAGCTAACCACAAATCCCCACCCTAAAGCTTGTAAAATACATTGTGCAACAAATCTTCACTTACAAAAGCTTAGTAAGTGGCAACTAAGCCCTCAATATATCATTTGCATTTCATTTTTCCTAGAAGCTTAGACAGATTTTATAGATATTTGTCAGAGTCTGGTTTCTGGATTTGGAAAGGAGCATATATTCAGTGAAAAACAGTCAGAGACAGCACCTGAAAAATAATGACCAAAACCTTTATTCCATTAATACTCTTTTTGCTCTTAATATAAAATGGGTTCACATGGAATGAATCTTACATAAAAAAATGCTTCTCCCGCTTGACCCTCTTCTAATGTTAGAAAAAGAGGACATTTTCTAGATGGATCTCACATACTTATTGTAATAGAATTTGATGGGTGTGTGTATGTTACCCTTTCTTTAAAGCAGTGATGGACTCCAATATAGAACACCAAAACCTGTTGATGGATTCTGAATCGCTGCCTGCTGGATCTCCAAAACATTTGAGGTTGCTGCTCACTTTCCTCTGCCTCATGGCCATCACCATTATTTTCCAAATTCTGAGAGGACAAGATACAACAAATCTCTGTTGTTCAAGAAGGTTCGTAGTTAAGGATCAGCAGCCTACAATCCCTGCTATTTTGGAGACAGAGACTGGAAACAACTCAGTTGGAGACTACCTGGACAAAGTGAAGGTTACTGAGACCACATCCCAACTAATTAGTCAGACTGGTCCTGGAGCTGCACCCTGTATTTTCAGCTACTCAAAGATAGAGGAGGAAGATTGTGATTTGGGTTAGCCCAGGCCCAAATGAAAGTGCAAAGAGCTGAGGGCGTGGCTGAAATGGCTAGAGTGGCTGCCTAACAAGAGTGAAACTGTGAGCTCAAATCTCAGTGTCTCAAAAAAATTAAACAGTTTTCCTGTTAGAATGTTCTTTCTCATTACCCATAGTTATTCTGTACTGTGTGTGTGTGTGTTTGCATGAACTCACAGAAGAATACGTTTCTTTTTCCAAAATGTTGGGAATAATCTTTCTCTTCTTGGATATGCTTAATCTGGTATTTTTCTGGTAAGTTCTTCGTCCTAAATCTTGAAAACAATATTTAAATAAACTTGGATCATTGAAATAAGAAGTCAGTTGAATCTGCCTACTGCAGAGCCTAAGAGCTGAGGATCACACTTCAAACCAAAGCTGGCCAAATATGCACAAGAATCAACCTCCAATTACCCAGCAAAATGTTGGACTGGAAGCGTGGCTCAAGTAGTAGAACACCAACCACAAATAAAAAAGCTGAGCAAGAATAAAACACTGTGAGATCAAACCCTTGTGCAAGCAGTAAATGTCAAGTGTAATAATCATTCAGGGTATAAAAATCATAAAATATTAATTAATAGTTAATAGCAATATCTGAGAAAATAATCACTTCAAATCTAAAGTCAAAATCTTCAAAATAACAGAAAAAGTAAAAAAAAGAAAAAACAAGCAAAAGTTGGTAATCATTATTCTCCAAGGAGCAGGAAGCCAGAACATCATCAAAGATGATGTATGAACCCCAGGCAATTGCATGGATGAGTTTTAAATTTAGACAAGGAGATCTGACAGATTAGATTTCACAAAAGTTGGAGCATTTAGTGAACAGATTATTTATGACTGTTTAAAAGAAAACTTTTGGATCATTTGTTACCAAGACAGGAAAACAGAAATAACTTAATAAAATATATATAATCCAAAGAGCACTTGAACAAAATATCTGTGATGGAAGTCACATGTTTAAATAGACCTTGGTGAAGAGTGATTAAAATTAAAAGCATATATTTTGACCAGTGAAGTGTAGGAGAAATGTATTTAAGAAACTGAGATAATAAACTGATATGTCATCTTCCATAACCAAAACTTTTCATACACACTATCTTTCTCAATGTATGCCTGTAAGGGTGAGAGTGGGGAGAATTAGTATTCAGCAAAGGGCCTATTTTGTTTTGTTTTTCCTTCTTCTGTCATTCAAGGACAGGCTCTTGTAATACAAAGTTGCATCCAGCTTTAGTTTCACCCTCTTCAGTGTGAAACTTCAATTTCTTCAAAGACAACATTCTACAAGTCACACAATGATCATACTTAGTGAATTCACTGCCAGATAACTCCATGTACTTTTAAAAAATATATATGTGTTTACAATTTTTAAAACACAAGCTAATTTTATTTAGACAAATTAGGAGAGCTCTTGTAAATCTGGCCAAAGGAAAGGCCAGATTGGAAATAAGCTCTCCTCCTCCTTCTTTGTTTTCCACTTTCCTTCTCACTTCTGCTATCACTGTCTGCCTATCTTCACTTCCTCACAAAAATACAAATATCCCTTGGGTTTCTTTGACAAAAACCAATCTTTAATGCAAAAAGCAAATGCTACACTACACCCACCTTACAACAGACATCAACTGGAAAATCACATTACTTTCTCCTCATTTAAAAGTTTCAAGACATTCCTTTGATCCTCCTAGCTGGTGTGACTTCTCATTTTCATTGAAATGATCTGGTTTCAGCATCCCAAAGTCCTATAAGAATACAGAAGCCCTGCCCCAGTAAAACCATAGTTGGAATGGAAGAAACAGCTCTTTCCAGAAGTGATAGAAATAAATGCCAAGTTGATCAGCAAATGGTTTCACAAGGGAATCTGATAGGAATGTTCCTGTTTTATTTCATTCGAATTGGAGCACTTCTAAAATCTCTATTATAAATTGGCTGTGTTAGGACTAAATCCTTGCTGTCTATATTGGTTCCATGACCTGCTTTCTGAATGGCCACCTTTCTGCATGGGGTTAAGAAGAAAGCTCCTAGAGGTAGTCTGTAAAAAAAAAAAAAAAAAAAAATAGCTTTTTTTTTTTTTGTATCATCCTGAGACTTGAACTCACAGCCAGAGTGCTATCCCTGAGCTTTTATGTTCAAAGCTAGCACTGTACCACTTGAGTAACAGCTCCACTTCTGATTTTTCTGGGAGTTAGTTGGAGATAAGAGTCTAATGGACTTTCTTGCCCAGGCTGGCTTTGGACTGTGATCTTTAGATTTCAGCCTCCTGAGTAGCGAGGATTATAGGCATGATACTTGAGCAGCTGGCAAGAATTAGCTTTTAATCTTCTAACACATACCTGAAATGCTTGTCTGAATGTGTTTAAGTGATAAATAATCCTGTGAGTCAGCATACAAATTAAGCTGCTTTCTTCATATAAGTAGTCAAAGAAAGAAATTAGTGACAAATGCATTTCTTTGATTCTTTTTTTTGACAAATCATTGTTATAAGAAAAGATATTTAAATGTGATTTGTTTTTGTTTCTTTTGTATGTTTTTCCCCCATGGTATAACCCCTGTTTTTACTGTAGTTGATTCCGGTGCCCTATATCTTGTATACATTTTTCTAATTTGGGGAGGGGAAGGGAAATAACAAAATGCTGAAATAAGGATACAGGATAATCCATTGTAACAATGAGATGTACAAGACACTATGTTGAAAAGGAACTTTACAACTTGGGGGGGAGGGAGGATTTGGGGAGGTAAGGAGGGATGGGATGGTAGGAGAAATCAAAGGAGGAGGTAACAATATTCAATAGGAAATGTACTCATTACCTTACTCATGTAACTGTAACCGCTTTGTACCATATCTTTACAATAAAAAAGTATAGCTGAAAACAAAAAAATGCCCCCTCCCAATCTTAATCGTTTGCTTTACCAACTCAGACTTACCTTTCACTTTTTCAAATAAAGCAAAAAATATTACTATCTGTGTCTGATGCAGAAAGTTCTGGGGGTTTTTGTTTTGTTTTGTTTTGGTTGGTTGGTTTGGGGGATTTTTTTGGGGGGAGGGCAATTGTGGGGTGTGAACTCAGGACCTGGGTTCTGTCCTTGAGCTTTTCCTTCAAAGCTAGCTCTCTACGATTTGATCCACAGCACCACTTAAAGTTATCTGGTGCTTATTTGGGAATAAGAATCTCATAGACTTTCCTGCCCTGGCTGGCTTCTAAACATGATCCTCAGATCTCAGCTTCTGAGTAGCTAGCATTATAGATATGACCCATCGGCAGGAGCCAGAAAGTCATTCAGTTTGGTCTTGGACCGTCTATATTAGAACTCTTGGGACTATTTACAAATCAGTATACATGCGTTTGTTAAAAAAAAAAGAAAAAAGAAAAAAGAAGCCAGGCGCGCGTGGCTCGCGCCTGCCTGTAATCCTAGCTACTCAGGAGGCTGAGCTGAGGATCTCGGTTCAAAGCCAGCCCTGGCAGGAAACTCCAGGAGACTCATCTCCAGTTAATCACCAGAAAAACGGAAGTGGAGCTGTGGCTCAAGTGGTAGAGCACTAGCCATGAGCTGAAGAGCTAAGGGACAGTGTTCAGGCCCAGAGTTCAAGCCCCAGGACAGACAAAAAACAAGACAGAAAGAAAAGAAATAACAAAGGAAGGAAGGAAGGAAAGAAAAAAAAGAACTATCTCAAATATTTTTTAATTTTTTTTATTATAAAGATACTGTACAGAGGGGTTACAGTTACATGAGTAAGGCAATAAATATATTTCCTATCACACATTGCTACCCCTTCCTTTGTTTTTCCCCTACTATCCCTTCCCTCCCCACATTCCCACGCTTCCCTCCCCCCCACGGAAATTGTAAAATTCATTTTCAGTATAGTATCTTGTAGGTCTCGTTGTTACAATGGGTCAACCTGATTGACAGTGTAAATCTATATATTTCACCTTCTTATAACTTTTCCTGTACATAGTTCATTGTCAAATTAGATCAGTTTATTTTCTTTTCTTGTAAAAATTATCTTTAGTCTTAGAAAGGTGTGCCATAAAATGAGAAAGTTTATTAATGCAATACATATCAGTCAATATTTCCTCTTTCAACATTTTCACCCATCCCTCCAAATCCAATCCTTCCCTTTCTTTTTTTTTTTAAGTTTTGTAGTACATACATTAAATTCTTGACTGAATTCTTCTCACTATTTTTTTTTCCTTTTCATTTGTCTACCCTCTCCTCTTGGCCCCATTTCAGCCCTTTCAAGTACCCATTTCCTGATTCTTATTTTGTTTGGCTTTGACTTTACCTTTCTAAGGAATTACACTATTTGAGTTCTCTCTTGAATCCATCATACATCAGTTACTACAGTTACTGCATACCAGCCAGTGCTTTGGGTTATATGTTTATAAGTTAATTCTAGTTTATACATACAAGGAAAAACATGTAATCTTTGTCTCTCTGGGTTTGACTTACTTCATATTATAGTTATTTTTCCCAAGTCTTTCCATTTCTTTACAAATGGTACAATGTCATTCTTCATAATGGATGAATAAAAATCCATTGTGTATTTCTACCACCTTTTCTTGATCCATTAATCCATTAGGGGCATTTGGGTTACTTGCATTATATATACACATAAATGTATATATATGTATATATATATATATATACACACATCTACACACACACACACATATACATATACATATATGTAAATATACACATATACACATATATATCTTGATTTCTTGAGTAACTAATATATGTATTATAATTTTTTCTCTCTTGTACTTCCATTCAATTGCCTAAGATTTAAATAAATTATAACTATAACTGGATCACTTTGTTCATTCGTTCACTTCAGTTATTTACTGATTTAGAATTCTGATAGAACAAAGCAATTGTTTCATGCATTTCATGCCATTTGCCATGTGCCATGGGCTACAGTGGATACATATGTGGATACATATGTGGATACATAAGAGCCAAATTCACAATCCCTGCTTGGCTCATGGTGCAGAAGTAATAACAGACCTGATAGACAGCAGCCAATGCAAAAAAGGAGCAACTGATAGGAAATCATTGCAGCCTCGATTCAGCAACTATAACTCCCTTGTAAACACCATAATTATCGCTACCTAGTTTTACTAAACTTATCTTCTGGAATCACTGCTTCACAAACCCACAAAATTTACCTAAGTTCCTCCTTTGAACAAGGCAATTTTATGTTCTGAGGGGAAAATCACAAAATTGTAAGCTTTTTCTTCAGACTAATTGAGATAATTAAAGAGCAGCAAAATAGAAAATTGTTCAAACGTCTTATATGAATTATCATTTTCTAACAGATTGAATCTAAATCATTCATAAGTCACTTGAAAGTCTTTTTCTAGGGTGTAAGATTTGTTTGTAACTCATTGCTCCTCTTGAATCCAAACCTATCCAAGTATCCTTACTAATAATAATATGAAGTCGTCCATTTTCTCTCCTTGAACTTTTCCTTAGTCTCTGAATATCCACTAGTTTTTAAAACAAACAAAAATTCAAAATTCCTATTTGCCCTAGAAAACAACGGACAAGTAAAAGTCAACCTGTGCATATCTAGGTTGGATCTCTTATTTTATTTACCTGTTTTAAGCTGTTTCCTGTGCTGCATGTTGTCATGTCTTTTCCTTCTTCCTTGGGTTCTCTTCACTTAATCCTTGTTGTACTGAGCTTTACTCATCTTATGCCACCCCCAATGTTCTTAATCACCTTCTCCAAACCCAAATGAATTTCCCACACTATTCTTGCTTAGCAAATTTTATTTTCTCTTGGTATTCATGTTCACTGAATACTTTTCTTCTATGAAATATAACCCTATTAGGAGGATGACATTCTTCATAAGTCACCAATGTGCATGGAGCACTTAAGACCCTAGTAGCTTACAGTAAACTAATTTGGAGTGGATAAATTCCACAAGTAAATTTAGACATTGTGTTATGGAAGACTCTCAGTATGTAAGAGATGCAGTGTTAAACTATGTTGCATGATCTCTTAACTACAGTTGCATTTGCCTCTATTGCTCATTTGGCAGTTGAGAATTTATAATGTGCATTAACTCAAAACATGACTCTTCTACCTCTTAAGTATATGGCTTGAACTTTCAATTACATTAAGTAAAAATTTAAGGTTAAAAACTGTATCTAATATACATTTTCTACTTTTCATAGTATGTAGGATGACTTCTGAGCACACTGGAGTTTTTTTTTTAATATTGCATAGTGAAAAAAGTTGAGCTGAATAGAAAAAAATCAAACAGGGATTTATTTTAAAATAACATATTGCGTTCTGGGCTTGGCAGAGAACAGTGAAGTGCTAGTTAGAATTACTGTACTTACATTTCAACTAGCAAATGACTTGAAGTCATTTTCAAGCTTTCCATTTCTCCAGAATAGAGATAATGCCTGTTATTTTTAGAGGAATGCCATAAAGATTATATGTCATCTTTACATGAAAAAGTACTCAATAAATATGAAATATTATCATTCAATACCTGAACAGATTAAGCAGAGAGATGCAACTGACATAATTAAGGTCTAATTTAGATAAATGGAAATCTGTTAGTATATAGAAAGATGCTGTAAGAAACTTGTGAGACAGAGTTTTTGGGTTTTGTTTTGTTTGGTTTGCAATTTGAGTTTGTCTCAATAGTTTAATAATTACAGGTAACCTTTGCTTTTTTAAGCCATAAAGAAGAGATTAAGCTTACACCAATATTATGTAAAGTTTACCTACTCATAATGCAAGTTTGTAGTTTTTATATCTATGAAGTAGTATCATGAAAATCTCAGAAGCTAAAAGAAAGGGCAGTATTTTTAATGGACCTTTAGTATATTTTATCTATCTAGAGTGAAAACATTGCAATAATTATCCATCTGTTAGAGCATGAGATTATTAATCACACTCCCACACTTAGCACATCTTTATCAAAAGGTTTGACTATTGATGTACAGAACAGACCAACGTATAATCCAAAGAAGACCAATCAGGAGAATCAACAGAGACATTTCATGTAAGAAGCATTCTTCCAATTCAGAGTGTAAGTCTCACATATGTCCCTCTGGATCAATCAAGGATCTCTTTATTACAATATAGAGACTGGCTGAGAATAATGCTAGTATAGTATGAAGCATTGCTGAGAAATGAAAATTTCAGAAATGAAATTTCAGTCGAATGGGATGGTGGGAAGGATGTAGACACCTGTTTCTATAGCCATTTATCTATCATTGGCTTCCTAAATATTCATAGCCTATGTCTTCAGCATACATGAGTTGGGTTTCTAAAATTTGCATCTCAACGACCCCTTTTGTTGAAGTATATTGGCTTTCGAAGAGGACTCTTCTGTCCCTTATCCACTCTCTTCCATTCCATATCAATAAATCATACAGTAATCTTTATGACCTTGATGGTTTCTGAAAACTCTGAAAGGAGTCAATGAGACTAAAACAAGATTTCCCACTGATTGCCTTTAGCCAGAACTTAACTCATGGAACACAATGCTCATGTGTGCTTATTTTGTCATCATGATATTTTCTTTGAGTTGCACCTAACTAAATTTTCTCTTATCCTTATGCAGGGAAATAAAAGTAGTATATCATCATAAAAAGTTAAGGAAAGAGAAACATCACATGGGATGTTGTTTGGTGCTTGAATTTCCAGACAAGTCATCTTTCTAACAACATCAACATGTTTTCTCTAACAACTCCATTGGATAGCAAGTCTGGTTTGAGAGAAATGTTTCTCCATATTGACCTGAATGTGGCTCACATTGATTTTTATCTTGGTCAATGCTCTTGTTTTGTTTTTAATATTTGCTAAGAAATTTCTTCTTGATCATTGTGTATATTATACTTACATGTCCAAATCTGTTGAAGACATAGATTATACATGCTATATGTTTAGGTAGCCAATGATGGCTACCTTGTTTCTCAGGTAAGGTCTCATACTTTTGCCCATGCTGGCCTCAAATCACAATTCTCTTGTTTCCACCTCCCAATCAGCTGTGATTGACTACAGATATATAATACTAGGCATGTCCTCCATAGTTATTTTTGATAAATAAAATCACAAATAAATGTAAGAATAAATTGATAAATAGAAAATCCCTAAAGTCACATAGAATAATTTCAACAAGGAAAAAAATGACTCTTTGGTAATACGATTTCTGTTGTTCAAGCTGAATATTTTCTTATTCCGAGCTGTTATACTTTCCAATCTATTAATGTTTCTTTTGAAACATATTTTCCAATAGTTCAATGACTGTGTGAATTATTTTGCTTTTACATTTCTGTTTGTTGTGGAGCAATACATTACATTTCTGGCTCAAAATGAGTATGAATTGTGCCAAAATACTAAGATATTCCAAATACTATAATTGTGTGACAATGGATCTTTTATCATATTCAGATTCCCATTGCTAGATTTACCAAAAGTTCCAAAATATAGATATCAGAGCTGTTATCTAGTAGATTTATCTTTTATTTGATGAATTTGATGAACTTTTGATTATTGTGACATTTATACTTCAATTATATTAGACAGAAAAAACATAAATGCTCTTAGATGAATATCTGCAAATCTAATGCAACTGATGATGTATCTAACTCAGTTCAGTTAGGATGAATAGGAAATCAGAGCTGTTGAGAGTCTACGTTTAGTATTAATCACTAGAGAAAATGTTCTTTGTCACATTGATCTTCTCTCAGCTCTGCAACAGGCCAGTGTGAAGAACAAATACTATAGCTGGAACATTTATCAGGTGAAGATTTAGACTTCTCATCCTTGTGCTTTATTGTAACCAGACCACTTTGTTTTCACCTGATAGGTTGAAAATGTAGCATCTGTCTGACTAAATTTTCTTTGACATAGGCCCAATATGAGCTTTTAGATACATTGATTCTGGAAAAGATAATATTAGTGTTGTGGGTTGTGTCTCACAGACGGGATTTCAGAAGGAGCCATAGGAAACATGCAAGAGAAGCATTTGCCAAATGTGAAGAAGTAAGTCTTAAAAATATCCAAGGGAAGCCCCTGCCACAGAACAACCAATTACTGTCTTCATTAGTGCTTCACAACAAGAAATATGAGCTTGGAGGGAGGGAACTCCTAGATTTCTCCAGAGAGATTATAAAACAAAGTATTGCTTGATCTCATCTCATCTGTTCCTCTCTTTTGTCTTTACAGACAAAGAAGAGACATCAATAAGCTCCTACCTTCTGCTAAGGGCTGAGCTGATTGCCAGTTATTTAAATGAATAAGGGAAAGAGGTACTTGCTTGGAAGTGAACTTGAAAAGAAAGAAGGAAGTCAAAATACTTATATCATGGTAACAGATCCTATTCTCCTTCACTAACAGATATGTGAACATTTAAGATGGGAGATTAAAGGACCCTGAATTGTAAATTCATAGCCCTTTGTTTGCATAGGTTTTCCTGGACAAGTACTTAAAAGTGCTAGTCTCCTAGATACAACATCAAGTGAGTCAAAGGAGGTGCAGCCTGTCTCCCTTTCCAAAACAGGTGTGTGTTTCCTCAGACTCACATTATTCTGAAATTCTAGTATTATCATGAAATAATATTAACTAAAATATTCTTGTTTTTTCAGATGTCCTGAAGGATGAGACAATTTAGATTCAAAACCCAATATTTGTTGGCAAAATATAATACAGATGATGTGCCTAATATTATTCCCAGTACCTTTATAAATTAATTTATGCACAGATGAGGAAACTGAGGGTAAGCAATTTGCCCTGAGTTACTCAGCTGATAAGTGTTGGAATTTGCATTTGAACTGTGATATCTGTATTGTAACCACCTTTTGAAACTATTTTTTTGGTGATTAACAACAAATCATAGGCCAACCACATGTAATACTCCTGTAAGAAAAAATACAAAACTTTGTAGTAGTCATTTACCAGAGTATCTGACAAATATAAACAATTCCCAAAGACTTAATCTGAGCCTTGTTTAATTTATACATTTATCTGCCCTAAAGAGATTCAGAATACTGCACCCCAAAATACATTTCTTCCATATTGAATGCTTTGAGTCAAAACTCAAATATGCACACACACACACACACACACACACACACACACACACACACACACACACACACTTTCCTAAAGTAATAAAATTTTTTAAAAGTTCCACAGTATCTAATCACTCCGGTAGGAGAATTGAAGGTGGGAGAATCCATTCAAACAAATGATTGTTAAACTAATTTATCTTTCTAGTCACTTAACAGCGATCAACTCTTGTAGTCCAAATCCCCTTTTCTTGTCCTGTTTCCACAATTGGCTACTCTTTGTCCAACTCATATAAATGTTCACCTCTTGCTGTTCTTTGGGGTCTGTGTTTCTTTATTAGGTCTTCCATTAGGTGAAATATGGTAAAAATAGGTTTGCTTTTATTCTGATAATCAAGCTTACAATTCCCATGTATATTGAAGGTATACTCATTAATTCCACAAGCACTAAGAAATGACTATTTTGTGCAGAGTACGTTGTGTAATGGATTCTTTTAAGGACTCGGGGGATGATTAAAAGATGGCATTTTTCAGATGAAGCCTGAAAGCTAAGCTGAAGTTTATTTCTGAGGTTTTAAAAAAATCAATAAAACAGATAGCATATAAATATACATAATAAAATGTTTGAAGCATTTAGTCTAAACCATTTATTTAAAATAATAGTCTCTCATTTAATAAATATTTTTGAAGGAATAATTTCTGTCAAATGTACTCAGATAAACTGATAAAAATCAGTGACAGAGATGTGAAGTAAAATTATATTAATCTAGCTGTATTTGACTGGTACAGATGCATAACAAAGCATCCCCAAATTTAATGACATTGTATTCCATGCTCAGTTGCACAACTCAATGTCAGGTAGCAGCAAGGTGTCGTTGTTTCTCATTGTAGGTTAACATGGAGCATAGACGTGGTGGATTATTTCTTTGCCCAAGCACATGTACAAAATAACTAGCAGAAACATTTAAGGCCTCTAAGGCCTAAATTTAAAAATAATGTCACTCTGAGCCGGATGCCTGAATCTGTCATTTTAGCTATTCAGGAGACTGAAACCTGGAATACCTCAGTTTGAAGACAGCCTGGTCAGAAATATTCACAAGACTTCATCTCCAATTAACCAACAAAAAGCTGGGCCTGACGGTATGGATCAAGTATTAAGAGTAAATCATGAGCAAAGAAAACCAAGGGAGAATTTGAAATCCTGAGTTCAAACCCTACTACTCACCTAAATAAATAAAGGCACCCTGACACATATACCTCATTCTGTTGACAAAAGTAAGTCACACCTCAACTCTAAAGTCAAGAGTCATGGATATATATATATATATATATATATATATATACACATATATATATATGTATATATATGTGTATATATATATATATATATATATATATATATATATTTGACTTAACTTAGAAGACAAAAAGAGCAGAGTCATATGGCAAAAAGTATGGTACAAGATGAAAAAAAACAGCATATTTAAGACTGTGGGGCGAAATTGCGAATTCTAAGAAGATTTGCAATTAGCATGAAAGGAACTAGAATTAATAAAGTTTATATGAAGGTAAAATTCTAACATGCTGTTGAATGTGACTTGGAACACATACTGCTGATTGAGATCATCAGTATCATGCTCCCTGTAGTGCTATAGAATCTGAATCTGTAATACACAAATTGGCTTTAAATATTAGGAGGGTCTATCATTGGTTGTATAGAGGTGAATGGAGGCAGATATTTAGAATTGTGTGCGGTGAGCAGGGAATAATTGAGAGCATACAAATGTTTTGTTTAGGAGGAGAGACATACATTTAGTTTGAAGAGATAGATAAATAGATAGATAGATAGATAGATAGATAGATAGATAGATAGATAGATAGATAGATAGATAGATAGATAGATAATTTTTCATCTAAAAGATTCTGTGAGAACTTGAAGCCTTTGTAACAAATGCTTAGAAATATAAGCAAAAAGTAACTGAAATGGAAGGAAAAAAATGTACCTGGATAAACAGAATGGAGAGCAATTCCAGGCTCCCCAGGTTGGATTTTGGGCAGATGACTATTGAAACAATCAAAGAAGTCATGACCTGGTCTGTGTGAGAAGAGTAGCCAGGAAGAAAAGGCATAGACAATGGACAGGCACTGTGATAAGGTAGAACTGGGAATCCTAAAGGAGTGAAAGCATCCAAATGTTTCAACTCAAGTATAACTCTTTGTGATCAGAGTGATAATAATTCACTTAGTATCATGGGTTATCTGGAAGCTGGTGACTCAGACCTGTAATTATAGCTACTGAAGGCTGAGATCTAAGGACCAAAGTCTGAAGCTAGTCCTGGTAGGAAAGTCCATGAGACTCTTATCTCCAATTAACCACCAGAAAACTGGAAGTGGAGCTGTTGCTCAAAGTGGTAGAAGGCTAGACTTGAGGAGGAAAAAAGCAGAAAACAAAAAACAAACAAACAAAAACCTCAAGGACACTACCTAAACCCTGAATTCAAGCCTCACAACCAATCAAAAACAAAAACAAAAAGAATAATTAATGGAGAGAATGTACTAATGTTCTATAGTAATATAGATCTTTAAAAACAAAAAGGAGACCAACAATAAAGGTTAGAAAGTGAGGAAGTGAGAGAAAAATAGAACTTATTAACCATAAAGCCTGAGAAGTTGGCAAAAGGGAGATGATAAGGACCTTGTAAATCAGGTTAAATATTTGAGATTTTGGACAGCAGTGGGGAATTTTAAATACAAGAAAAGCATGATCTGATTAACGTTTTTGGAAGATCAGGCTGAAAGCTGAATAAACACAGGTAAGAAAATTACTAATTAAACTGATTATACACAGTGTGCAATGTCTCCCAGCATAAAATATGTCGCCGCTGGAAACATGCCAGCATACCTCTTTTGTAAACAAGATAACTAAAATGGAATGAACATGTTTTGCTGGATAATGAAGGAAAAAGGGGGGAGTTCATATTTTACAAGTGAAAATATGCATCTGTCTTTAGAGTAGAACCATTAACTGTTTGGTTACAGGTAAGAATCATCTATGATTATTAACAATGTAATGTATTTAGTGAAAAAATAAAGTGACAGGCCAGCTCTCAGATATCACAAGTGATTATATTCTTAGAAACAGTGACAATGTGGGTATCTAAGAATGTAGTAAATCTTAAAAGCTGATATAAACTTACAACAGCTCTTACAGCCTGACCCAATCAAAATTCCTTGTTGGCTGGAGATATGGCATGGTGGTAGACAACTTGTCTAGCTTGTAAAAGTCCCTGAGTGTTGCAAAAAAACAAACATAAACCTCAATCCATTGTATCTGGCCAGAATATATTGGATTTTACATGCCACTATATGAAACAACTTTGTTTTCAGGTTGGAAAGTGCTTATATTACCTACATGATTATCAGATACCCTTTTATTTATTACACATGATATTCTCATTTCACTTCTTTTACTTGTATATTTTGATATAAAATCAGAAATACGAAATATTCAACTGATGTGGGAGAGAAACGATGTTTTGATTTGGCACTGATTGGAGTGGAAGGAGGTTGAAATCAAGTGAATACATGGCATGTGTCAGTTTTCACAATAACCTAAACATCTCCCCAGTTTGTACAGAAATTTGACACTCAAGCATATCATAACTTTGCATAATATTTTCATTGACAACTTTCCTTCTGAGAATGATTAAAGATTGTGTGCATTCACATAAAAATATAGTACTAACTTCTATCAAGAATCTTTCTGTTTTACTTTTAAATTAAACTTCTGAAAAATTTTACAGGCTAAAAACACATGAAAAACCTGAGAAAAACCGAGTTCACTGTCACTAAATTATATACAAGGAAATAAGAAACAACATTTTTAAAATATCAGACCTAAATAAATAGGATAACACAATGGACTTAAATCATCCAAAGGAAACCATTAAAGGAAAGATATCACAGTAAGGAAAACAACTGGAAAATTAATCTTCAATTCTTATTACTTTTGTATATTAAATATTGTAAATATTTTGGATTTTCATTTTTGTTTGTATTTTTATTGTCTTATGGATTTCTTTTCCATAAAGAAATTGTGTGACACATTTGCATTCAACAGTTATCCCTATTTGCACCCGAATTTTGCTCAATGCTTAGAAATAAGTACAATTAAAATTTCCCATATTCCCTTGTGCTTTTTAATATCCTTCATTTTATTTTAAGGTAGTTGATTCATTAGAAATTCATTTTGAGATAATGACTAAAGTAGGGAGCGCAACTTGGTAGGTTGTTGTTTTGCTGTAGGTTATTGCAATTTTTTCTAGCAGTACTAATTAAAAACATACTTTAATTGAAATGACCTGTATTCAATATTCTCGTATAAATTTGAGCATTTCAAAGTGCTATTATAATGTTAACAGAGCTTTTAGTTTTGAGTCAGTGTTAGAATATTTTATATTGTAATATAATAGGTAATTTGATCATTTTGAAAGATTTTCTGCCCAGATCACTTATTTCATGATGTGGCTAATAGGTCTAGTTGGAAGGAGAACCTATACCTGTACAAATGTAAAGTTTTGAAATATGTATAAACACACCAATCAGTTCACGAGGTCTCACAGAAGAGAAGATAAAAATATCCTGAGTTGACCTGGGTTGTCGAACCTATTCCGTCAGTAGAAACTTGACATGTATCAAGTTATAGCAGGGCAATGATTCTGGGACAATCTGGAGGCTACCACACTAAGTTGAGCTACACCTACTTTAAACTTAGTACATTGCATGACTCCCTCTCGAATGTGTATATTCAGCATTAAAAAAAAATAAACACTGGCCCAAAAGCAAAGGACCGCAAAGTGTGAGGGAAGAGGACAACCCACCCACCCCCCCCCCACCCCCCCCCCCCCCCGCCCCAGATGTTCTCCAAATCCTTGGCTCTGGAATCTTTATTTCATCCTGGTGCAATCTGCTTGGCTGCTAAAGTTGCTTGTGGCATGTGGCTGGGCTAAGGCCTGAGGTTGGGCTTAGTTAGGGATGCTCCCCCTCCCCCACTCTCCACAAGAGAGCATGAAGCAGAGACCATAACTGAAGCAAGCATCATAGGAGAGAGTGGGGAGTACAAAATGATCCTTGTGGTTCAAAATAAAAAGACGGAGAAAGGAAAAGTTGCTGCCTGGTGCTCCCATGCTGCTCTTTCTGGCCACAAGCAAATCCAAAGAATAAACCTTCGAGTGCTCTACCAGTGGGAATACTGTGGCCAGCCCAAAGTGGTAGTCAAAGGCCCTGAGGAAGAGACCCTGATTGAATTAGGGATTGAAGGAGAAAACTCTGGGCCTGACTGTATATTTAAGGCAAGATCCTGGGCGTACTCAAATTGAATCAGGCTCTCGAACTGTCCTAGGAATTGGCCTAGGACCAGCAGACCTAATTGACAAAATTACTAGTCACCTAAAATTTTACTGGGTTTTTGCGTGATGTTAATCTTGTCACAAGTGTTTGAAAGTCTTCAAAGTATAATAATAAAACTGAATTTCTTTCCCCTTACCCCTTAAAAACTGGGCTTAGAATAAAATTGGAATTCAATAAACATTTGTTGGATGGTAACTAAATAGATGAATAGAATTTAAGGATAAAAGACACAATACACTTCAGCTGGAAACAATTCCTTTACACATCAATCACAATGTCTTAAGTTAGAACAACTTGATTGGCCTTACAACTAAAGAAATGGACTAGGAGTCAGTTATGTCACTGGGAATTATTCTAATAACCTCTTAAGCAAGCTGTGAAGCTATTATATATTAATTATGTTGCCTCCATTTTCTGAGATTCCTTGGCAATTTAGGAATTTGTTTCAGTTGTTTTTTTTTTTTTTTTTAGAATTTAGAAGTTATGGGGTTTGAGGTGTGGGTCAGTTGGTAGAGCACATCCAATAAGCAAAAGTGTCAAATATCCAGTTCCAGTCCCTGTCTTGGAAAGAAAAAATTAGAATTTAAAACTAAGAAAAAAAAATGCAAGACAGAGTCGGAATAACCTGTTAGCTGTTTATTTTAACAAAAATGATGTATATATTTAATTATCAAATCTTAACAGCATGTAGATCTTTTCTATTTAAAGTCCTATTGTGGCCCCAAGTACCTTTATAATTTATTTTTATATCGATATTACACATTTTATTAAGTTTATTTCTAAGCATCTTGCTTTTTATATGCCCACTTGTGGGATGATGTCTTTCATATGGTTTTCTTATCAGATACTTTTGTGTATAGAAAGATAAATACTTTCATATAAAATTGTAAATGGATACACTATTAAATGTTCTTAATAGTAATAATGCTATTAACACATTTCCTTCCATTGAGATGTATCATTGTATCATCTGCAATTATAATGTTTTTATTTTTTACTTTATTGTTTAATATTTCACTTATTTTTACACAAATATTTACAAATTTATAAATCATTACCACTGCTAATAGTCACAGTGGTAACTAGAACAATTTTAGCTTAATTAATTTAACAAAAATAAGATTCTTGTTCATTGTCTCTATGAAATTAAGACAATATATTTGATAGTGTAATGCTAAATATAGATGTTACATCAATAGATAAATTACGCATATATTTTTCATTTTACCAAGATCTTTTTAATCTAAAACAATGAAAAAATTGGGGCATACCATAATATTATACATAAAGCATAAAAATAAAAACTGCTCATCCTGGATCATTAATAGACAAGTAATAACTCTCCTATAGTAAAAAAAATACTTATTAATTATTGACAATGGTAGTTCAAAATAAAAGAACACATATAATTTTGAGAAACCCAAAATAGAAATTGGCAATTTTTTAGTTATTATGGCATAACATGAGTGAACAGCTTATATTTTGATAAAGAAACATTTATAACTGCAATTGACCTATAGACATTTTATGTGGAGAATGCATGGATCTGTGTGGATATATGCCATCTGTTGGTTTGTAGGGCTTAAAAATGCTCCCATTTGAAAATCTTTGATTTTGCCAGTGTAATTAATGCATGGCCCCTAGTTGCTATATTCTCACATCCATTACAGCATTTGTTCCATGGCCAAGTGTCTCATGGGCTACTGTCAGCCAATAATGTCGAAGCCAATGGAGTAAGCGATATTTGGCCCTTTGGGCCTTACTTAGAATTATGATGAAATCTAAGGCTCATCCACTCAATCTGTTTTTCCTTTTTCACTCTCCTTTAAATAAATCAGACAAGCAAGGCAATCTGACATTTATACCAGGTTCCTTTGAAGGACTCATTTCCCATTCTCTTTCACAATTATGTGCAGTGATATAAAGCCCTTGCATGCCCATTTCCAGCTTCATGAAAACTTAAACCACCTCAAGTGTACCCAGAGGGAAGCTGCAGTGGCATAAGGATCTGGGACTGATTCACAGTGGCCAGTAGGTTCAAAATGGAGGAATCAGTGTAAGAGCCAGAGAGCCTGTCAGGACTCTTAAATCTCCTGCAGAGGAAGGACAGACTTAATTGACCTGAAGGCCAATGATTTCATTGCTAAAATTCCAAAGCTCCAGACATGTAAATGCTCAGGCAAGAGAGTTCTATTATGTGAAGGTCAATACCCTAGTTAGGAAATCTCAGGAACCTGTACACATGGGGCCATCTGCATCTGCATGGATCCTTCTTCAGGTTCTTACAGTGCAACTCAGGTATGCAAATATGACTGTCTTCCCTAGCACAATACAACATTTACATTGCTCTGCAGGTCACTATAGACACCTGACCCCTAGAAGAAAGCAGAAGATCTGCCTTTACCTTCTTTCTTAACTATCTCAAGCAAATAGTATGGGTTTAATCCCATCATAAACTGCATGTTAATATCCCAAGTCCATAAGAAAGAAACAAAAATCTAAACACTAAAAGAGCCATAAGAACTAAGTGTTCATACCAGTAGGTATTTTATGAGTCATACAAGTATTTTGTGACTGGATATTTTAAGTGCTTGATTACGATGCCTGTAATATAGGATTGGGTAAGAGTTCATTAATTGGAGCATTTTCTCCTGCTTATTTAACAGCCCAGCAAGGATTTCAAAAAATGAATTTAACTCATTGTTGGAGTGGCTTTAGGAGACTTCTGAAGGAAATACTATGTATGTAGATAGACAGAGAGATATAACAGACAGATAGAAGTCATATATATAATATATATGACACATATCTATCCATAGATATGTCATATATATGAAGTTAGCCATTTGTTAGGCTACTTGAACTGTTTTGAGCTGAGCATGAGTGAGAGGCAAAGGAAAGACTACCATGTGTCCCAGCTGTTGTGCCGTCTTATGGTTTGAGTCACACTATCCAATAGATCCGATGGTGTCTGTGGTGCCAGTGGTGCAAAGTTATTTGTTTAGAGCTATGGCAGTCACAAAAGGGAAAATCACACTGAAGGTCTACTGGATTCTGGAACAAGACTGTAACACCTTTAACAAAAAACTTATATAGCCTGGAAAAAAAAAACAATCTGTTCCTGATATGTTACTGGGTACTAGTAGAGACAGAATACATAACCATGAGACCAGACCACTAAACAATCTTCCCAAGCTGATTGAATCAGACTTGCCAAATCCTAAAATTGAACTTGATCAGCAGCAGTCCATTATTTACTATAAAACTACATGTGGGACTGAGCCAGAAAGGCACAAGTAAGCTGTTTGAAAACTATTCTTCTTTGACTCAAACCTAGAAATGTATTGAGATCTCCTGTAAAACCAGCCAAAAGAGCCGGAAAAGACTTAAGAGTTTTACACATGGTATGGATACAAAAGTTGAAAATAGATGGTGAATGGATTACATATGCCATTAGGAGTATCCCAAAAAGAAGCGGGGGAGGGGGTATTCCCAATGAGAACAATTCAGTTCACCTGGCCATTAGCTTCCTAAGGAAGTGAAAGTGTTTGGGGTTGAAAATGTATAGACTCTTACCATTGGATCTTGCCTATAAATTTTAATGCTGTGAAATATTTTACATAATTATCCATAAAGTTATATATTTGGCCTGGGCTGCTCAGAGGTAGAGACTGGGAGTAGCATGGATCAAGGACACCTTGGGCAAAAATTGAGGAACTCCACAGCATTTGAATTACTAACTGGGAATGGTAGGGTAATGTCTGTAGTCCCAGCTACAGAAGAAGCACAAAATAGGAAAATCATGGTCCAAAACAGGCTGGGCATATACATCAGACCATTAAAGCCAAAAATAAAGATAATTGGGATATGCTTTGAGTGTTCTAGTGTCTGCCTAGCAGAGGTCCCTTGTTCAACCCCAAAGACCTCCAAAACTGAAAATTATTCAGTTTGAATTATATGTTTTAATCATTTGTTCTCAACCCTTACTAAGTTAATATTTATTGAGTTTGTGTCAAAAATTAACTTCTTCTGACACTCGGGTGTTTACTTTATATTTTAGTTATTTTTCTTTAATCCAGTATGTGTCAGTACTCTAAGCTCACTTCATACATTATATTATAAATGGCATGTACTTGAAATTTGTACTGGGATCCAATAAAGAAGAATGCTTACTTTGATTATTTCTTTGTTTTTCCTGTAAGAAACAGAGATTAGTGGGGTTAGCTTACTCTGAGTTATGGAAAAACCCTCAAATTCACATAGAAGACTTGGTATCTGAGATGTGTGTGTTCATTTAAACCTTACTTCTAACCTAGCCTTAGCTTATGAGTTTCATATTTCTCAGACTTTATCAGTGCTTTCTTCAATTATCTGAACAGTCCAGTATTTCTTCAAATGTTCAACTTCTTCAACTTTGCTTATTTTGAGCTAGAGGTATGGTTTGGTGTATTACACCAGTCTACCAGGCAACTAAATCCTGAGTTCAAACCTCAATACCACTAAAAAAAAACACATTTATTTTCTTAGGACATTTGACTACATTGAGCTAAGCTTATGTTACTTATAACTGAAAGAAAACTAGTTTACTTTTCAAATAGCTAGTTGAAAATCACAAAGTTAAAATTTAAGTCATACTAGTTCTTTTTTCAGTACAGTTGGAGCAACAACAACACAAAAATTCAGACCTTTGAATACTGACAAAGATCCTTCTTGTATGTGGTAGTATATCTTAATGTAGCCATAAAGTTTTACTTAGTACCTAATACTCATCAGAAACGATAAAGTTAAAATATTCTGAGTGTCACACAGTCTAGGTTATAGAACTGAAATGAGGGAGTCTAGTTGTGCTTACTTCATATTACCACCAAAAGGAACCATATGCATATAGAATATTTGGTTCACTTCACAAGCTACCATACACAGAATATAAGAGGTATTGGTTAGCAGTTAAATATGTTGCTAGTGATATTAATAAATAATTGGTTTAATTTAAATAGCAGCAACTTAGTGAGAAATGATTATGTCTCAAGCTGCTTAGATTTTCTAAATAATTGAACTGAAAGTCACCCAGTAAGAAAAAGAGGCCTGTAGCTGATATATATCATATATATATATATATATATATATATATATATATATGAAATGAAACTTCAAAATACTCTTTTGATGGCTCCACACATGATTACCCCAATTCATATTTTTTTGAGAAAACATGTAGATGCCACAGAAAAAGTGGACATTTACGAAGGTTAATATGGTAGTATTTGGGTAAGGCCCAAGAGATGCAATGAGACTGAAATAAGAGCTACTTCAGCACTTGACCTAGCCCAAAATGTCTCAATTCAGGACCACTGTAGTAAAGACCAACAAATCAGTTTTATGCAACACGTAAGTTTCACCCTACAATAATCACAAAAACCTAATGATCTGAGTTTACCTATTAATCTCAAATTGAAAAAAAAATGCATGTCCAAATTTCTTTGAGGGAAAGAATTCTAATGTTGCTAGAGTCATTTAAAACATCAGTTCCCTTTCCTGTGGCTTTGATTTCTGCAGCTGTACATAGTCATAGTCAATCATAATCCAACATATTTAAATGGAAATTTCAAGAAATAAATAAGGCATGAATTTTAAAGAACCTTTACCACATAATATTATGATATTCTATCAATGCTATCATTGTTAACGTCTTGTCATGCCTTATTCACAAACTAAACTTTATAATAGATATATGTAGAGGACAAAAAGTAGTTTGTGTTGATTCAGTATTATTTGTGGTTTCTAGCATCTGAAATGTTTCACAAAGGCAGAATTTCGGTGAGTATAGACTTTCCTATATTGGTTTGAGAAAACCTTCATGACATTCCCACTAGCTTATGATGCTTCTGGATACAGCTATTGTCTCATGCCATACTCTTCATGAAGACAAAGAACAAGCTCATGTATTAAGGCACAAAACAGCCAGGTGGGTGCCAGTGGCTCACACCTGTAATCCTACTTACTCAGGAGGCGGAGATCTGAGGATTGTGGTTCAAAGATAGCCTGGGCAGGAAAGTTTGTGAAATTTTTATCTCCAATTAACTGTTACCAGAAAACCAGAAGTGGCACTGTGGCTTAAGTGGTAAAGCACTAGTCTTGAGCTAAAGAGCTTAGAGACAGTGCCCAGGCCCAGAGTTCAAGCCCCACAAGCAACAACAAAAACAAAAAAGACACAAAACATGAAAACTAAACTGAAAATTTTAAAAAGTACTGAAATAAGGATACAGGATGACCTATTGTAACCACAAGATGTACAAGACACTATGTTGAAAAGGAACGTTACAACTTTGGCGGGGCAGGGTGGGGTGGTGAGTTGGGGAGGTGTGAAGGAAAGGGATGGTAGGAGAAAAATAAAGGAGGGGATAACAATGCTCAATAGGAAATGGGACTCATTACCTTGCTCATGTAACTGTAACCCCTCTGTTCAGTATCATATATATATATATATATATATATATATATATGTATATATACATATATATATATACATACATATATATATGTATATATACATACATACATACAGATAGATAGATAGAAACTAAGTTCAAATCCCATTTACTTACATGGCTTTGAACAGGCAGTACTAGTTAATATTTATGACTATCTGTTTTTTGTGTCTGTGAAGAAAGCTATAAGAGATGCCAATTTTATTAGTTCAGAGTCATAAAGCAGCTAGTATATGATAATTTTGAAAATGATGTGAATTCTGCCAAATTCTTTTGTATGTATGTTTGGTATTGAAATATTTATTTTGTATCAGTTATATTCAAATATCTGTTTCTCTTTTCTTTTCTCTTGATATCATCATCATATTTTAAGTAAAAAATAACAATCAAAAAGGTCTTCATAGAAATATGGGAATCCATGATATGTATCTATATCTACATATCTATAGGTAGGTGTGTGTGTGTGTGTGTGTGTGTGTGTATTATGTATATGTATACCTGTAGCTGGGTGAATTATAAAGAATAAACCCCCTAGTTAAAGGATGTGTTTTATTTTCCTGCTGAGGGTACAGATCTGACAGCATATTCCAGTTAATCATAAGAGAGATTCTCAATAGATTTCCTCAAAAACTTTTAGTACATATCATTAAAATTGAATTATAAAACAAGTGGTATATCAGTGTGTGCAAATCTCACATCACAGAAAAAGTCTGAATTGTTTTTGACATGCTAAAATTTCATTGGTGTCAACTCACATACAGAATTTTTTCTTATATTTCAGGATAACTAAAACTGAACAGTCAAATAACTGGAACCGATAGATGAAGAAAGGCCAAAACATGATACAGAAGAGAATGTGCCAAGAAGAAAGAAAGGCAAGGGGCTGGGAAGGTGGCTCAGTGGTAGAGCGCTTGCCTTGCATGCCTGAGGCCCTGGGTTCGATTCCTCAGCACCACATAAGCAAAAAGAAAAAAGCCAGAAGTGGCACTGTGGCTCAAGTGGTAGAGTGTTAGCCTTGAGCTGAAGAGCTGAGGGACAGTGCTCAGGCCCAGAGTTCAGGCCCCACGAACGGACGCCCCCCAAAAAACAAAACAAAAATAAACAATAAAAGTACCTGCAAATAAAAATTAAAAAAAAAAAAACAAAGGCAAGGATTCCTTCCAGAGTCTGTGTGTGGTGTTGACAGGGGATGAAACTACAATGAGTGGTCACAGGGGGCACACTACAAATGGTCAACAAATGACTTCCAAGAAAATGAGATATTTGGATATCTAGGAGAGGGCAATCAATGCTTCCTCCCTGTTCTTCTCAATTTTAGTTCATCAAAAACATGTTTTATTAGTTTAACTTAGAAGATATAGGTTTTTTAAAGTTAATCAAACAGAAAAGCAAGTCTTGACAGTACTGGGAATTCAACTCAGAGTTACAAGACAGACCCTTTACCACCTGAGGCATACTTCTCGACCTTTGTCCCCAAGGTATGTTCTTCCTTCATACCAGAACTGGCCTGGGCTTTCTTTCTCCTTTTAGTTCCCTGTTTACTGAGGATGACAGGCAGGGGCCACTGCACCAGCTCATTGGATTTCCCAGAGCTGGGATAATAGGTGAAGTGCCATCACACACAGCCATTGGTTGAGATGGAGTCACACAAACTTCTTTTGATCTATCAGTCCTTGAATAGTAACCCCCAGTCTCTACCTCTTAAGTAGTTAGGATTTTAGGCTTAAGCCACTGTACCTACTACAAAACAATTTTCTTTAATAAGGGAATACAAATTTGAGTTGAAGAAATAAATATTAAGTACATCTTGAAGTTATTGTGAATTTGGTTCCAGCTGACCATATTAAAATAAATATAACAACAAGTAATGCCAATATTTTTGTTCTCCAGGGTATGTAATAGTTATAATTACAGTATATTTAAATCTATCAAGTATGCAATAATGTGATATTTTAATAATTGTACTTAATTAAATATTATTATTACTATAAGAAAATGTGTTTTTACCTGTAAATTAATATTTGTGAATAGGGTTAGGAAAGATGGGGGAAAACAATGAAAGGGATGATAATGATCAAGATGTATTATTCTTAATAAACTGATTTGTGAGCCAATTACAGGATCAGAGTTGTAATTCTAGCTACTCAGGGGAATGAGATCTGGAGGATTATGGATTGAAGCCAGTCAGGAAAGACTATGAGACTCATATCTCCAATTACTCACCAAAAAGCCAGAAATGGAGCTCTGGCTCATGAGGTAGAATGCTAGCAAAACAGTTCAGGGACAGTGTAGCCCCTAAGTTCGAACCCCAATAGTAAATAATTAAACTGATTGGTTGAATTAAAATGTTTTTGTATAATTACTTAAAGTTAATTTTTTTAAAGAAGAAAAGTAAATTATGGTGGACCTTTTCTTATGAGTTACAAGCATCCTTAAAGAAATCTAGAATGGAGAAGATTCTCCACTTTTCTTCACATTTATCAGAGGAATCACAATCTATAGAGCTATTTCTTATGGGAAAATATGCTTAATTAATAAAGCTTGAAAATTTAAAATCTCTCCTTGTCCCATGACAACAAAAAAGGATGTGGTATTAGTAGGAATAAAAACATGACTCATATATCTTCCAAAGAGCTCTTGAGTGGCCAGGTCCATTATCAATTAACAGGAGCATCAGGAATTTTTATTTTTTTCCTGAGCAGCGGTTCTCAAACAATTAGGTTAAAATTTTCAGTCAACCATGTTGCCTTATTACTGAAACTTTGTTGCTCTAGTTGTAGGGTTGGGGAGTAAGAAAATGTCCCTCTATTCTTAGGGAGTAATTCTCCTCCGTGCTAGGAAGAGCAGGGCTACAATTCTAAAAGCCTTAGGACTCTCAGAATGATAAATGAATACTGGCTTCAACTTAGTCACTAGCTTTATTATTCAGACTGTTCATTGAAGCTTTGAACTCTAACTATGATCATCCTATATGGCATCTTACTCACATGGTAAGATGCTCTGTTCAGTGGAAATCCATTTTGTATCCAAGCTACCATCATCGGTGATCTTAAGTAGACCTGCTGGATAAGTTGTCGGCTTCTACATGAACACTAGCTACTTCACTTCTTGTTCTTTCAGGTGATGGAAATAAGCTTCTTCCCTTACTGCTTATCAAACTAATCTTTGCTAGCAGCATCAACAGTTTCCTCATCTCACTCATCCTTCAGAGATCTGAAGACTTAGAGCCTTATTTTAAGATTAAGCTTTAGATTAAAGGTACATTGTTTGATTTTTCTATCTGTGCCACAATAACCATTTTCATATTATCACAAAAGTTGTTTGATTTCTTCTGAGTTATGTATTTCCTGGAATCTATTTTTAATTTACCTCAAGAACCTTTCCTTTGCCTTCCAGCATGGCTGTTGGGCACAGGAGGCCTAGCTTTCAGCCTGTCTCTACATTTACCATGCATTTCTCACAATGCTTAAAGTGAGACACATGTGATGTGTCCTTGCATTTGAAAGTTTAGAAGTCACTACAGGATCATTTGTTGGTCCAATTAAAGTAGATATATGTTTCAGGGCAAAAGAAGTCTAGGCATAGAATTCCATTATGTGTGTGTGTGTGTGTATTTATCACATTTTCTTAACCACTTATCTACTGAGGGGCATCTGAGTTGGTTCCATATCTTAGCTATGGTAAATAATGTTGCAATGAACATAGTTGTGCTGGTGGCTTTAGAATGGCCTTGTTTGTTTTTATTTGGGTACATGCCCAAAAGTGGGATTGCTGGGTCATAGGGGAATTCTATGCTTCCATCAGAAAGTACGACACTGTCCCATTTGTTAGGAAATGGAAAGACTTAGAAAAAATCATATTAAGTGAAGTAAGGTAGTCCAAAAGAAATTTAGGTCCCATGGTTTTCTGTATTCACAACAATTAGTATATGTATAGGATAATCATATCAGGTGAGCTAAAAAGTTCAAAAGCTATGTACATATGACCATATAAGATGATACTAAGTGAAATGAACCCCAAGATAGGGACACAAGAGGTCTATCTTTGTTGTTGTTTTAAATGTACTATGTGATTTTTGTTTCCTTTGTATGTTCTTCCCCCTATGGCATATCCTCTGTTGTCACTGTACTTGATTTTAGTACCCTGTATCTCGTATTCACATATGTCTAATCTGGGGAGGAGAAGGTGCATAACAAAATGGTGAAACAATGACACAGACACAGGATGGCCCATTGCAACAATGATACCCACAGGACATTATATTGGAAACGAACTTTAAAACATTAGTGGGGGTGTGGGAGGAGTATAGGAGGTGGAGAGGGAACGGATAGTGGGCCAGTAATGAGGGAAGGGAAGGAGTAACAATGATCTACAAGTAATGTACTCATTGCCTTACTCATGTAACTGTAACCCCTCCGTATAACATCTTTACAATAGGAAAAAATGTCTGGGCAAAGAAAGGTGGGACAGTGACCAATTGGAGCTCTCAGGATACACACAACATCTATTGAGTAATTTGTGGCAGCCCAGTTCACTGTGTCCACAAACAAATTCAATTATACCATTAAAGATTACTCAGTACAGATCACCATAATAATGAACACATTTTAAATATTGATGGAACTCCAGCTAGAAAATGAACATCTGTTCAAATTTTTTAAACAGGGATACAGGTTGACCCATTGCAACAATGAGATGTACAAGACGCTATGTCAAAAAACCAACTTTACAATTCGGGGGGGGGGGGGGGTGGAGAGTGTAGTTGTGTAGATGGGAGGGAAGGGATGGTAGGGGAAAAACAAAGGAGGAGGCAACAATGCTTGATAAGAAATGTACTCATTACCTTGCTCATGTAACTGTAACCTCTCCTCTGTACAGTATTTTCACAATAAAAAAAACTTATTTAAAAAAAAAGAAAATGAGCATCTGATGCTGCTGGAGAAAAATGGTTCTGATAGGTTTATTCATTTCAGTGTTACCAACAAATCTTCAATTCATTAAAAAAAAAACCACAGTAGCTGTGAATGTAATAAACTGAAGTGCAATAAAACAAGGTGCCTGTCCTGGCTGCACATCAGTTCCTCATCGAAGCTCTCATCAAATAAAGAGTCAAACAACTCCTTGACCATTCTCGGCAAATTTTGTCCAGTCCATTATGTCTAATACCACTTCACTCCCTCTGTTCCCTTAACAGTCATCTTCCAAACTCTTCACAGCTTTTTTTTTTTCAGTATTGGGGGCTGAACTCTGGGCCTGGGCACTGTCCCTCAGCTCTTCAGCTCAATGCTAGAGCTCTACCACTTGAGCCACAGCGCCACTTCCGGCTTTTTTTCTTTTTGCTTATGTGGTACTGAGGAATGGAACCGAGGGCCGCATGCATGCAAGGCAAGCGTTCTACCACTGAGTTACCTTCCCAGCCCCTCCTTCACAGTTTTTTAAAAGTAATGTGTCTTCCATCATTCCTTCTCCATCCTGATTCACTGTCCCCACCCCCCACTCCTACTTGGCCCATCCTGACTTCATACCATGATTTCTGTCTTCTTTATTCTCCCTACGTATTCTGGCCATCCAGCATTATTTCCCAAACATAATGCTAGCAGTTCCTAAACCTCTAGAGAATCACATGTGGTAAACAGCTGCTTTTCCACCTTTTTCCACTTATTTAGAAAATGATTCAGAGTACCCAGTTTTGGTTATAGTCCAGATTTCAAAAAATATATTGCTCTCATCTTCTTTCCTTTCTTTCCTCTAATCATTTATTTATTAGATGCACTCTCTGCAGTTACTATTTCAGAAAACTGTTTACAAACCGATCTTTTATTGTGAGACTTTTATCCTATGCACATAGGACACTTTGAGTCGGTACTGTAAATGGGTGGGGTGTGGGGCTGTATCAAGGAGAAAAGGGTAGATTAATGGAGAAGCAGACAAGAATTTAGTGTATATTCTACAAAATTAAGAAGAATGAGGGAAGGGGCAGGTAGGAGAGGGATGGATAAAAATGTTGAATGGGGGATGAACATAAAAAGAAAAAAATCACATACTACATTATAAGTACATTAAAAAGAACAACAAGAAAGATAAAATCTCTTGTGTCCCTATCTTGGGGTTCATTTTGCTTAGCATCCGGTTATATGGTCATATTTACATAGCTTTTGACCTCTTCTGCTTGTCCTAGACAGATACTAGTTATTGCAGATAAGGGAAACCATGGGACCTATGTTTCTTTGGGCCTGGCTTACTTCACTTAATATAATTTTTTCCAAGTCTTTCCATTTCCTAACAACTGGGGCAGTGTCATTCTTTCTGATGGAAGCATAGAATTCCATTGTGTATATATACCACATTTTCTTGATCCATTCATCTACTGAGGGGCATCTGGGTTGGTTCCATATCTTAGCTATGGTGAATAGTGCTGCAATAAACATAGTTGTGCTGGTGACTTTCGTGTGTCCTTGCTTGTGATCATTTGGGTAAATGCCCAAAAGTGGGATTGCTGGGTCATAGGGGAGTTCTTGTTTAAACACCTTTAGAAAACTAAAGCTAGATCCTTATACATCACCCTGCACCAGAATCATCTCCAAATGGATCAAAGACCTTGCAGTCAAAGCAAACACCCTGAAAACATTAGAGCAATATATAGGAGAAACTCTAGGGCTCCTTGGCACAGGCTGAAATTTCCTTAAAAGAGACCCAGAAACACAACAATTCAAAGAAAGGCTGGACAAATGGGATTGCATGAAACTGCAGAGCTTCTGTATGGCAAAGGACATAACTAGCAAGATCAATAGAAAGCCTCAGATTTCTATTGGACAAGGGTCTCATATCTAAAATATACTTAGAACTAAAAAAAATAATCCCCCAACAACAAATCTTCAAATGATCCCAAATGATCACAAACAAGGACATACTAAAGCTACCAGCACAACTATGTTTATTGCAGCATTATTCACCATAGCTAAGATATCCCCTCAGTAGATGAATGGATGAAGAAAATGTAGTGTGTATGTATATATATCTGTATATATATACATTTGTTAGGAAATGGAAAGACTTAAAAAAAATAGATTAAGTGAAGTAAGACAGGCCCAAAGAAACATAGGTCCCATGGTTTCCCTTATCTGCAATAACTAGTATATGTCTAGGACAAGCAGAAGAGGTCAAAAGCTATGTACATATAACCATATAACCTGATGCTAAGCAAAATGAGCCCCAAGACAGGAACACAAGAATGCCTCAATGCCAGTAATCCTAGCAATCCAAGAGACTTGAGGATTATGTTTCAAAAGGCTGGAAATGGAGATGCATCTGAAGTAGTAGAATAACAGCCTTGAGCAAAAATGCCCAGGGATACTGCCCAGACCCTGATTTCATCCCTAGGACTGGCAAAAAAAGAATAGGGGAGCATTAAGAATCATATTATTTACATGCACATGTATATTAGTTGAATTTACAAGAGAGAAGATAACTTCTGGTGAGAGTATTGAGGAACACTTTCTGGAAAATATGACATTAGAATTCCACCTTGAAAACTCCCCAGTGTTCTTATATGTGGATTCCTAGTTGCTAAATACTCTAGTCTACATGTTACACCAGAAAACATCCCTGTAACATAGGGATATCTGTTACATTGCCTCAGTTTCGTATCCTATAAAATAAAAATAAAATAAAAATTATCTAGTACTGCACCATAAGTATTAAGTATGTGTGTGAATATTGAAAATGAAACCTAAGTTCATATTATGTGTTAGATATTGTTAGTATTCAAAGTGAACTGACATTGTGTTTTATTCTCTGTTCTCTGTTATAGCTTCCATCTGTAACTCAACATTCTTCATTTGTTCTGGAACCATCTGAGCCATCCTTACTGGCTATATTTGTTATTGGAAACATAAACATGTTTAGCAAATATTAATAGTCTATGTGTGTTTATTTGCTTTTTAGGCCCTATTGCTCCCTGGATCAGTGTGAGAAAAGTGTCTTTTCTATCAAAGTAGATTGCTTCCTTTCTGTTAATCTTGTGTGAATTATTTTTTCTGAAAATGTCCTACTTTGGCCTAGTAGTTTGGCCCTCCCATGTTGATTCCATTTTAGTTGCATGCATTGTTTTCCTGCTGTACTTTAATTAGACAGTCTGTTAGAAGTTCCTTGGGTTTTACTTACATCTTGTTAATTAAGGCACATCCCTTTGCAGATTGTGAACCTGAGCTCAGTCAATTCAAGCAGAAGGACAGGGCTTGCTGGGTTAGGGATAATAAGGGAGCAGCCTTCATGCTCTATGGGCATGCTTGCCAGATTTTTGGTTGATGGCACACTCTTATGCAGAAGTAAACTTTGCTTTGCCAGCTTCCTTTCCAGTTGGTGTCCTTATTCCTTTGTGAGACCCAAACATCCCAGCCATTTCTAACATAAGGAATGGCTCCTCTTCCCTTTCCTGTGTGACAAAAATCAACCTCCAAATTCCATTTCTTTCATCCTCTTGTCTGTGAAGTCCTCACTTTTCCCTTTGACTTCAGATTTTATTTCCTCCCTCTTCTCTACCTCCTTTATATCACTTTGTGTTTCAGTTGCACTTTCTAGTCAATTTTCACATCTGTTCCACAAGAAATGCATTGAATCTTGGTTGAATTAGAAATATACAGGCTATTCATATTAACTGATTATGTAAGTAAAAGTTCATGAAGTTCATGCCTGTAATCCTACCTATTAAAGGAGGCTGGAATCTGAGGATCATGGTTCAAAGCCAGCCCAGACAGGAAAGTCTAGGAGACTCATCTCTAAATAATCACCAAAAAGCTGGAAATAGTTCAAGGACAGTGCAAAGGCCCTAAATTCAAGCCACAGGACACACATACACACACACACACACACACACACACACACACACACACACACACACACACACACACACACACACACCAGAAAATGGATTAATCTATTATAGAGATGACACAGATATAAAGAAAATTTGTCTTGTTTTCTGATTCTACTGTCACAAATAACATACAATGTGATCAAAGAAAGAAGAAGTATAGAGTTGGCTATCTGTATCTGTAAGTGCCAGTATTCATAGGTTCAACACAGCAGCTACTGAAAATGTCTTCTTAAATTATGTCTTTCTTGAATGTGGAAACAATTTTCTTAATTATCATTATTTTCTAAACAATGCAGCATCAAATATTTCCATAATATTACCATTCTCTCAGGGATTGTGAGATGATTTGAAATGTATAGGAATATATGTATATACAATATGAAAAATACTAAACAACTTTACATTAGGGACTTCATAATCCACCAAGACTGATATTGGAGATTTCAATATGTAAAATATACTGAGTTCTATGTTCCAGGCACTAGATTCCTCACTTTATGTGCTTTATAGCTTATTTGATTTTCTTTTTTTTTAATTTACTTTATCGTTATCATAAAGGTATTGTTCAGAGGGATTAAATCATGAGTTATATAATAAATACATTTTCTTTCATATATTGTCAGCCCTTTCCTCATTTTCTCCCAGTCCGTCGCTCCCATCTCTACCCATGAGTTGTATAGATTACTTTCATCTATGTCCAGTGAATTCCACCACTGTACTTTTTCACTT
This sequence comes from Dipodomys spectabilis, assembly GCF_019054845.1. Lineage (NCBI taxonomy): Eukaryota > Metazoa > Chordata > Mammalia > Rodentia > Heteromyidae > Dipodomys > Dipodomys spectabilis. Next base: position 17,961,799 of record NW_024870720.1, on the reverse strand, counting down.
TTTCCCTCAAGTTCTCTACCCCACCCCCCACCTTCTTAACGCTAGTCACACTAATAAACCATATGTAAAAGAAGACAATCATCAAAAATAAAAAAATTAAAAGGAGACCAATCTCTTTTCTCCATATTTTGGAGTTCATTTCGGCACACATACATATATGTATGCTGAAATATATATATACACACAATTTTATATAGAAAGAGGCATGTAGAGATTATGCCTTTGCTTTTCTCTCCTAAGTGTGTCCTCTTTTGATCTCATTGTGTGTATCTAGAATCCTGTATGTTATCATATCCCAGTGCATTTTAGATCTCATCTAGACAAATGGGCACATGTTCTCTCTGATGTGCCGAAGTTAGATCTAAAATTACTGGACTTTCTTAACGACTACAAACTAAGTCTAGTTCCTGTACCTATTTTACAGTTCTCTTCCGTCTTCAAAGCCCATCCAAAATGAATGATTACTTTAACATTTCTTTAACAATGGGCTCCTTTAACAAAGCCCCCCAAAATGAATGATTTAAATAATACAAATTGAGGGCCTCATAGAAGTTTGAAATCAAGGTGTAGGACTGGTGTGTTTGGAAGACTCTAAGGGACGATCTCATCCATGCTGCTTCTTGCTGCTTGGAGTGTGCTGTCTGGTATCAATTGATTTGACTGCATTATTCTGGTCTTCATCTTCACCAGATATTCTGTTTCTGTGGTTGCTATAAAGACAAATGCAATGTAAATGCAGGATGCTTAAGACTCTTGAAATAAGGGAGTTCCTTAGATATTTGTGATTATAACTGCTTCCTCCTCCTCCTTTGAATGCAAATTATCTTGTCCAAAAGCAGTTCTTCTGTCAGTGTTATGTCCCAAAAATATTTACTTCAAAGACTTGAGAACCAACTCTGTGAGAGGCAAACAGGAAGGAAGATAGCACTCCTAGCTCCCAGTTTCTGTGGAAGAGTCCAGCCTGGGTTCTGTAAATACTTCTTAGTCTGAATTTTAAAAAATAACTTGTATTATGAAAGTTAGCAACTTGATTCTGCTTCTATATAAGTCCAAGCAGCTAATACAGATGGGTATCCCAATTACCAGGTAAAGAATGAATTTTGCTGACAAATGCCACTGTCAAGCCCTCCTACTGAACACTAGTTATTGTTTACCTTGAGACATGTCTGGAATGGGTTGTATCTGGCTAACTACCTAAAATGCTTGGATTTCTTTGTTTTTTGAAAAACTTAAGCCTATTACATGTGGTACACATGGTCATATTCTGGCTTAATATTTGCTTTTTTACTGAAAAAAATCTTTTCTTTCTGTACTTTCTTTGTGAAGAAATTTCTTAATGGGGAGCTTTTAAGTTATATTTCCCCAGAAGTGCAAATACATCTTTTCCACTTCTTGTGAGAATGCCACTCATATTGGATTACCTCATCCAATCCAATTACACATTGTTGATCCCATTTCCAACTGAAGTCACACTTTGAGATACTGGGGATATAGAATTCAATGTGTGACTGATTTGAAGAATACACAATTCCACCCATAACAAACAATGTAATTAATGTGTCCTAAGTTTAATTAGTAGAGGAAAAATGAGTGAAATGAGCCAAAGTAGACCAACTGAATATTTATCCCACAAGAAAGATGCTTTTAAGCATAATCTATGGCTTATTTCCCTCATTCCTAGAAACTCCAAAACAAAATGGCCAAATTTCACATCATTGTATAATCACTCAAAATAAACTATAACTTCCAGCTAAAGCATGTCTAATCAGTATTTTGCTTAGAAGGAAATGTTAATTCCCTCATTCTTCCATTCTCAAAAGCAGTAAGTTCTATTATCAGTAGGAGCAGATTGAAATATAAAAAGTAGTTGTAGGTCTTTAGCCTTAATTTAAAATGATATAACATGAAATTTCTTGGAAAGACAGACAAGTGTGTTTTTTTTTTTTGCACAGGTAATTAACCAAATTCCATTTGCCCACTTGATTTTGTGATTATAAGAGTAATTGTTCCTAAGGTTTTAATAGGAAGAAGCAGACGAAAACAAAGACAATGAGTTCCTCAAGCCCATCCTGTTTCAAGTCCTCTGATCTTTTCCCTTTGCTTCTTCACTTCTTCAGAAGTCCTACAAACTCTCTTCTATCACAGCCTCTGCCATCCGAACCCATCTCAATATGAATTATTTCTAATTCTTCATAGGACTTTCACATAAAAAATGTGTTTATAGCTTTTATTGTCCCATTTTATCAATTTTCAAGCCAGTCTTCACGGCTAGCTTTTGTTTTTTATTATTGGTGCAGGAGAAGTTCATTGCATAATTCATACCCCGTTAATGATCTGGCAACCAATAGACTCTTACAGCATTTCAGAAATAACCCTGTCCACTAAACAGAGAGATGAACTGCGTGTGTGGATCCTCCAAACAACCATGCAGGAAAAACAGGTCGATCTGCAGATGCAAAGAAATTAAATTTGAGATTCCATCTTCTTTGTTCAACGAAGTTTTATTTTTCAGTATCTTTTTTCAGTATCTCTTTTGGCTTTACACAATCTAAGAAGTACTAACATTCCTTATGCATACACAGGCTTGGGTGTATTTGTTTGACTATTAAAAAATACTTCCTTACATGAAGGAATCTGTTCTGATTCATGAAACAGAATCTGTTTTGCCTGCAATGAAATTGTAAGCATGCTTTAATTATTTCTGTCCATTGGATGGATCACTATAGAAGATAGGGCATCAGGAAAACTTGTCACTTGCTTAACATTTTTATCAGTCAATAAGTAACAGCTGGAAATATACTTTATGTTTCAGTGTTCAGCCATTTCTGAAAAATGTATTTCATTTTTCTATAGAAATGGATATAACAATTCTGTTTCATAGAAATGGATGTAACAATTCTGCTGGTTTTCAATATTCTTTTTGACAGTGCAAGTACATCCCAGCATGGACAACAAAGCTTGCACGAACTATTGGACAATCAATCTCAGACCATTCTTCTTTACCATCAAGTCTTATTCTGTTTTGACTGTAATTTTCTCCAGCTGTGTTGCTGATACAGGTAATATAACAGGCATTTATAAAATATTTGGAATCTTTCATTTTCAGTTGAAGTCATGTTCAGAGATTTCTCTACTTCACCTCTGGGGAACTTTTGACACATTGTGTGCTTTCTCAAATAACTTATAAGTTGTTTTCATTTCTTAAAATAAGCTAGTGTATTTCCACAGACCACACAAAAAAGATGCCTGTTTCAATAACATCCAGACACATATACAGGGCATACATACAAGTTTGCAATAAAAAGACGTAGACAATGATCTAAGAAATTTTTCCCCTTAAGGGAACATCAACTTTTCTCTTTTGTAGCTTGAGTTTTACACCTTATATGGCTCTGATTTGCAGGTCTTTAATGGACCTATATAAAGATCTGTTTCAACCTTGCTTCTTCAATAAAGACAAAAATCCAAACAGGCAAACAGCAGAACATAGAGATATATGAGCTTGGATATTACTGTATGTACAGTATGTTTCTCAAACTTTTATGGTAACAGAGTTAATAAGTAAGTTTAAATCAAAAGGACAAACCAAAGGAAGCTTCCTCTGAACCACCTGAAATAGAGCATTGTATTTACTAAAAAGGCACATAGACCTTTACTTAACAATGTACCTTACTCTGTTTCACCTTGTAAAGTGTTGTGTTTAACTAATAAGACTTATATACTGTCTTTGATTTTGGCTTCGAGCATATTATAGCTATTAAGTTCTTTTTTATTAATAAGTTTTTTATTGTGAAAATACCATACAGAGGGGTTACAATTACATGAGCAAGATAATGAGTACATTTCTTATCAAGCATTGTTGCCTCCTCCTTTGTTTCCCCTTTCCATCCCTTCCCATCTCCCCTCCTTCCCTCCTTTCCCCCCTTCCCCCACCAAAGTTGTAAAGTTCGTTTTTCAACATAATGTCTTGTACATCTCATTGTTGCAATGGTTCCACCTGTACCCCTATTTAAACAATTTGTTTTATCCCTTCCCCTCCACAAATTATATCAACATCAAATACAATGAAAACAGGGTTATACCATGGGGGAGAGACATACAAAACAACAAAGAAATCATCTTATAAATATGTTAGACACAATAGCAAGAAAGAAAAAAAAATTGCGTTTATATCTTGGGGTTCATTTCACCTAACATCAATTTACCTGACCATTTCTGCTTGTCTCAGACATATATCATGGTTTCCTTATTGGCAATAACTAGCTATTAAGTTGGTTTTTTTTTCATTTTCTTTTTTTATTTTAATTTTTATTTTTTGTGAACATACTGTACAGAGGGGTTACAATTACATGGGCAAGATAATGAGTACATTTCTTATCAAGCATTGCAGCCTCCTTCTTTGTTTACCCTTCACATCCCTTCCCAACCCCCTCCCCCCACCCAATCCTCCCCACCCTCCACCCCTGCCCCCCGCACCAACGTTGTAAAGTTCATAAGTTCTTAAAACAGGGAATGGTATTTTTCTCTTCAAATTTCTATTCAGGTAAGGATAAGCATGAAAGGGATTCAAAGGAAAATAACATAAGTGAAAAGACAGAGGTTCGAGAAAGGTGAAAGGACATGTAAGCAAATGTAGCCAAAGGAGACATCAACTGTAATCCTACTGAACAAGGAAAAGTAGTTGATCCTGCTATGTCAATTCCTAGAATAAGGGTGTCCACTGATAACAATACTAAATGAGTTGATGAAAGCAATATTGCTGATCTTTGCCTGATAGCTGAGAGTGCACCCCTGCCAAACCTTGAACAGGATTCACAAATAGCTCAACAAATGTCATTAGGAATACCCACACTGTGATGCCCATAAGAAAACATCTGGTCCTGTGAAACAATAAATAAAAAGCTAAAGTAGGAGTCTTGTAACCACACCAGTGAGACTCAAGAGGCACAGTATGATGATCTTCCCTCAGATTTAGAAAGCTTTCTTCATGTTATAGAGGGTACAGATAGTGCTACCATCCCAGCTAAACCAAAATGGAAACTACCATGTATGTATATAACTCATGCCATGTACAAGATAACTTTTTAAAGTTATTCTAAAATAGCACGATTTTAAAAAATTAAAATCAACCGGGAATTTCCACCATGTGCCTTCTTTCTATACTATAAACCGTGTGGTTGCAATCACTTGAGCATCATGCCCTTCATGTATGCAGCTTCTACTGAGAGACAGTGATTTCATGCTACTCCTCTTTTCATCTTAAATTTCTTCTTTTTGAATGATTTCAGCATTTTTCATGGTGATTACCAACCTTTATCAGAGTTCCTGATGCACACAGAGAACCAGCAGAGCTCCACATTGAACCTTTGGGAAAGTACAGTCCCTCCCATGGTCCTGACGTCCTCACCTGCTACCACAGTAGTGATATTCATATAGATGGCCATTCAGAAACTTACTGTTTCCTCCATCAGCAGAAATAGTTCTACTCCCACATCCAATTAATTCTCTTGAAACAACGCCTTCAAATTCAAGTCTCCTCTTTTGATTGTCTTTTCTAGATTCAACTTGAGTACCATACTGCTGCACATGTTTTCAATCATGAGATAATGGCATCTTTGCAGGCAACTTCTGTGCATTTATTTCCACACTGAAACCCACATGTTGTGCTTGCTCAGTGTTGGTCAAGGCAGTGATTCAAGTGGGGAAATGAATCTGGACAAGAATGTAGAGCAAGTGAAACAAAACTGGACAGACAAGAGAGTGAATTTCTCTTTTTGATTTGCCTCCATTATTCTATTACTTGAAGTCTGCATGTCACACACAGCTATTTCATACTTGTGGTTAAAGTAACTTTTTTTTTCAAATATTCAAGAATGCTATCAAGAAAATACAGGGTAGAAAAGGACATTATAAACTTCTTTACTGTACCTGAATAATGATTGGGCTTTAACGCTCAAGCATTTAGAACAATGTGATTTTAAACAGAGCCAATTCCAAAGTGCTTAATCTGAATGTTGTAATTAGTTTTGGAAGTTGGAAACCAAATTATGAAGAAAACCATTTCATTAGTCATGAATAAACCTTCACTCATTTCTTTGTTAGTGTAAAAACTTAGGAAAAAAATGAATATTTTTGAAATAAATTTAACTACTAGACATTAATGAGATTAATGAGAAAGTGACATATTGAAACGTGTTTAATTTTAAGTTATAATCTATTCATTCATCTAGGTCAGTAATGCTTTATTTTTCTCTAATATTTATACTATGATTGGATTTTGAATGCTACTATTATATGAAAAAGTGTCAAGCTTCTATACAAAACAATAGTCCTGGCCTGCTAACTGTAAATGTGAGCATTAGAAACAAGGCCATGCTGATATCATACATGAATTTTTAAAATGATAGTTACACATTTAAATAGTATACAGCCATTTTCCTTACTGGAAGAAAATAATGATTGCTCAGTAACTAGGTTATTCTGATATAAGGAAGACAGACTGATGCTGCAAAATTGACACTTGGGTTGGAAAAATCAGAAGTGCAATGGAGAAGAAGGTATAAATAAACTAGTTTACACTTCTGTGGGAGGAACAGTGACCAACTGTTAAAAAATACACTTTGAATTAACGGATTCTGAGAAAGTTATATGAAAAACATCTACACACATAATGTAACCATCTTGGATGCCCCATATGGTCGTTGCCATAGCTCTCTCATCTCTACAGTGTAAGGTATGTTAACAATTCTATGCTTTTTCTGTAAATATTATGATGAGTACAGAATGAAGCTTGGTTTCCAAACCATGTTTATTTAGATCCATACGAGGAAAAGACAGAGCCTTTGAGTCGCCTGGTCCTCGTGGTGATCAGTGGCAAGCTCCACTTCTTCACCTGCCCTTCTCCTCCTTGCCATACTTTCCCATTTCTTTTCCCTTTATACACTTTCCCATGATCAAATTTCCCTTTCCTAATGCTCCAGCTCTATATAAAATGTCTCCGTTACCCTTCTCCATCTTGCTAAACTTTTCTTTGTTGGTATTCTTTCTTTAATTGGCAGTGATGAAAGCCAAAGAATTTAGTTTCTATTTTTTCTTCCAAAATGAAAGACAATGACACAAATAGGAGGGAATGAGCCAGAGAGTGAGTGTCCTAGAGGAAGTGGAGGATATTTGACCCTCTGGACTCTAGCATATAACTAAGTTAATTCAATGTTGCAGAACAATGGTGAGGTAACTTGGATGGATGGAGTCTTGAAGTGAAATGTACTTAAACAGCTTCTTTGTGCTCAAGTCTAGGCTATAGAGAATTCTACTTAGCACTCTGAGTGAGCAGTAATAAAAGAACTGGGTGGTAATCTATAATTACAAATTTCAATAATGTATTTCTCAGTGAAAGCATTTAATTTGAAGTCTTAAAATACCATACCAGAAAAGAAGTCATATCTTTCCTAAAAAAACAGCTAACTTTCAAATGATGTGAATAACTCATTACTGTTTTGAACATTTCACACTTATAATATCTTGAGTTCATATTCCCAAAGAACTCAAGGTCTGAGGAACAATTCACCAATCAGCAGAGAGAGAAAAAAAATCACTCTGCCCATCACAGAGATGGCTTCTCCTCTGAGAAAGGAGCCGGCAGCTCTTTAACAATGTATAATGCCTCATGACATCCCGGAAGGAGTTTGAAGGCTGGATTCTGACTCTGTTGTGGCAGATCCTCCAAGCTCTCTTACATCACACTCACTTAAGTTGGCACCACATGGATTTTTACTCTCTGAGCATAACATCTTATACATAGGCAGCTTGCCATTCTGCCCTGTTCTCAGTTGTCAGAAGCTTTACTGATTATGTTTTGGAAGTATATCTAGATGTTTCTCCCATACAAGAGTAAAAAACAAAAAGTGGAAAAGGAAATAATTTCTAACCAGAGACATTGGTTCTAGTCTGTCTTTTTAATCACCTGAAAATCCCTTAAACTCAGTCTCAGATATTTTAGTAAAATCTGGACATTCATATTTTAATCTGCTTATGATTGCCTAGATATTTATGACTAAGAATTCTATACAGTTAGTTATGTATTGAGAAAATTCATTAAAAACAACAGATTATAATTATTACTCCAAATCCTTCCAAGGATTGGTAACACAGCTATGAGCTTATATTCAAAATAGACCAAAGAGAAAATCAACAAATAAATAAGGAATATATTAGGTGACTCAAAGAGAGTAAGGTGTGTTAATGGTAGAAATTCTGTCATATACATAATCAGAATGGGATGTCTGACAAAATAACCATTTTTTTTCAGAGACTAGTGGACTATGAGCTTATTGGTATTTAGAAGAATGTCCTAAGCAAAGCATCAGGTAACGAAAGTCAGTATACTTGACCCAGGGTAGAACAATATCTAAAGGGGCATTTCAGATGTTCTCATAGTACAGGAATGACAGAGGCTCATTGACATTTTAGCAGTATCCCTCTGGCTTCACAGTAGAGAGGAGACTAGAAACATGGATTGGAGTAGGAGGATCAATTTAGGAAGCCATTACAGTAGTACTGCTAAAAGATAATCGTGCTTTGAAATAGGCTTAAGTGTAAATGGAACCACATATTATTCAAGAAAAGATGTTCAATGGAAAGCTTACTATAACTCAGTGAGGTACAACTGTAAAACAAAAGTCATTTTTACATCATAGAGAAAAGATATAAGTCTTCACCTGAAAGATCTACTATAATGGGAATGCATATATTTTTATTTTGTCATTGTCTACCAGCTGTTTCTGTGTGTGACATTAATTTGTAACAGCAAATTTTCAATTTAGCTTTCCCTTTTCTATCCATTGGAATACATTTGATTTTAATAACAAAAACACTCTCTTTATATCTGTTTTTCATATTGTAATTGTAAGCACACACAAATATGCCATACCACACACTCACACACACACACACTCACACATACACACTACTGGCTTTATCATCATAACAAGTAACTTTCCTCTTCATAGGCAAATATTTCATATATCCATGAAAATGAACACATTATAGCCTTCTAAGAATGAGGAAATTCCAAATTTATGGAAGTATTTACACATTAGGCATAGCTGTGTCCATTTTAGAAATAATTTATCCACATGTGAGAAACTATGTTTGATAACTTTTTCTGTACTAAATATTTACACTGATGTCTAAACAGTCAACTAGACAATGGACTATAATTATAAATAAATTAAATGACACAGCACATATTAGTTGTCTCATTCTTCCTCATGTAAACATTGAAATAGAATATTTCTCTCCTAGAAGTAATAGAAGTGAATGATAAATACTAGGGAACTGGGAAATACAATTGTAAGAGTCTTGTATCTGTTCTTCGTTTTCCTGAATTTTTTCCCCTCATTAATTCTTAGGACTTCAAAAAGCCACACAAATGTAATGTGTGTTGCAAAGTTAATGAATTTCTTGAAATTGAGATCCCGTGAAATTATTTGCATGTGTAAAAGGGGAAAAAAGGATGCAAATAGGCTGAATTTCTCAGTTCATGTTATCAAAATGTCAACAAGTACAGTTGACTTCAAGTATCTTTTTTTCCAGAGGCTCAAAGGCTGTTGGAACCCTTTCTTCTCTGCTATCTGCAAGACCGACTCTTGAAATGTAGCAGAAATGATCATTTCTGCCTATCAAAGACTGAGTCCCTGCCATGGAGAATTCTCAAAGAGGGTATGATATAAAGAATACCCTCCAATTTGCATCTCCAAATAAATGAAAAGTAGGAGAGCAAGTAGCTCTGTGGTTTTCTAAACAAATGAGGGCCAGGAGGAAGGGAGCTCTTTCCAGTGCCTCAGGAGAATTTCCCATGGGCTACTGCCCTGATTGTGTTTAGGAAATGTGTTTGGAATCACTAGGAATCACTGAAGGGTAGAGCACAGATAAAGGACCAGGCTGGAGTAGCAGGGGATGAAATCAGCTCCATATGTACCACAAGTACATGATTTTCTTCCAGTCTCACTGGTCTTTCCTGCCAAGGCAGTGATCCTCAGATCTCAGCCTCCTGAGTATCTAGGACTGCAGGCTTCAATTACTGCCTTCTGGCACAAGTGCACTTTTTATTGAGCAAGAGAAGCCATCATAAAAAGATTTCCTTAGACTCTAATATAAATCCACCATTCTTACTCTCCAACAAAAGTTTCAATAACAATACCATCTCATTAATGGAGATACAATGAAAGAAAAATCTAAAAGTAAATGTCGAATTTATTTCCAAGTCAGTTGGGATTTTGACCAGCATGAATACCCTTTGCTCCAATAACCATATTTTAGAAACAAAGAGCTTATTCAAGGTTTTATAGAAATGGGGACCATAAATTTTCAGAATCCTAAATCATTGGTGAATAATTTCTACTTAATTTATCTTATACCCATGAAACATGTTGTATGATCACAGACTTTATTTTATCTCCCACTCATTCTTTGAAATTCATTCACTTGAGTAAGATCCTCTACTCAAGGGGGAAAAAATTCTAGCATTTTCAAGACATAGGTGGTGGTTTTAAAATAAGACTTGTGGGGACTTTAAGTCATCAGACACAGTGTGGCAAATAAGTAAAAATTTCATCTTCACTTAAAGTTCTTTAGTTTTACTTTTCTTATATCTAAAAACTGGGGTAACCAGCAGGATGCATGTGTGCTAAATCATTCCAAAAAATCCTCATATGTATCTCAGCCAGCATGTTGATCGAACAAAGCTAGTAGAATCCAGTCCCAAACCAACTTTATTTTCTTCATCTCTTGCTTTTGACTTTGCGTTAAGGAAGCTAGCTTTCCCTCACCTGGATAAACATTCTCAGTACTAAAACAAGTAATATCAAGTTCCTTAAAATAACTAAGTAAATTTGAGATTAATTTAATACTTTGACATTCTATTTTTATTCAAGGTTATAGTTATTCTAATCCCTCCTTTGTACTTACAGTTGGAAAACTAAATGATCAAAATAAGAAGTCATAGCAAACAGTATTTTCTTCCATCTGTTGCTCCACTTTTTTACTAAAATGAATTCTGAGCCCCATCAAAGTTGGAGTGTAGAAAAGGAAGGAAAATATCTAGAAAAAAAAAAACCAAACTGAAGGAAAACCATACTTATTTGTTTTAATAGATGGTTCTAAATTTTCTGGACAAAGTAGCTACTGAAAGCTGAGTTTTTCCTATATGAACCTATTTGTTGGCCATAATTCAATAACTTACATGTGCAGTATTAATGATTTGAATCATGTGTTAACCATACTACTTCTTCCTCCTGGCATGAAATTGTGGAATTTTAGATTACCATGTTTTGCTGAGTTTCTTTGGTCTGTAGTGATGATCTTTGTTACAAACTGAGATGATTTTACTCAATCTGATCTTAACATTGCCTGCATCAGTTTCAAATAATATCCATTTCTCCTGGCCCTCATTTGTTTAGAAACCGACAGAACCACTTGCTTTCCTATTTTTCATCTATTTGGAGATGCAAATTGGAGGAAAGTATGAGACTGATTTTCTTTTCTTTTCTTTCTTTTTTTTATTGTGAAAATACTGTACAGAAGGGTTACAATTACATGGGCAAGATAATGAGTACATTTCTTATCAAGTATTAATGCCTCAGCTTTTGTTTCCCCTTCCTATCCCTTCCCATCCCTCCTTCCCCCTCCCTCTTACCCCGGGCCTCCCCTTTCCCCCCCCTCCCCCGCCAAAGTTGTTAAGTTCGTTTTTTGACATAATGTCTTGTACATCTCATTGATGCAATGGGTCCACCTGTATTCCTATTTAAACAATTTGTTTTTTCCCTTCCCCTCCACAGATTATACAAACATCAAATACAGTGAAAACATGGGTTATACCGTGGGGGAGGGACATACAAAGCAACAAAGAAATCATCTTATAAATATGTTAGAAACAATCGCAAGAAAGAAAAAAACATATGAGACTGATTTTCAAATACTGCTTTCCATTTTTTCCTGGCTCTTCGTTGTGAAATGCCACCTTTCTTTAATTTGACTGATTCAAAATAATGGTCTAATTATGCAGTATATTAAATATGCCCATTTTAAAATCTAGTTCTCATCTCTTGCCTACTAATCTAATTCTAAGTAAAATGAAGAGAAGTATGTGGCACAATTCTTAATGTTTTTAAACTTGTTTTATTTTGTCAGTTGTGGAGCTTGCATTCTGGGCCTGGGCGCTGTTCCTGAGCTCTTCAGCTGAAGGCTAATGCTCCACCTACCACTTGAGCCACAGAGCCACTTCCAATGTTGCACAATTCTATGAATCAGAGTTTATATACCAAATCCCAATAACAGAATTAATCTACTCTAAAATTATTTACTAAGAATGAATATTCTTCATCAGAAATGATTTGGTTATCTTTTTCAGTGGATGTAGTTGTCTCATGGACTGGCCCTTTTTGTAAATGATATTGCTCTCCTCCAAAACACAGAACTGAGTCAATAAACACTCACATCTACACATTACCCACTACATGCTGCATAGTCTAAGTAGGATTTTCCTAAATCACGTATTATCTCCATCCTACATTATTCTGATCCTCAAAATTAGCCCAGACAGCCATATTTTTGTTTGATTACATTTTTAACTTGCATATTTCCATTAGTCCCTACTCATCTACTGACACTATTTTGGTCAAAAGACTTGGACCAAGATTATTCAGACTCCTGTGCTTGTGGGGGTGTTTTTTGACCATTAGTAATTCATTTTAGCAGCCCTCCTAGCATCTCTTCAACGTTTTGGGCCCATTCAGTAAGAGAGATGCAATAGGAAAGGGCAATCCTTGACTTCAAATTGTTAGACTCATCTGTGGTTGTTTTCTTGGCACTAATCTAGGACTGCAGGATCTAAGTTAATTATCTCATAGCATCCATTTTATTAACAGGTATTTATTTTTATCTTGAAAGCCTATGGTAATTTTTAAAGTGCATCTATTCATTTTACTCTTTAACTAAAAAAGACTAAAAAGACAATAATTTCTTTATTCTCATTCCATCAATCAAAGCATCAGAAACAAAACTTTGATGGATGACCAACCATCTTGGATTAAAATGATGTCATTATTAGAAAACATCTCATCATCACTTTTTCCAACTTTAGCACCTTAGTATTTAGATATATGCAAGTAGAAATCCATCATGCAGATTGGAACTTTTTGCAGTTCACTCTGTCTTTGCTTTGTCCTTAATGCCTATACATAACTTAAATTTGTATTGAAGTAATAGAAAAACAATAAAATTGATTTAAGAATAGCTAATAATCTTACCTAGATAGCAATACCTATAAAACAAGGATGCTGTCTAGTTTTTCATAAGTCACAACCCTGGAGTTCACCATTATTCCTAAGGAGATAGTCTCATAAATTGAATATTTCCAGTATTGTCACTCATTATTCAAATTCACTGTTCCAGAAAATATGGAAAAACAAGGAAAATAGTTCTTTTCCTTTAACTACTACATTTGTTACCTCTTATGCTACTAAGTCCAAAGACATAGTAATAAATGGGAAAATATCTATAAATTATGTCCACTTACCACTCCCTACTTACCATAGTCAGCTTCATCACCAAGGAACCCAAAATAACAGAATCTTTCATATGTGTGCACATATGATGGAAACAAAGTAATATAAATGATGCCCCTGGAATATCTATTTTCCAGTTCCAAAATGTATCAATGTCACGTTCACATTCTTTTCTATCATTTTATTTATCATTGCAGCCTTTTTCTTTCTAATTTTTGATTTACATTTTACAAAGCACAGACAGCAATAGTGAAAGAATTATCTCACTCAATTATTACTCTCCCATCCCAGAGAGCTCTAAGGAAGTGAAAGTAGCTGGACACAGAGTGACTCATGCCTCTAATCTTAGCTATTTGGGAGGTCGAGATTGTTGTAGTAATGGTTAGCCATCACTCCAGGAGCTAGGCTAAGCAGACAAAAACTCATGAGACTTCTTTTCCAGTAAAGAGCTAGACTTGCAGTCCATGCCTGTTGTCTACTTACCTAGTTACAATGGTAGATCACACCTAAGTGTGCTCCAGTGCAGGGAATGAGACAAAAACAATAAACAAATTCAAATATTAGAGGCAGTGCTCAGGGAAAGAGTATCTGCCTAGCAAGGGCAAGGACCAAATTCAAAGCCTAGTACTACAGTATTACAGATAGATAGATAGATAGATAGATAGATAGATAGATAGATAGATAGATAGATAGATAGATAGATAGATAGATAGATTAGATAGATTAGATAGATAGATAGATAAAGATATAAGGGAAAGGAAATTTATTATATGTCTTCTCTTACTGGAGAACTCAATGATTTTTATGGGATTAATTTCTAACTCTTAGTGTTAAATGTATCTATAACAGTGTTACTCCTTTGTGTGTGTGCTTCTATAACAGTGTACAAAAGAGTAATTTTTAATAGACAGAAATTTATTTTTAGGAATCTCTAGAGTGGTAAGCCCAAAATCATGGTACAAGAAATCTGGAAACAGTCCTCTTGTATCCTCTTATCACAGAAAAGTTAAAGGGCCAAAGCTCAGAGAATGAAGCAATTCCTACAAGCCCATTTAATAACAGCACCAATTTACTGGTGAAAGAAGAGCAGAATACATCCCATTAGGTCCCATCTTCCAATACCATACAACACTGGGGATTCATTTTCCAACACATGAATTTAGGTGAGTGCATTTGAACTCTAACACTAACTGTTCAAAAACATGTAAGTTAGTTGCATATTTGACTGTTAAAAACAATATTCTTGGGGCTGGGAAGGTGGCTCAGTGCTTGCCTCGCATGTATGAGGCCCTGGGTTTGATTTCTAAGCACCAAATAAGCAGTAAAAGACAGAAGTGGCACTGTGGCTCTAGTGGTAAAAATGTTAGCCTTGAGCTGAAGAACTGAGGGACAGCACCCAGGCCCAGAGTTCAGGATCCACAACTGACAAAAATAAAACAAAACAAAACAAGAAAAACAAGAAAAAAAACAATATTCTTAAACTCCTTTTCTTAAAAAAGGAGTAAATTAATAAGTGAAAAGAAGTTGAATTATAATTTAACAAGTGCTTCATGTTTGCAATAGCCACAAATAGGTTTCCAATAGTGTATTCACTATTCTTATATCATCATAGAGTACTAAGGAGTATGCATCATCGTACTGCCAGTGACCAGTTTGTAGGAATGCAACAAATTAACAACATAAATCTTTGATTTCCTGCTGACTCAGTTTTACCAGGTGTAAAACTTGGACAGAAATAAATCCCTTAAACATGTGTGATAAAGATTAAATTAGGGAGAATGATGAGAGGGTGACAGTCACCAAGGATCACCGTGCTTATGAACTGATTTGTTGAATGCTAACTCTTCAGCACAACTACTTACAGATAATAAAAATACAATAAAATGATTACATGATTTTTATATGTGAAATGCTTAAAAATATTTAACATGCGCTGGTTATTGTTACCTGTAATAATAATTACTGATACTTCTATTATTTGTTTGTGAAAAGAAGCCATTCTTGGAAAAACAGAGCATTATAAATACTTATTTGTTTGGAGAATGAAAGCAAAGACCATAAGCACTTTTTAATGCCTGTGAGATACTATATTACCAAGATGAGTGCTGGGATCTTAAACTAAGGCTACAGTTAATGTAAATGTGCTTAAACCCACAGTGAATTCAATTTTCATTTATAAAATAAAAAACTGTTTTATGACCAAAAAAATGATGATTGAACACACAGTTGGAAAGATTTTTTTAAATAGCAAGACTCCAAAGTCGTCCAAGCACAAGAATATTTTAAAAATATTTTAAAATAACATTATGCACCAGGAAATGTTCTCATTAATGCAGATCACTTGCTACTTTTTATTTTCAAAAGCTTCATAGAATGGCAATTCCATTATTTTGCCTGTAGGTAAAAGAAAGCTGTGTCTGAAGGATATCAGCAAATAGAGGCCATATGGTTTCTGAGCAGTAGATGTGAGATCTGAATTCAGAGCCGTAGGTCTCAAAATCTTGAGCTCTTACCCACAGCACGTACAGCCTCCAGACCTGTATTATTCCTTTGCCCCTGAATCTTGAAATACAAAATACATTTCTGAGAAGGACACCTTCCCATCCCTAAGGTATAAAAGCACGGATATAACAGAGTGATTTAAAACAACAATTCTTTCGGTGCTTCGTTTGAATATCCTGTAAAAAAAATTAGTTTCTTCCACTTTATTTCCCTCTATCATTTTTCTTCACTAAAAAGATAGAGTATTCTTGTAGAAGAAGGGGGAAAAATCAAATTAGTTCAATAGACAAGATTGATGGGACCTTGGAAAAAAAATAATGATTCAAATTCTCAGCTGCTCTCCAAGGTGATTAAATCCTAATTGAGGGAAGGGCCTTGTGTAGAACCCCCAGGCTACAGGAGGATGGTTTTCTGAGCTCCAAAGGAGATACAGTTGGATCTATTGCATTTTGCAATTGCTTTAGGCAGCTCCATATCGAGTGGTTAAAATTCAATAATAGGAAAGGCTGAGTTTATAATGATTTCTACTCTCCCTAATTATTCTGTGATGTTTGTTGACGTCCATAAGCAATCATTCTGAAGTGCCATTTAAAAGAGCACGCAGAAAACCTCTCATGTAGGTGGACAGAGATCACTTTTAGGGGGCCATGACATTCTCTTCTCCTCCTGCCTTGTACTGTACATTCAACCTTTAAGCTGAATACCTTTCGATTATTACCATTTCCTATCTAAAGAATTTGACTTGTAGGGGTGATGGAATGAAAAACCTTATGCTGTTTAATCAGTAATGGATAATTCAGATTCGCAGCAGACATAAAATCACAAGAAAGAAGTTCTTATGTCTTCAAGAAAGGAACTTTTTTCTGTTTTTCCCTCTTTTCAGATTAGGAACAGAAAGTTCAAAGGCAGTGTGCTCTGTCAAATGAGGAGCAAATCTCTCTTTTTGGTTTTGTTTTGTATTGTGTTTATGGACTTTTTAAAAAAGAGAGCAGTCTTCTCTCTTTGCATCAAACTCACTTGAATTGTTTCCATGTAATGGGTAATGGAAAAGTGTTATTCCATAACTCACTTAATGGGTCTTGTTTTAGATGCCTGCCATATGGCAACTGGTGAATAAAACAAGTGCTATTCTTGTCCTCTGAGAGCTTCTAATTGAAGAATGAAGACAAATACTGAACAAAGACTAGTAAAGAAAAATCAGGGCATAGATTTATTTATTATACATGATATGAACAACTGTGGGAAAACTATCTCATTGTATTCTGTCAGAGCTACTTGGGTTTGGAACAAGGGGTAAAGAAAAAAAATCATTGGGAATCTAAGAGAAGATCCAAATCTAATGTTTCATCAAACTAAATAGCTGACTCTATTGTCTGCCCACTGACAGTTTTTAAAACCTGTGTGTCTGTCATTCCCCCTTTTTCTCTGCTAAAATGGTCAAGTGTTACATCCCAGGGCATCTATGGTCAGATCAAATTAGACAAACCTTGGCTCACATGAGAGAACACATCTGTTACCTGATCTACGCTACAATTAACACCAAAATTGCTGGGCGCCAGTGGTTCATGCCTGAGGCTGAGATCTGAGGATCACAGTTCACAGCCAGCCCAGGAAGGAAAGTCCGTGAGACTCTTATCTCCAATGAACCACTAGAAAACCAAAGTGGTTCTGTGGTTCAAGTGATAGAGCACTAGCCCTGTGCTGAAGAGCTGAGGGACAGCACCCACACCCAGAGTTCAAGCCCCACGACCACAAAAAAAAATAGACACCAAAATTATCACCTCACTGAGCTTAAAACTTTGCAGACCGGTCTTGCTATTTCCCATCTTGAAATAGCACCATTTTGTGAGAAATGAACATTTTCATATTCTATCAGTGCAGCGGTGGCATGATTAATCATGATACCAAAATCAATTCGGAGGAGGCAACGTTGATTCCACCCCTTTGTGGACACAAGCAGAAAACAACCTGTACTATGAGCAAGAGAGTCAGAGAGATGACCACCACCGTCCTTCTGGGAAATCTTTCTTCTTCCTGACTTGCTAAGTGGCTCTGCTGACTGCTGTTGAGTATATCTTTGGAGTTATGTTCTGCCGGGGTGCTTTGACCAGGTAATATCAAGGTTCTGTATTAAATTTATTGGCCAACAGAACAGGCTTAAATAATGAGCCCTTAGGAGCAGAAGTATGGGGTTAGGTCCATGCATAAAGTGGATCTGAATCATTGACCTCAACCTATAACTTCCTTATAACTTAGTAGTCAATAATAATGTAGTACAGATTTGAAAGTAAGAGTGGAAATCATGATAAATGTATCCAGAAGAATGACCCTCACTCTGTAACCATTGCTGATTTATTTTCATCAGGCATTGAATCTCCTTGTATAGAATTCTTGAGGAGAAAATGCACAAAATATGAGCTCATCAAATAGCCTCTCATATGAAATTAAGGCCCACACCACTGAAAACAAATTACTTCCTGGTGGCCCAGCAAGTTTTATGTGTGTCTGCTACAACTGATCCATGTCTGTGTCACACATACTCAAAATTGATCCTTGGGCTTATCAGACAAAAAAAATCCATGGCAAAAATAATTTACTATAAAACCATAACCCCAGTGGATAACTGGAATGGATTAACAGAAACTTTGGGTTCTGGAATGTCAAGACTTATCGACATGTCAAAGGATAAATTCCAACACAGTTTAGGCCTTAGCTTCTTAAATGCCAATAAAGGAATAGTCACTGCAGGGAAGGTCCCTTACCCCAACAATGTTATTAGTAGATACTGGAAAAAGAAGCATGTACACATTAACACGCGAGACAAGAATCTGATATATTTCCACTAACTCCAAGCACATGAACCTTGATTCCAGGAAATAAAAGCACTGAATCTAGAGGTCTGCTGTTTATCTCACCTTGAAATGCAAAATTTACTGATGAGGAAAATTACCTTGAAACCACCTCTATAGGCCAAACTGAAGGCTCAACTTTGTATAATAATACACTTCACTTCATTAATGGATTTAGATAAAAATTGTAGAGATGATAGGTCTGGTGTGATTTCTACTCTAATAGCAAAATGCAGATAATTTCCATGTGCTACATTTTTTTCTGATCAATCACTGTTTACTTAGAAATTCTTTGGTTCCTTCCCCAGTGGGTATATGAGATTCCCATGTCTATTTTTTTCAGTTAAGTAGGCCTTATTTAAAGATGAACTTGGCATCTTCTCATACTTCATATATGAGAGAACATTTAACTCCATGTTTGGGGAGAAAAATGAGTTTGTAAACAAAATTGCTCTTGCTTAGGACATGCTTCATGTTATAAGATCATTTATTCATTTTCAAATATGTATTTATTGTCTGTCTACATTCACCATTCATTATGATAGTTTGTATGTTTAGGATTTTCTGTTTTGCAGTATACAAGGAAGCTAGATCTAAAAGTTTATTCTTACTTAGATATGATTGATGCAACAAAGTTAGTTCTGGTAATTCTACCCATTTGGACCTTTGACACATAAATTAAGCAAATTACAGTTTTCATATATAGATAGCTATCTCACCATTGGGTCTTCAAGGCATAATTGCCCACATATTAATGCTTGCATTCAAGACTTTTTTTTTTTGGTCGGTCATGGGGCTTGAACTCTGGGCTTTGATGCTGTCCCTGCACTCTTCAGCTCAAGGCGAGCACTCTACCACTAGAGCCACAGCACCACTTCTGGTTTTCTAGTGGTTTATTGGAGATAGAGTCTCACGGACTTTCCTGCCCAGGCTGGCTTTGAACTGCGATCCTCAGATCTCAGCCTCCTGAGTAGCTAGGATCACAGGTGTGAGCCACCAGCACCTGGCTTCAAGACTTTTGATAAAGTGGGAGTGCAAAAATAACAGCTTAAATTTGCTTAATATGTCAGGGAAACCTTATAAAGAGTTACAGTTGAGGTAAGAAAGGTTTATTAGGAAGCAAATGGGAGTGAGGCATACTGAATAATGGGAACGGTGTCAAGACAAGAACGAAGGAGTTGGTACTGTATTATTTGAGACTTAGAATGATTAAGTACAATGAAGCATCCTCACATAATACATTACCGTGAGACAAGAGTATCTCCTCATAGCTCGTCAGTGAACATATGCCTTATACTTTAAGGTAGATGAATGAGAACCAGTGAGCAACTTTGAACAACTGTGTAGCACACTCTCATTCCCATAGATGAAACTATATTTTGGTGGTATATGTGCAAAGTAAATTAGAAAAGGATGAATATATTCTGATAGTCTAATTACACATTCCTCATGTGCCCCATGTATTTTCTTTCATGCCTAATGCTTCCTTTATGTTCTGTTTTGCATAGTCTTTTCTAGAAGAGACTACAGTGGGGCATAATGGCAACTTGAAAAAGAAAAGCAACATCTACCCAAGCAATTTACTCACACTTGAGTGCAATTGAGTAATTTCTTCCTGATGACTTTCTTCTTATATGCCAACTGTCCTTTTAGGAAATAACAGTCCTATAAGAAACCTACTTTACTCTCCTCATTATGGTTGAGTAAACTGAGACTTGGGAAATGGTCAAGGAATGAATAACAAAGCTGGAATTTCAATTACAGCCTATCATTTATGACTAACCCAAATTTCTCATTCCCTCCCTTCACTGACTTCGGTCTGTATTACACATTGCTGCCTGCTACCATATTTAGCATATTTCTCACTTAAAAATAAGGCAGCTTTTAGATAGATTCAGTGGCTTTTCTGGCAGATTTGATGTAATTGAAAAGGAATAAATGATAAAAATATTATTGCTTAGTGGTTGCTCAGGCACATTGTCTAGCTCATCCATTAGCCGCCGGCTTTTGTGGATGTATTTTTCTTTGGGAAATAAGGTGAATTACTAAACCCACAGACGTTATTTTTTTAAAAGGCCTATGTACAGGGAAACCCTAGGCTGCATGGAATTCGGTTTAA
Organism: Dipodomys spectabilis; assembly: GCF_019054845.1. Classification (NCBI taxonomy): domain Eukaryota; kingdom Metazoa; phylum Chordata; class Mammalia; order Rodentia; family Heteromyidae; genus Dipodomys; species Dipodomys spectabilis. Next base: position 17,940,764 of record NW_024870720.1, on the reverse strand, counting down.
AAATAAATAAACAGATAGATTTAGAACTTATAGAAAAAACTATCACTAACATATGCATATTCTCAAAAGTCTGATTTCATGCTGAGTTCTGGTAAATGATTTGAAATTGATTGCTTTGTACTTTCTGTTTTATATCATTGCCCTAGAGAGTAAGAACTGAATATTGGAAATATAATGAAATACCAACATGCACCTGTATTCTCTAGCATATTATGTTTTTGTTTTGAAAATTAGACAATTCCTTGGGGGAACTTTCCTTTACAAAGCAGACAGTATGAATCCTTTACTTATATGTCTTTGCCTGGCTTTCTTCAGTATGACTTTATCAGTTAGGAAAATGATAAGTGGACTTAGGTAGAGTTTAACAAGAATTCACATTGAGCTAGTGGATTTTATCAGTGTCTTATAAATTATGCTGAGGAGTCTTACAACACCTGTTAACCTCAGATGAATGTAAATTACTTTTATTTTGCAGAAGGAAGCTACATAGTTAAAGGATGCTTTTCTGTCATAAGATAACTTGCAGAACTCTGTTTTGTGATATATAAACAGGTGACATTTGGGTGCCATACAAAGATTCATCTAGCAATATATTAGGGATTAATGGTCTTTTACTCTTATAAAGCAAGTGTTGCCTAGGAAACCAAAACATGAGTGTCATGCTTAAGATACAAACAACTGTTTCTTTAACACACTCTTAAGAATCATGCAAACAACAAATGGGTACAAAGGTCTATTGCATGCAAAAAAACCCAGAAATGTGCTATATTAGAGAGTATTCTATGCTATACAGTAAGTCGAGTTTTTAAAAATTAATTATTTTCTCAAGTGATTTACTTCCTAGGTCAATAACTGAAAGCTTACTGCTATGCATTCTTTTTGGCTCTGGGCAAAAGTGACTTGTTAAGAGATGATACTCTTTTCCAATGAACATGAACTAAACCACCCAATTTTCTCAATATATAGATTTTTGTGGATTCAAATGAATCCGTAAGTTGGTTTATAAATTGGAATGTGCTAGTCAACCTTGGTGAATGTTTCATAGGAAGAGAGAAGAGGACCAATACTTGAAGGAATACTATTCTGGATAAATCACTAGGTCTTGGTGAGTTTGTACAGAGACGAGCATTTTCCAGATATATTATAAATGAGATAATTGGGACAGGAGCAAACTGGCTTATTTAAAGTCACCTTTTGCCTTATCCACAACCAAAGCAAAACAGGCATCATTTGGCTTCCTGTCATAGCTGGGTGAGGGAACAATTCTCTAGTATATAACTCCATTCCTGAATGCTTTCCATAGAACATTGTCACTGTGCAATACTGCATAGGAACAGCTATGAGTCCGTTTTTAAGTAAATCACGATTTTGCTTAATTGTTAATTAATTAATTGATTATAATTTTGGGGTTTTATTTTGTGCCAAATAACTTTGTGGTTAAAAATAAAATAAGGGTTGGGAATGCGGTTTAGCAATAGAGTGCTTGTCTAGCATTCATGAAACCATGGGTTTGATTCCTCAGTATCTCATAACAGAAAAAGCCCTAAGTGGTGCTGTAGCTCAAATGGTAGAGTGCTAGCCTTGAGCAAAAGAATCTCAGGGACAGTGCCCAGGACCTGAGTTCAGGCCTCCGGACTGGCAAAAAAAGAAATGTATTCATTACCTGACTTATGAAACTATAATCCCTCTTATCCCTTTTATCATAACAATAATAAAAATATAACAAATAAAATAAAATAAAATTCCTGATGGGGACACACTGAAAATAATAAGGAAACAAATACATATATAATATCTTCAATGGTGACAAAATACTTAGAAAGAACAAGATAGGAATAATGGGGGGAATTTTACTGATACATGACATTTAAGAAAGTTGTTTTTCAGAATAAACTGAGGAAATCATGGGGCTATGCAGGGGAGTCAGGACTGAGAAAGAAGCACAAAACCTATGTGTATGTTTGAATGAGAGATTGTACTTTGTGTCTAAGAAGTAGAATCCATGAGGACAAAGTAGCTATAATCAAGAACTCTAATAACAACAGATGCTGGTGGGGATGTGGCCAGAATGGAATTCTACTGCATTGTTGGTGGGAATGTAAACTTGTTCAACCACTTTCGAAAGTAGTATGGAGGTTCCTCAAAAGACTCCACATAGAGCTCCCTATGACCCAGCAATCCCACTTTTGGGCAATTACCCGAATGATCACAAACAAGACCATACTAAAGCTACCAGCACAACTATGTTTAGTGAAGCATTAGTTACCATAGCCAAGATATGGAACCAACACAGATGGCCCTCAGTAGATGAATGGGTCAAGAAAATGTGGTATATATACACAATGGAATTTTATGCCTCCATCAGAAAGAATGGCATTGCCCCATTTGTTAGGAAATGGAAAGACTTGGAAAAAATATATATTAAGTGAAGTAAGCCAGGCCCAAAGAAACATAGGTTTCATGGTTTCCCTTATTTGTAATAGCTAGTATATGTCTGAGACAAGCAGAAATGGTCAGATAAGATGATGCTAAACGAAATGAACCCCAAGATAAGGACACAAGTGAGGTTTTTTCTTTCTTGCTATTGCTTTTAATGTATTTATAAGGTACCACGTGATTTTTTGTTTTGTTTTGTATGTCTCTCCCCCATGGTATTACCCATGTTTTCACTGTATGTGATGTTGGTATAATTTGGGGAGGGGAAGGGAAAAAACAAATTGTTTAAACAGGGGTACAGGTTGACCCATTGCAACAATGAGATGTACAAGATGCTATGTGGAAAAATGAACTTTATAATTTAGGTGGGAGGGGCAGAGGGGGGATGCTGAGTGTAGTTGTGGAGGTGGGAGGGAAGGGATGGTAGGGGAAAAAAAAGGAGGAGGCAACAATACTTGATAAGAAATGTACTCATTACCTTGCTCATATAACTGTAACCACTCCTCTGAACAGTATTCTCACAATAAAAAAACTTATTAAAAATAAATAAACCCAGTTGTTTTGTAAAAAAAAATAAGTGGCTTTCTTACTAAAGATGAATAAGAAAATGAATTTTAACATAGTTTCAATACAGTTCAGAAATGCTAGTGAATTCAATAAGAAAAAAAATGACAATAAATATAAGAATTTGAAGGAAAACAAGACAAAGGTCTTTACATGAAAAAATGTCTGTTTTCTAGCTAACTCTCTCTGCCTCTCAAATTTTTGTTGAGTATCAGTACTATTCCTGTAGCACAAATAAAGCAGATGAGAAAAGGTTATAGAATCTAAGATGTCATTTAAAATAGCCAACACAAATGTGTAATAAATAGGCATAAACTAAGCAAGAAATTTCTAAAAGTTACGTTGGCAAACCATAACACTCCCTTGAAGACATAAATGGTCACTTGAACGGAGAAAGTATGTCTCCTTTTTGAAGAAGAAATGTATTAATTATTCTTCCTTTTACTTATTTATAAACCTGATGCTATCCTAATTTATTAGTTTTGTTGTGGATGCTTTGTATTTTTTAAATAAACTAATTGTAAACTATATTCAAAGGCTAAGAAGCAAGATTAACCAAGGGAATCAATAAAAATTGTTACTGTAATGATGTAGGTAGAAATCTACTGAACATTGAAACACACTTAAAAGCACTTCATTATTTAAAAACTAAGTCTGGTATCCACACATAAACAAAGAGATGGGTGGATGAAACATAATGGAAAACCCAGAAGGAAAAACAAACCCTAATTGTATATGAAATTTGGAATTTCATAATAGGAACAAGTTACAGGAATGTGAGGATCTGGTGTACAACGCCCTCTGAAGAAAATGCATTCTTCCAATTTTTTATTTTAAAAGACTCAGTTAAGCATCAGCATTAAAAAGCAGATGATCTATTTTCCCAAAAGACAACTCTCTTTGGATTTTTTGCTGTATGTTAGTTCACAGTCTTTCATTATCATCAACTTGTCAGAAACAAACATGACTAAAGAGGATGAATATTTATTTCACATTTCCAAATCTACCTAAAGCAACCTGCAAAGTCAATCTTTTGTATGCCTAGAGAAATCTGTATTTTCTAAGTTGATATTCATAACATTTCCATTAATATTTCACACACACATTTTAATTAAGGAATGTTGCTTTATTCTATACTTCTCAATAATATGAATTGCAGTTCTGGTAGCCAAAACTATTTCATCATAAAAGTAAAATGTTTAGTATATAGAGAAAAGTGATGACTCAGTTATCACACAATTATATTATAGTATTTGGTTCCCAGATAAAAAAGTTTTCTTTAAAATATTCAAAGTCAAAATGGCAATGAAAAATTCTTTAGCAGAAAAAGAACCCCTATAGTAAAATTCAGATTTGTGATTGCATAACGTAAGTGCAATAAGGAAGGACTTTCCCTGAAATCTTGAAGCACTAGACATTTAATTCTAACATACTTCTCATTGTCTTTGTAAATGTTATATTTCTAAATTTTATGGGTTTTTTTCCAATCTCGTATAATTTCCTTCTTGTTTGGAAACAAATCCTGAGTCGATTGGTTAACATTTATTTTGTGACTGGTTAGTGTGGTGTAAGACATAGCAGCAATTTCGCAGTAAATCAGGAAAACATGGAGATGTCTTTAGGATTAGAGTAATGCCAGGTCATCTCCTGGAATTGGCCTCTAGCCTCTGCTTCCTCTTAGTTTTGTTGTGTTTTACTCTGTTTCACAAACAGTAGAGACTTTCCCCTAGCCCTTTCAAATGTCACCATTTCACAGCCTAAGTGTTGAGTAGTCTTTCTTATGTGCACTAGTACAGAATAGATTGTTTTTACTTTACCCACATTTACCTAAATTCTCAAGGACCTCACATTGCTTTGTTTAGAACACACGGTTCACTTTATTAAAAGAAGGCAATTAACAAGCACAGCAATTGTAAAACTGACATTCTTGATTACTTCCTTTTTAAATTGAAGCAAGTGTAAACATTTTGAATCTTTGTAATGAAAGATCCTTCTTCTAATACATAGTTTGATTGTTTCTTTTCTATATACATTCTTTTAAGCTTATCTTTTCTAAATAGTTCCATTCAGGACATTATAACATAAAATTTGCCAGAAATTTAAATCTTCCTTGGAGCACTTTTAGTGTCATTGGGTATCTTTTTAAATTATAGTTTTAAATAGACTTCCTAATATTGCATAGCTAGGGTACTATTTTAATTTTCCCCTCTGACTTACATTATATTGTAATTGATTTACTTATTTTTATGTATTCTTCTTGCTTAATAAGAGAAATGTATAAAATGGTGGTTAGAAATTTGGACTCTGTGATTTACTAGCTGAATGGACTTGGCTATAACCCATAACCTCTGTGGTATTTTCTCACTGTATATGTAAGAAGAAAACAGTAAATATAGATCATAAGACTAACCACACAAAAAGCTATCTAATATGGGGAATTGATTAATATGTATATAAAAGTCAGGGTTGCTGACTTTTATATACATCATTGGTTCTAATGTTAGATACACTGAACTCTATAGCTTAACTTCTGTTTGCTGGCTTGACAGCAGAAGAACCCTATCATTTGCAAGTACATTTCCTAACTGTTGCTTATTTGAATTTGCTTCATATAACAATTGATATTCTGACATGCTCTCACTAAAGAAAGATTTCCACAACTAACCTTACTTATACCCTCATGTCTTCAGAAAAGTACCAAATAAATAGACTGGTACAACTTATGAGAATCATAAAGGTTCTCATCTACAAAACATGGTATCAAACTTTAAAGAATGAGTGCTACTGGCCAATTATGTAAATTGTGAGTTCTATTGCAATCACCTAAGTTGAACATTAAATATATGAGTGCTTCATGTATATAAATATTGCATATGTATCTATCTATGTATATGTATATGTAACACATACATTATAGATGTAAATATGCATCAGAATGTTCACATGTTTTACTTAGATGCCTCTTTCTATGGGTGAGAACCATAATACAGATCTAGGCCAAACTTCTCAGATATTTCTGAAGTGAACCATAGTTTAGGAATCATTGGTTTAAACTAAATTGTAACCAAGGGGTCAAATCCAGCCCAATGTCTGATTTCATGAGTAACATTTGGCTAGAATACAGTCACATTCATTCATTTACTTGCTATCAATGGCTATTGTTAGTCCACAATAACATAAGTTGAATAATTGTGTCAGACACATATGACACACAATGTCTTACATATTTGTAATTTAGATTTTTTACATAAAATCTATCACATGGAAAAGGTTGGATTATCTTCTGCTAACTAAGACAACTGGGAAGTTCCATTTCAAAATGTTACATACCATTCAGAGCTTCTTATAAAAGAATAGAAAAAGACGCTAGTAACTCAATTTCTCCTATTATTTCATGAGAACACAGGGTAAAACCAAAATTACTTCATAGTTTTAACATTTTAAATCATGTAGTAAAATTTTAAAAGTAACAAAGACTAGACACTGGTGGCTCACCCCTGTAATCCTAGCTACTGAGATCTAAAGATCTCTACTAAGATCTGAGATCTAAGGATCACAGTTCAAAGCCAGGAGGGGAAAAGAAAGTCCATTAGACTCTCCAATTAACCACCAGAAAACCAGAAATGGAACTGTGGTTCAAAGTGATAGAATGCTAGTTTTGAGTAAAAGAACTTAGGTATTGCTCTTGGGCCTTGAGTTCAAGACCCACAACCAACAACAGAAACAACAACAACAACAACAAAGTAAAAAAGGCCTGCAGACTATGCTTAGTGGTAGAGATGCCTAGTATAGCCCTGGGTTCAATTCCTAGAACTGGAATGAAACAAAACAAAGAAAATAAAATGAATTAAGCAGCAATCATTGAAATCAAGCAGAAGCATGAGAGTTATTGTGTATTTTATTGTAACAGTAGTTACAGTGGAGTTATGCTAAAGACACAAATAACATTTTCAAAATTTCACTAGTTCTATCCAAAAATCCCAAATCAGTTAATTTCAAAATAATTGTCTTTAATAACATTTCTAGCATTAATTTCTGCATAGGTGAGTATAGGGGACAAAAAGCTCTGGAATATAAAAATAATAGTTCCTGTCTCTTTATCTGCTCCACACATTTCACATGAACTTGACTTTGACTTGGCAAGCCAGAATTCTCTGAGAGAAAGTATTGATTTTTATCAACCTGGAAAGTGAATCGAGAGGGAAAATGACACTGCACACCATAGGGAGTTTCATTCAGGTCAACAACCCTTAAGTTTTATGGGAATTGTTCAGAAATTACAAATGTCGCAGTGCTAAAGGACTCTGACATGGAGCTAGAAAACACACATTGACATTGGATAGTGTCTGGCCCCTGTTCTATCACAGTCCCTGAAACCTAGATCATATTGAATACATACAGTGGTAGCAAGAGAAGGTCACATGAGGCTACTTTGTAGTATGGCATTTGGCCAAGATGAAGCGAATATCCACATGTGAAGTTAATTTCAATGCCCCCAAAGTATAGTTGTCTGTGTGTGTGTGTGTGTGTGTGTGTGTGTGTGTGTGTGTGTATCTATGTTATCATTCTTGTTAGACATTCTTACATCAGGACCTAATGTGACAGGTCCCAACTGATGAAATTGTGAACCAGCAGAGCATAACAAGTAGCTTCATAAACAACCTCTCTTATTCTTTCCTTTTTCAATTTTGCTTGGTTTGTTTGAATTAGATGTGATCTTCTCAGGGAAAAAAAATAACTGTCATGCCTTTTGTTTTGTTTTGCTTACATTTTTCTTCTGCAATTACAAGCCAGCTGCTGTAATCAATTGTGAAGTACTATGCAGATACATGGTTTTTACGCTTTTCACTTTGATGATGTATTATTGTTATTACTATGGTAATTACTATATGGAGCTCCAAAAACTGTTACTATCCTTTGAATGGTGTACTTTGCAAGTCCATACTTGAGGAATGAATGCTAACTCTGTCATTCAAAAAAATGTTTTTACACCTATGGGCCTGTAAGATTCATTTGTCATGAACTTAGGGTTCTGCTTTGTTGTACTATCATCCCTGCCAAATGATTACACTTTCTTACTGGTTAACCCCATTTACATATCAGATTGTACTGAATTATAAGTTAAAATTACAAAAAAAAGTATAACCAGTAAAGTAAAAATTAATGGATTTTGAATGTGTCTTCTTCAATTAGTAGATTTTTTAATTCTATATCAAATAAAGCATTTACATAAGCAATACCAAATTAATGTATTAGTAGGTGTTCTAGAGTTGGTTAAAACACCACAGAGATTTCAGGACTGGAATTTCTTTTTATCAGAACCTAGGTATTCATCCAGTAGAAAAGCAACAATACGTGGTCATAAAAATTAATATTTGGGAGGCTGGGAAGGTGGCTCAGTGTTAGAGCGCTTGCTTTGCATGCCTGAGGCCCTAGGTTTGATTCCTCAGCACCACATAAGCAAAAAGAAAAAAGTCAGAAGTGGCCCTGTGGCTCAAGTGGTAGAGTGCTAGCCTTGAGCTGAAGAACTGAGGGACAGCGCCCAGGCCCAGGGTTCAGGCCCCATGACTGGACCCCCCCCCAAAAAAATTAATATTTGGGAAAAAACACAAAAGAAAAAGGAAATCACTTAGTACATTGAGAACAACCACAACAAAGAAAAATCTCTTGTATCCATGTCTTGGAGTTCGTTTTGCTTAGCATCATCTTATATGGTCATATGTACATATATGCGTTCATCTGAACTAGAGAAAGGAAGTGGAACAACAAAATGGTGAGACAAAGGACAAAGAGGGAACCTATGCAGCAGCAATACTCACAAGAAAATATGTTGAAAATGATCTATACAATTTGCTGGGGGGATTGGTGGGTGAGGGAAAGAAGAAGAAAAATGAGAGGAGGGGTCACAAGTTACACAAGAAATGTAATCGCTACCTTACTTATGTAATTGTACCCCTCTGTGCATCACCTTGGCAATATATTTTTTTAATCACAAAAATATGAAGATTTGGAAGCCCGGTGCCGGTGGCTCACGCCTATAATCCCACCTACTCAGGAAGTTGAGATCTGAGGATCACCGTTAAAGAAAGTCTGTGAAACTCTTCTCCAATTAACCACCAGAAAACTGGAAGTGCCGCTGTGGCTCAGAGATCTCAGGGACAGTGGCCAAGCCCAGAGTTCTAGCCTCATGACCAACCAAAAAAAAAAAAAAAAAAAGATTTGGAACTGTGATTTTTTTTTAATTTGGGATGTCTACACTTCTCAAAAGGATATTGATGTCAAAAACATGCTGATACCATCTTCAGAATCCTTACGAATGTTCTACACCCTGACTTCAGGTCAAAATTCTTCCTGTATCATATATGAAATCAGTACCCCAGAACCAGACAAATGCAGTGGCTGAGTCCAATTATCCGTACTCCTCAAGATGCTGAGAGAGGGAAGATCAAGGATCAAGGCTTGTCCAGGCAAAAAAAAGTTGTACTGGGTCCAGCTGTTTGGGGTCATTAATGCATGTCTATTATCAGCCCAACTACATGGGAAGTATGAATAGGATTGTAGTACAGGTCAACCTGGACAAAAAGGAAAACTATTCAGAAAGCAATGAAAGCAAAAGAGAAACTATGAAGTGAAAATGTGGCACTGAATGATCAAAATGTATTGTATTCATAAACTACTTTGTAAAATGGTAACTTTTGTACAATTACTTAAAATAATAGAAAACTGAAGAAAAAGAGAAAATATGGCTCAGGTGGTAGAATGCTTGCCTACCAGTAAAAAGCCCTTAATTAAAACCCCAGAAGCCCCCCCCCCCACACACACACACATTACACCACTGTCACATACTATTACATTAAACAAAGTCTATTTCAATAATAAATTAAAGATAGATACAGACTCATTAGTGGTTAGTAAGCATTACAACCTAAAAAGGAGGTACTGATGGGAGCCTATAAAGTTCATCTTAATCTGAAAACCTTTCCGGTTTTTTCACATGCACAGACTCTGGCTCTTCTGAGAAATCACTGCAGGAGAGCAGTATTCTCTCTCAAGGTTACAATGACATAAGTGTCTCCCACTGGGTTCTGCTTCTTAAGTGTTTCATTACCTCTGAATATTGCCATCCTATGGGCCAGATACTACAACCCATTAATGCCTTAGGAATGCAAACTACACCCAGACCAAAGTAAGTACTCCACAGTTTAATTTGAAATAATTATGCAAGTACCTATACCTTTCATTTTCCATTACATTTTCCTGAGTTATTCCTTTTTCTATTTTGATTATAAAAGCCACTTCAAGAACAAGATCATAGAATAGAAGCTTTTTTCTTAATGAAATATGTAGAGGCAACAAAAAACTTTCTTTTTGAAAAGTCAAGGGCAAGTTACTTTATTCAAGTATTGTAATTGGAACCATACTCTCTTAATTATACTAAATTATCCTAACAGATACATTTTGTAATTAACATTTTATTAAGATATCAGTAAAAGATTCTCACAAGAGAACATTGCTCACTCACAGACACATGAATAAGTGATAAATAGATTAAAAGTACATGCACAAAATATGTCACACACAAAGAAAATGTATCAAATATATTGTTCAGTTTATACATTGTGAAGACAAAGGCTTTTTCAGCTGTAATTTTTCCAGAATAGACTACGTAATATAATTTATATCATGATAAGCATTTAGCCATTCTAAGATATTGGTGTTAATGATTCTTTTTTTTGAACAAATTTTAACTGGAAAACTTCTCGTGTCAAAGGAAATAGTAGATGCAGAGAATATGAAGAGTAGTGACTGAGATCTTTTCCCAAAGACAACACATTCCAATTGGAAAAGATACATACACAAATAATCTAAGGTACATAGTTGAAGTAGAGACATGATCTACACATAAATGGAACAGGACTGGGCAAAGTGGGTTTCTCATAGTGTGACAGGTTATGAGGAAAGCTGGAAACAACAGATATGTTTTCATAAATGTCAGTGACCAAAAAAGACATTTCCACCTAATTGGTAAGCCCAAAATCCTGAGTAGATTATGCCTTCTTGTGAATAAAAGCTATTCAGTGAAAAGCTGAAATATAATTTTTGCATGTTTTAATGGTTTCATTTTCACTGCTAAATATTACATGAATATCAGTTTTGAATGATATTAATTTTGGTTTAGAAAGCAACATTGTAAACCTTTTAAACACCAGGGTGTTAGAATTGAGCATTGTCATTATAAAAGTCATGAGCCACAACTGCATTCAAAGTGTTTAAACATAATCTTTAATATCAGAGAGTTGACATCTTTCAGAAAAAGAAAGGCATTATTCAAAAAAATCAATAAATGTATTATTATAAATGGGTGAAGAAAAATGCTAAAAAGGAATATGTAGTAAAATACAAATTAAAACGTTAATCTGATTTTAGATTCCAAGAAGCTTTCTTTAGTAAAGAAATAGTTGAAGTAAAAGCAGAAGGGAGTCTAGGTTAGCAAGGAGAGAAATAATGATGTTCATCAGATGTAGGATTATAGAAGGTATGAAGCCATTTCCAACTGCACACAGGCATTTGCAAAGAGCTGCATAAAAAGTATCCAATGTATGGCAGAGACTTCTAGGTCACTTCAAGGATTTCATTATCCATCCTCAGCACCATAGCAAGCCAATAAGAGTGAAAGCTGTCAACATAGCCCACACAGCTGGTAATAGAGAGGGGTATTCCACTGGGCATTCAAGAGTTTAAAAGGTTGCATTTAGCTCAAACTCATGATACTGGAAATCGCCTCTAAAGGATATAATTCTTAAATGGATGCTCAAAGAATGAGTATGAGTTGTCAAGAGGATTGAAGAGGGGAAGGCATCCAGATAGAAGCAACTGGTACATATGTATCAGTGGAAATGAATCACAACCTGAGAATTATAAAAACAGTGCCAGAAGAAAATTTAACTACTAACACAGTTATGTCAGAAAGTAAAGGATGCAAGTCAATCTGGGAGCTGGTGACTCATACTGTAATCCTAGCTTCTCAGAAGGCTGAGAAGTGAGGATCATGGTTCAAAGCCAGCCCAGGCAGCTCTTATCTCCAATAAACCACTAGAAAACTGGAAGTGGCACTGTGGTAGTGTCAAGTGGTAGAGCGCTCTCCTTGAGCTGAAGAGTGCAGTGACAGAGCCCAAGCCCAGAGTTCAAAAAACAAACAAACAAAAAAAGATGGGATTCAGGAGAGCCACAAAGTAGACAGGTACACTGGTGACCATGATTTGTTGAATCTAAGCTATCAATTAATAGAAAGAATCAAGGTACTTCATTCATTGTTCTCACAAACTCTGAAATTACTCAGACTATTGTTTTGAATTCCATAGTAGAAAAAAATATCAAAGCCTTCATTGGCTATAAAGAACTAAGTTGGTAAGTGACTGCAATGAGAAAGAATGATGTTATAGACAGACTTAAGGTATTCATCCGAGAGGAAGAAAGTATTTCCCTCACAGGAGATAGATAGTGACACTTAGTAAATGATAACAAAGAGGTAGAAGAATGCTACCCTTACTTTTAAGTAGTCACCTACATGTTTGAGTATGGCAGAATATATGCATCTGTGAAAATACAAACAAAATATCTACAGAAATAATAATCTTCAAATATGTTGACATGATCTGAAAATAAAAGCTAATAATTTAGGTTTTCTCTTCACATTCTATTCTAGGCTGTGTAGGACAGAATCAAAGATTAAGATGTCCTTGTGAATTTATTTTTTTCTTATATAAAGTTAATCACTGTGGTAAAAATTAAAATGTTTGTGCCTTGAGGATCACTTTATATGAAGTCCTCATGGGCAAGATTTTTCTCACATACTCTTAGGGAAATGGTTTGTATAAAAATTTAAGAAGATTTTGGAATATGTTTTATAGCTTGATGACAATACTTATTAGAGCAGATAGAGTCATTTCATTCTTTAATTCACTCTTTTCTAAGAAAATCAATATTTATTCCTAATATACAACATGTAAAATCTTCCTTCCATTGCACTAATATGAACTGACTCATTTCTCATCAATACACATATATACACAAATCTTATATAACCCACCTTATTTCCTCTCATACAGCAACAAGCTCATAAAAATGCCTGGTTAACTGTGTACAGAAATATATAGAAACATATGAGTCACATGTCTGCACTTAAACTAGGAATTTCCATTTAATATTTCCTATTTTACTGTACATTTAATGAAATGTAATGCTACTATATAGGAGCATGATTTCTATAAAGATGTTTTTAATGCTAAATAAACCCAAATCTTCATTGTAAGACAATTAAGAAGGGTGATAGATTTTCCCCTCATATTCACAAAGCTACTTGAAATAGTTATGCATACTTTAACATGGAGAAAAATGTGTTTATTGAACTGGATACTACTAAAGATTCATTTTAGAAATAGTGTTGATACTTTGGAAGGTAATCATTTTAGTAATAGTTTTGGTACTTTGGAAGGTAAACAGTTCTTTGAGGGAAGTGCTCTGGATTATTTAACTATTTAAGACTGAAACATATTTATTAAAATACTGTTATTTGGAGCTGGGAAGGTGGCTCAGTGGTAGAGAGCTTGCCTTGCATGCATGAGGCCCTGGGTTCAATTCCTCAGCACCACATAAGCAAAAAGAAAAAGCTGGAAGTGGTGCTGTGGCTCAAGTGGTAGAGTGCTAGCCTTGAGCTGAAGAGCTGAGGGACAGTGCCCAGGCCCAGAGTTCAGGCCACACGACCGGACCCCCCCCAAAAATACTGTTATTTGTAGTCCAGACAGGATTTATCTTTTTTGAAAATCTTGTGATATCTCCTTTCACTTTGGCAAACATGATGTAGTTATCAGTAAGACACTCAATTGAAGAAAATTATAGTATCACAATCTCTTCTTTGGTTTCATGGCCACTAATTCCAATATCCTTCAGCATTTTTTTAGAGTTACAGAAGCAACATCGATCAAGAAAGACATATACATATTGTGTTTCTTTTTAAAGCTTCATGTCTTCCACATTTTGTACATTTGTGTACATTCAGCTTATTACTGCATGGATTATTTCTGGATCTTCTATTCAGTTGGTCTTTTGTGTCTATTTTTATGCCAATATCCTGCTGTCTTTATTACCATGATTCTGTAATAGAGTTTGAAGTCTAGCTCTGGGATAGATCCAGTATAGCTCTTTTTGGTCAAGATTACTTTGGCAAGTAGAGAGGTCATTTGTGATTTCACTTCAAACTAACTCCATATTTTTGTCTCTATGAAGAATATAATTAGAATTTTTATGAGGACTACATTAAATATACAGTTTGCTTTTGGTAGTATAGACATTTTCATAATATTTACTCTGACATTCCATGAGCCTGGGAGATCTTTCGGTTTTCTGATGTCTTTCTTCATTGAATTACAGTTTCATTGTAGATGTCTTTTACTTCCTTTGTTAATTTTACTATCTGGTAGTTTATTCTTTGGACTTTTTGAGGCTATTGCAAATTGGATTGTTATAATGATTTATTTCCCAGTCTGTTCATTGCAGGTCTACACAAAGCTGCTGGTTCTTGCCTATTGATTTGGTATCCTGCTACTTCACTGACAGAGATTATACTATCTAAGGGTTTTTATGGTGAAATATTTAGGTAATAATATGAAAATTAGGTAAAGACACATCAAAAAATGTGAACTGTAGATCACCTTCCTAGAAGAACATAGATCCAAAATTCTCAATAAAGTATTTGCAAAATAAATCCACAAACATATTAAAACTACCTCACAACATGAACAAATAGGTTTCATCTTATGGATGCAAGTATGGCTCAACATAAGGAAGTTAATAAAATGTAACATATCACATAAATACAATCAAGGCCAAACACCACATGATCATTTCAATAAATGAAGAAAAATCAACAAATTTTAACATCTTTCCATCAAAAAAAATCTCTGATGGAAATAGGAATCAAAGGAACATACACAATATTATAACTTTTTAGGGCAAACATACAAATGATATCATACTGAGTAAGGATAAACTTAAACCCATTAATCTCCTCTAAGTCTAGAATGAGATAAGAGTGTCCACTCTCCCCGCTCTTACTCAACATAGTATTGGAATTCCTAACCACAGCAATAGAATAGGAGAAGGAAATAAAAGAGCTTCTAATGGGGGGAGGAAGAAGTAAATCTATCCCTATTTTCAGGATATATGATTTTGTATATAAAAGACCCTGAGTCATGGAAGAGATTAGAAAGGAAATTCAAATGTTCATGCTATTCAACAAAAATGAACACACAAAATACCAGCTCCTCTGGGACACAGCAAAGGCAGTACTCAGAGGCAAGTTTATAGCTCTGAGCTCCTACATCAACAAATTGGAGAGATCTGAAACTAACAATTTAATGACACATCTAAACCTCCTTGAAAAAGAGCAGCAAGATAAATCCCAATCCAGTAGACGGAAAGAAATAATCAAAATTAAATCAGAATTAAATGAATTAGAATCCAAAAAAACTATAGAAAGAATCAACAAAACAAAGAGTTGGTTCTTCGAAAAACTTAACAAAATTGACAGACCCTTAGCAAATCTTATCAGAAAAAGAAGAGAACACACCCAAATTAATAAACTCAGAGATGAGAATGGAAACATCATCACGGAAACAACCAAGATTCAGAACATTATAAGGGAATACTTCTCAAAACTTTATGCTAACAAGTTTGAGAACTTGACAGAAATGGACCTCTTCCTAGCAAATATTGACATGCCAAAACTAAACCAAGATGAGTTAAACTATCTTAACAGGCCCATATCAAGCATTGAAATAGAAACAGCAATAAGAGACCTCCCAGCTTAGAAAAGTCCAGGACCAGATGGTTTTACAGCGGAATTTTACAAGGCCTTCAAAGCAGAGCTCACACCAATTCTCCTCCAACTCTTCAATGAAATTGGAAGAGAAAGCTCACTACCGAACACATTCTATGAAGCCATCATAACCCTCATCCCAAAACCAGGCAGGGACTCATCAAAGAAAGAGAACTATAGACCCATTTCTTTGATGAACATTGATGCAAAACTTCTCAACAAAATTTTGGCCAACCGACTTCAACAATTCATCCAAAAAATCATACACCACGATCAAACAGGATTCATTTCAGGGATGCAAAGCTGGTTCAATATACACAAATCAATTAATATTATTCATCACATCAACAGGAGCAAGAATAAGAACCACATGGTTATCTCAATAGACACAGAAAAAGCATTTGACAAGATCCAACACCCCTTTATGATGAAGGTTTTGGAAAAATTAGGAATCCATGGAACATTCCTCAATACGATAAAGGCTGTATATGACAAACCTACAGCCAGCATTATACTCAATGGTGAAAAACTAAAGCCATTTCCTCTTAACTCAGGAACAAGACAAGGATGCCCACTCTCTCCACTTCTCTTCAATCTAGTATTAGAATGCCTAGCTACAGCAATAAGACAAGATGCAGACATAAAGGGGATCCAAATAGGGAAAGAAGAAATAAAACTCTCCCTCTTTGCAGATGACATGATCTTGTATTTAAAGAATCCCATAGACTCCACTCCCAAATTACTCAAGCTGATTCAAAACTTTGGCAAAGTAGCAGGTTATAAAATTAACCCCCAAAAATCAATGGCTTTTCTGTATGCCAACAATGAGAAAAGTGTGGCTGAAATTAGGAAAGCAACTCCATTTGTAATAGCCCCACAAAAAATAAAATACCTAGGAATTAACTTAACTAAAGAAGTGAAGGACCTCTACGATGAAAACTTTAAAATCTTGAAAAAGGAAATGAACACAGAACTTAAAAAATGGCAAAACCTCCCATGCTCCTGGATTGGAAAGATTAACATCGTGAAAATGGCAATACTTCCCAAGGCTATCTACAAATTCAACGCAATACCTATCCAAATTCCACCCTCATTCTTCAAGGAAATAGAAGAGGCAATCCAAAAATTCATATGGAACAATAAAAGACCCCGAATAGCAAAAACGCTCCTCAACGGAAAGAACATGGCTGGAGGAATATCAATACCAAATTTCAAACTCTAATATAAAGCCATAGTAATCAAAACAGCTTGGTATTGGCATAAGAACAGACCTCAGGACCAATGGAATAGAATTGAAAACCCAGAAATGAACCTACAGACCTATAGCCATCTAATCTTCGATAAGGGAGCTAAAACAATAGAATGGAAGACAGACAGCCTCTTCAGTAAATGGCGCTGGCAAAACTGGTTAACTACATGTAGAAAACTAAAGCTAGATCCTTCTATATCACCCTGCACCAGAATCAACTCCAAATGGATCAAAGACCTTGAAGTCAAAGCAGACACTCTGAAAACATTACAGGATGGAATAGGAGAAACCCTGGGTCTCCTTGGCTCAGGCCAAAATTTTCTGAATAGAGACCCGGAAACACAACAAATCAAAGAAAGGTTGGACAAATGGGATTGTATAAGGTTGCAGAGCTTCTGCAGGGCAAATGACATAGCTAGCAAGATCAATAGAAAGCCCACGGACTGGGAGAAGATCTTTACTAGCCATACAATGGACAAGGGTCTCATATCTAAAATATACTTGGAACTCAAAAAATTAAACCACCCAACAACAAATCCTCAAAGAAACAACTGCCCAATAAGTAAGTGGGCGAAAGACTTAAAGAGAAGCTTCTCTGAAGAAGAAAGAAGGATGGCCAATAGACACATGAAGAAATGTTCAACATCCCTAGCCATAAAAGAAATGCAAATCAAAACAACATTGAGATATCACCTCACTCCAGTTAGAACAGCAAAAATCAAGAACTCTAACAACAACAGATGCTGGAGGGGATGTGGACAGAAAGGAACCTTACTTCATTGTTGGTGGGAATGTAAACTTGTTCAACCACTTTGGAAAGCAGTATGGAGGTTCCTCAAAAGACTTCACATAGAACTCCCCTATGACCCAGCAATCCCACTTTTGGGTATTTACCCTAATGTTTACAAAAAAGACCACACTAAAGCTACCAGCACAACTATGTTTATTGCAGCATTATTTACCATAGCTAAGACATGGAACCAACCCAGATGCCCCTCAATAGATGAATGGATCAAGAAAATGTGGTATATATACACAATGGAATTCTATGCCTCCATCAGAAAGAATGACATTGCCCCATTTGTTAGGAAATGGAAAGGCTTGGAAAAAATTATATTAAGTGAAGTAAGCCAGGCCCAAAGAAACATAGGTCCCATGGTTTCCCTTATTTGCAATATCTAGTATAGGTATGAGTCAAGCGGAAAAAGTCAGAGAATGTGATGTTAGGAAAACGAACCCTCAAATATGTATTTTAATGTTTTTGTTTCTTTCATGCATGTGTTTCTAACGCATTTATAAAATTATTTCTTGGTTGCTTTGTATGTCCCTCCCCCACAGTGTAACCCCTGCTTTCACTATATTTGATGTCAGTATAATATGTGGAGGAGATGGGGACAAACAAGTCGTTTAAGGATTCAGGTGGACCTGTTGCAACAATGAGAAGTACAAAATGTCATGTCAAAACCAGCTTTACAATGTCGGAGGGGGGGGGAGGGGGGTATTATTGGGTGGGGGAGAGGGGGGAGGCTGGGAAGGGAGGTGAAGGGTAAACAAAGGAGGAGGCTGCAATGCTTGGTAAGAAATGTATGCATTATCCTCACCATGTAATTGTAACCCCTCTGTACAGTATGTTCTCAAATAAAATAAAATAAAATTTAAAAAAAAAAAAAAGACCCTGAAAGCTCCACCAAAATGATACGGTGAGATAATTTTCAATATGAAAAATCATGCAAATAAAAGAGAAACCAGAAGTCTCACAAGAGTGGGAAAGGAAAGCTGCAAAGAGTAAAAGCTTAAAAATTATTTTGTGTAGGTAAATATATTCTTATATACAAAGAATGAGCAGAATACTTAAATGTAACATATTTTGTAGATGCCACCGAGACTTGAATGGGAAACACAAACATGGTACAAAAATGTAAAGCTGGCTCACCGGTGGCTCACACCTGTAATCCTAGCTACTCTGGAGGCTGAGATCTGAGGATGGCATTTCAAAGCCAGACCAGGCAGAAAAGTCTCTGAGCCACTTATCTCCAATAAACCACTCAGTGCCACTGGAAGTGCACTGTGGCTCAAGAGAGTAGAGTGCTAGCCTTGAGCTGAAGAGCTGAGGGACAGCGCCCAAGCCCAGAGTTCAAGCCCCACAGCCAACAAAACCAAAAAAAAACAAAAAAGTAAGGCCACTGATATTTTTATAAGACCTTCTATGTGTATGGATAGGTACAATTATTATTATAAATATGACCACATTGACAAAATATATCTTCAATTTTAATTCATTGCTCATCAAAATCCCAATGAAGTTCTTTACTGAGATAGAGAAAACAATCCAAAAATTCACATTGAACAACAAAAGACCTCTAATAGCCAAAGCAATTAGGCAAAAAATTCATGCTGGCAGTATCACAATTCCAGAACTCAAGCTCTACTACAGAGCTATAATAATAACAGCTTGGTATTGGCACAAAAATAGACCTGAAGATCAATAGAACAGACTAGAAGACCCAGAAATAAAACCATATACTTACAGTTATCTGATATTTAATACGGGAGCCAAAAATATACAATGAAAAAAAGCCTATTCAATAATTGAGATTGGGGAAATTGGTCATCCATATGCAGAAAACTAAAAGTTGTTCCCTATTTTCCTATATGCACAAATATGAACTCAAAGTGGGTCAAAGACCTCAACAACTGGCCTGAAACTTTGAAACTACTGCAAAGAGGAGTTGGAGAAACTTTAGAGTTCATGGGCATAGGCAGAAACATTTTTCTGGGCACAACAGATAAGAGAAAGACTTGACAAATGGGATTACATCAAACTACAGTTTTTGCACAGCAAAGGATGTAGTTACTAAGCAAGAAAGACAGCCAACAGACTGGGAGACAATCTTTACCAGCAGTATATCACACAAAGGTCTAATGTGCAACATAAACAAGGAGTGCAAGAAACTAACCCCTCCAAATCTAAGAAACCAATTACTAAATAGGCTAAGGAGCTAAGGAGAGACATCTCAGAAAAGGCAAAGAAACACATGAGTAAATTGCTCATCACCTCTGGCCATCAGGGAAATGCAAATCAAAACAACTCTGAGACTTCATCTCACTCCAGTTAGATTGGCCAATATAGTAAATTTACACAACAAATGTTGGTGGGGATGTGGGGACAAAGGAACCCTACTGCACTGTTGGTGGGAAAGTAAACTAACCACTCTGGACAGCAGTCTTAAGGTTACTCAAAACACTAAACATAGATCTTCCCTATAACCCAGCCATACCACTATTGGGTATCTAACAAGAACATCATAAGCTAGAATACCATAAAGACACTAGCACATCCATGATCATTGCTGCACTATTCCCAGCAGCCAAGTTGTGAAAACAACTTAGCCCAGATGCCCTACAATAGATGAATGGATCAAAAAAATGTGGTATCTATTTGCAATGGAATTTCATACAGCCATTAGAAAGAATTATATTATGTCATTTGCAGGGAAATGAATGGAGCTAGAACAAATCATGTTCACTGAGAAGGATACATGTTTTCTTTGATATGTGGAAGCTTGATAAAAAAAGATTCACTGGGACATAAAAATTACACAGGTCTCTAGGCATTCACACACAGTGAAACCAAAGCAGAGCATTCTTAGGAACAGAAAGGTACAATGGTTATGGTTGATCGAATCACGCATAATATTTCTCAAGACGAACTCCCAGAAATGGAAATAAGAGATTTTTTAAATTCTTTTTGGCTATTTTTCTTTTCTCTTTTTTTTGTCTTGTTTGTTTGTCTATATATCTTTGGGTGCGTAAGAGGGGGCATAGAAATAGAAAGAAAATGGTAAACAAATGCAGCAATTGTACTCACTGGACACTATGCTGAAAATGAACTTTACCACTTGTGGGTGGGGACAGGAAGTAAAAACTGAGAGAGCAAAAGGGAAGGGGTGATGTTGTACAAAAAAGAAATGTACTCTTGGCCTGACGTATGAAACTGTAACACTTCTGTTTTTGGCACTTTCAAATAAAAAAAAAAAAATTGAAAAAGAATCAGGCAACTGAAAGTTTTAAATACAATTGCTTCTGACTCCTATATTTCTTTGTACCAAACCAAACCAAACAAAACAAAATGCTCTGAGAGTGAGGTTCCTATCCACTTAGCCAAACATTTACTCATCAACTAGCTCAGCAGAAATTTATGGCAAACTTCTATATGGTAGGCTTTGTTTAAAGTGCAACTGACAAATATAAAAGTGAATTTAAAATAGTGTTGCTGTATCGTTAGCCTTAACTTTCTCCCTTCTTTGTTACTATGTTCATTGAAAAATTAAAAGTCCCCTGCTATTGTGGATGGACAATATTTCCTTGGCGCTCAGTTTCAGAAATGGTCATGTACTTTGACTTGACTACTACGAAGCTGGTAGGGTTGATGGTTGTGCATTGCCCCGTTGAGGCTCAAGATGTCTTTTTTGTGTTTCCACGTGTTCTCTATTAATTCTTCTCAACACACTGAGGAGAATGGATCTGATGCCAACAGGAAGAAGAGCAATAGGTAGAGACAAGGTACTCCCAGTTGAGGTTATTACAGGTATAATCTAAGGTGAAAAAGATGATAACCATATCTTGGAAAATATCATATTTTTCGAAGCTGCCTTCTCATTAACTATTAGGAATAAATAAGTATCCATTTTGTATGCCATTAGATATTGGATTTTTTTCATATAAAACTTTCATAATACTCTTTATGCCTTTAGAAACCAAATAATGAAATAGGATAGAAAAATGTATTGTTAAAAGTGTACAATGCCCTTTGGTAAATAATGTAATAGATACAGCAACTGAATCCTGAGTGAAATGAGACAAAAACTGCTTAAAATGATAAAAAAAAAAAGTGGGTATAAGATCATGATATTGGGAGAATAAGAAATACATTACTAACATAGTAGAGAATATATGTCCAAAAATTGCTTTCAATATAAAAATCACACAACTGGCAACAATTCAAGGTATAGAAACAGATAGACAACCACTCAGATATCTAATTCTAATTCTGCTAAAAGCAGCTCATCCAATAAACAAAAGAAAAAATTGTAAATCTTTCAGCCAAGTGCATACCTCAACAGATTGTGTAGGGCAGTGAGAAAAACTGCTTACTCTGGATTTTATCTTTAAACAGGAAAAAAGATGTTAGTGAATTCAACCATGGAAAATAATACCCAAATGATGGGGAAAAATGTGATACCGTGGAAGATAATTTTTGATATTTCTGATATAATTACAGATTTATGGAAAAGTTAGCATGATAATACAGAAAGCTCATATATCCCCCTTAACTCTTCCATTATTTTTTAATTCTTTGTGTTTTAATTTTTAATGTTTTTTATTGTAAAAATACTGTACAGAAGGGTTTTAGTTACATGAGTAAGGTAGTGAGTACATTTCCTATTGAGCATTGTTTTTGTTTTGTTTTGTTTTGGGGTTTTTTTTTGTTGGTCTTGGGGCTTGAACTCTGGGCCTGGGCACTGTCCCTCAGATCTTCAGCTCAAGGCTTGTGCTCTACCACTTGAGCCACAGTACCACTTCCAGTTTTGTGAATGGTTTATTGAAGATAAGAGTCTCATAGGCTTTACTGCCTGGGCTGGCTTTGAACTGTGATCCTCAGATCTCAGCCTCCTGAGGAGGATTACAGGTATGAGCCACTGGCACCCAGCTGTGTTTTCATTTTTAAGTTAACATACATTTGTCATGTGAGCAGTTTTCATTGTGATATTTTCATTCACTCACAGAGGGCCCTTTAAACAAATTCACCCCTTCCAGCATATTCCCATCATTTCTCTTTCTTCTCCTAACTTTTCCAAACAGCATCTACTAGGTTTTATTAATCTGTTTGCACATGTATGTGTTATGCATATGTATGCATAAATAAATTTAAGCATAAATATATACATAAATATTTTGATTCTCTTCCCCTTAAATGTGTGTGTGCATACGTGCATGTACGTATGTGTGCATGTTTCCAAACAGCATCTACTAAGCTTTATTGATCTGTTTTCACATGTATGTGTATGCATATGTATGCATAAATAAATTTAAGCATAAATATATACATAAATATTTTGATTCTCTTCCCCTTACGTGTGTGTGTGTGTGTGTGTGCATGCATGCGTGCGTGTACATATGTGTGCATGAGTGCATGCACTCATGCACATCCTGGAGCTTGAAATCAGAGCCTGGGCACTGTCCCTGCATCTTTTGTTCAAGGCTAGTGCTTTACTGGTTGAACCACACCTCTACCTATGGCTTTTTGATAGTTAAATGAAGGTAAGAGTCTCATAGACTTGGCTGCTTTGGCTGGCTTCAAGCTATTAACCTTAAACCTCAGTCTGCTGAGTGGCTAGGATCAGAGGCATAGACTACTGTTGCCTGTCTTCTTTACCCTATTTTTAATAACTTCCATTAGCATAGTACATTTGTCCAAATTAATGAGCACAGTTAATGAACCACTAATTGTATGTTATTATTTATGAACCTTCTTATTTTAATTCCTTAGTTTTAATTAGGGACTTTAACTTAGGGCCTGTGGGTGCCCTGAACTTTTCTGCCAAGGTTAGTGCTCTACTACTTGAGCCATGCATCTACTTCTGCCTTTTGCTTTTTTTGTAATTAATTGGCGATGAGAGTTTTATAGACTTTCTTACTTGGACTGACTTTGAATCACAATCCTCAGATCTCAGCCTTCAAAGTAGCTAAGATTGCAGGAGTGAAATACCAGGCCTCTGGCCTTAATATCCTTTTTTATATTCCATGTTATCATCCTGGTAATATGTTTTTGGTTCCTCTTGGCTATTCTAATGTCTTAGATATTTCTGTTTTTGAAGAAGAATGCCTTTTTTTAATCTAATTTTATTGTCAAGGTAATGTACAGATGTAAGTGATGTTACAATTACATACATAAAGTAATAAGTACTGTTCTTCTTGAACTTGTTACCCCCAACAAGGTACACTGGTCAATTGGAATCTGTCTTATGTCATTTTTGAGGTTCCTCAGATCTATCAATATTTTTATGTCATTATGTTGGAAAATTCTCCATCCATTATTATTTCAAATATTTTTACTATTCTATTCTCTTTCTTTTCATATTGAGATTATAATTATGCATATGTAACACCTTTGAAATAGTTCTAGAATTTATGTACTAGGGTGGTCGTGTTCTCTTGTTCTATTTACATATTTTTCTAGAAAGTTTCTATTGTACCATATTAACTATCATTCGTTTTTCTGCTTTTCAATTCTATTGAAGATAAACTTCAATTTTGTGTATGTAATTTCTAGCCTTCCCATGTTTGCCACAGCTATAGCTGCCCTTGATTTCTGTTTTTTCTAGAATCTTTAGGTTTTTCCTGCTTCTTGACTTCTTTACTGTGAAGGAATTTATTTCTGAGATGTAGCACATCTATGGTTTGCAGCTCTAGTAAAGCAGTATGGTGTGAATTGTGGAAACACTATATTTTCCACACAACCTGTCTCTTAGTCACCTGTGCTTCAAAACTCAGGCCTTCATAGTTGCTTTTTCATTGGTACAATTTTCCCTCTCTTCTTCTCTGCCTCTGTGTACTGAATCTAATTTTTTGTCTCTCTGATCCCTGTTGAGTCTGTTTTCCTTTGTTAGATCAGACAGGAAGGTAAGAGGAAAATTCATACCCTTTCTGCATGTCTAAGGGGGCTTTCCCAAAGTCTTTCCCTGGAAGGTTTGTTGAAGAAAATATTCCAGATATATTTCACAAAGTTATTCTTTCTCAACTAGAACTATAAGGGAATTCTTCTTAGAGCTTCTCTATTAGAACAAGATAAAATTTCCATAGATAAGCTCAAATGTAGTCCAGTGGCATAGACTACAATTAGTCAATTTCTTGCTAGACTAAATTTAACCCCAAAAAGTTCACCAAAATTACCTTTAAGTGTTATGAAGGCTTATGGCTTTAACAGCTTCTTTTCTAGGTGAGAACTGAGCTGCAACTCTGCAACTCTACATATTTTAAGGAGATTGTATTAGAATCTCACTATATGATAAGTCCAATGTGCAGTTATACAAGTTTTTCGCATTTTAAGGAGAATGAAAACTTTTAAGCTTTTTTTATGTTAAAGTTTAAGCCAGAAATCTCAGATAAATTTTGTTGAGTCAGAATCTCTCAAATGTCAAGTTCAAAAGTAGTGATTTTCTTAACAGATAAGCTGAGACGCTATGGTACATATGACCATATAAGATGATACTAAGTGAAATGAACCCCAAGATATGGACACAAGTGGTCGGTCTGTATTGTTATTGTTTTAAATGTACCATGTGATTTTATTTTTTGTTGTGGTTGTTGTTTCCTTTGTATGTTCTTTCCCCTATGGCATATCTCCTGTTGTCACTTGATTTTAGTACCCTGGATCTTGTATGTATATATATATATATTTGTCTAATCCAGAGAGAGGAAGGGTGCTGAAACAAGGACACAGGATGACCCATTGCAACAATGACACCCACAGGACAATATATTGGAAACGAACTTTACAACTTTGGGTAGGGGGCTGTGGGGGGAGGGATTGAGGGGGAAGAGTGTGGAGGAAAGGGATAGTGGAGCAACAAGGGAAGGGGTAACAATGATCGACAAGTAATGTACTCATTGCCTCACTCATGTAACTGTAACCCCTCTGTGCAGCATCTTTACAATCAAATAAAATAAAGGATATAGTATTTTTTAAATGTTTTTAAACAACATATATTTCAAAACCAGTAAGACGTTTTAATTTCTTTTTTCTTAATTTTTATTTTTTGTGAGATGTTTTAATTTCTAAAATTGTGCTATAACTATAGCAGTATGTAACCTGAGATAGAGATAACGCGATGTGATGTAAACGTTTTTAAATGTTTAATGTGTTATACATGAAATTTGGCGGTTTTTGGAGAATTCACCAATCTGGATATTCTAAGACTCTTTATGTTATGGAGAAATAGAATAAAGTAACTCACATGATAAAAACTTCCCCATGATGTGTTTACAAGCATGAATTCCTTGGATTTTAACTACAAATCCTAAACTGAATGAAACTTCCAAAGCTATATACAAAATGCGATTTGAAAGAATAACTGCACATATTTGGCTAAGAAGTTCTATAAGACTTCAACAGATTAAAAAATATCATGACTTTTATTAAATATAGAATACTATTCTTTATATTTTCGATTATATCTAGTGTCAACTAGTAAACAGTAAATGGGATTGACATAGAAGTTAATAGTGCTTCATATTAAATTGTATTCAATTCAGAAATCAGTTCCTTGGATCAGGTATCCAGTCCTAGAGATTCAATGAAAGGTATCTGAGAAATATGATCAGGCAAATATTCATTCCTTTTTATATCAAATATGTATTTTATTATTTCCTGATTTATTTATGTTATATGTTTTTGATAATCTTTATTACACATTTTTATACATGTATATACGCATTTTGACTATAGTCAATATTCACCTCATTTTTGGAACTTCCCATGTCTAAAAATAACAGAAACCATGACACGTGCATAGTACTGGCCAAGGTTCCCTAGAGAGACTGGTTAAGTGAGAGAGAAAGAGAGAGACAGAAAAATATGATAGAGAATACAGATGATAGGTAGGTAGGTACATAGGTAGGTAGGTATATAAATAGCTACATACCTACGTACACACAAACATACATATATATGTACATGCATATACACGTTCATAAGTATATGCATTCAGAGAGGACAGATATGATGGACAGGAGATAGATACATGGATAGATACATAAATGATAGAGATAGCTGAGACCTGGTAGACAAGAGAAAGAAAGAAGGATAGATAATAAGTAGATGTGATATATAAAATAGTAGATATATATTCTATATGTAGAAGAGCAGTATAGGGGATTTCAGTTATACTTTAGTGCTATGGCTCAGTTCAACTCTAAAAGCTTCAGAATCAAAGAGGCTGATGGTAAAATTCCCAATTCACAGCTATCAGCCTGAAACCAAAAGGGGGCTCAAGAATAAGAGCAGGGGTATCAAGGTTGGCAAGAAATGTACTCACTACCTTACTTATGTAACTTTAACCCCTATGTACATCACCTTGACAATAAAATTTTAAAAAATTAAAAAAAAAAGAATGCTGGCATATAAAGGCCAGGGAATTTGGAGTTTTAATGAAAAAATACAAAATAAAGGTATCTTGGAGTCCAGGGAGAAAGTCAATTTGTCTTTCTTCTGTCCTTGGTGTTTTGAGCTTCCAGACAATTGGATGGTGCCCACCCACCAATCTCCTGGTTCGAGCTAGGACTCACACCGGCATCTCCTCTGGAACCACCTCACAAACACACCCAGAAATAATTCTGTATCTCTTCTGTAGTCACTCCTTAGTTCAGTGACACCTAAGATTATTCATTACATTCACTCAACTACAAAGTTTGATGTGTTAGGAAAAATGAGAGTGCTTATTTTATAAATAATAGAAAGTGTAGGTACAGATGGGGAAGTGGAGATGGTTATTTCATGAAAGTCTAGTGTTTCTTCCTCAGAATTTTAAGCATTCAAAAATCTCCTCATTTGTCCGTGTCATTGGAGGATATTTTTAGCTAAGGAGAAACACTGGAAATTCACTCAGAATTCTTATTTTGAAGAATATTTAGAGTGACTAGAATGGATAGTTAAGAAACTAAACTCAAAAGTCCAGTAAGGTCAGTGTTGAAATAATTCTCTGAAAGATGAGAACTTTAAATATGACAATGAAATGGGCAGAAATAATATAATTTCTAGAATCAGGATGAGGAGAAAAAAAGTCCACAATGATTTTTCTTATTGCTAGCTTTGCAACCATGCAAGTTGTGCACTTATCTTATTGATTAATTTTACAGATAAAAATAGGACAAATCTATTCTCAATAGTAAGAAACACTTCATAGAGTATATTCAGGAATCAGCTATATACTTAACATATACACTAGCAGTGGTTGATTTGACTTGATCTTATTGATGTAAATATCAAGCATGTCATTGAAACAATTTTGTACTTTTTTCTCAGCAATTCTAAGAATGATTTAAAAGTAAAGTAAAATAGAAAATATTGTTTATTTTATCATGTATTAAAAAAGAAGGTGTACTTTGCTTTGCTGTTTGCTTTCCTAGATTATTTCAAGTGATAGATCAATCCTTGAATATGATGCTCAGTGATGTCATGTTGTGAAATATTGATAAGGCAATATTGGGAAAATACTGTGACACAATTTAGGGCACAATGTGAGAGGTGCTATTTGTATTGAAGTTGGAATTTGTTTTACAACAACACATAGCAAGGATTACTGGCATCTGTGAACAGCTAATCTCAAGTTCAATTAGATTTAAATTGAAAGTGAGAGACCTGCCAACAACAACAAAGTCTAAAAAAAATTACATAAAAAAATAAGAGGTCACTGTACTGACTAATGAAATATCAAACAAAAATAATAAAAGCTTCCAGGATTACACTTATTGACTTGTAGCACATTTGCAACAAAGGATTCATCTAAGCAATGAGGGCAACTTCCAGAGCAGGAGATACTGAATGAGGCAGAGACAACGGAAAGGTAACATTTTCCCAAGGAAATAACTCTTCCGTGGCTCTTTCTTTCTTCATCACAGCTGTCAAACTTGGGCTGCAATGTCTTTTGTGTTATGAATGGGCATTTGTTACCTACAGAAAAGTGTAATGTTCTGGTTGAGATGATATGGAACAGAATGCAGAAGAAGCTTTGTTTGCTTCTTGCCGCTTCTTGCCACTTTCTGTAACTTGAAATTTGCCAAGTTAGGAATTCAACAGGGAAGATCAAACACATTTCTTGAAGGTACTTGAAGGTAAATTGTCCATAAAACATCACAAAAAGTCAATTGTTGGAAAATAAATTTTAAGAAGACCCTGTTTACCCAGTTGTAGAGAGGAAGCCCAAGGAATGAAGGAGATAAATAATGCATAGAAAATGCTAAAATCAAATGTAATCCAGGCACAATGGAGATAATACAGGTTTATAAAACTTGACCATTTTCTATCCCCCAATGTACCATAGGAACTTGTCGATGTCTTCCATCTACTTGCTCCTATTAACAATTGTTCTACCCTTTAAAGAACTTCAATAGTAAGGGTTAAGATGAAGGGCCATTTCACCAGTAAATCATATAGAAAGAGAATTTTACACTCTCAGTGAGTCAGAAACAATAGTGTACTTTGTCAGATCCATCTGTTTTCCTTGTAATCCACAAGTACCCAGCTCTTCAGCGCTCAAAATTTTCCTGTTTTTTTCCTTCTCCTCTGCTCCTACAAAATATATTAGAATATAAAATCTTTGTATAATGATTTCAGTAGACTACTTCTGATAGATTCAAGGGCCAGTCTTAAAGGAATTATAGTTCTATTCAAGCCTGTAACATATGCATAAACAAAGGTATCAAAGAAAACTTTTTGCAGATTATTTTACAAAATGTTTCCTTTCCCTAATACACACTTAAATATAGTTGGTTTGTTTGAGGGTTTTTTTTAAATTTACTAGTCTTATTCAATGTCATTCTGTAAAATTTTAATCTATGTGTTTAGTGCTGTTCTATGCCAACAAATTCACGCGGAACAAGCCTGAAAAACCGACAGCAGACAATTTGGAGAGTAATGCTCCAGACTGTTACATGACAGCATTTGCAGTGGCTTTCTATGCTATTATGGACACCGGATGATCAAATTGAATGGCATTTATGGCACATTTTGAAGGTTATAAAGAAAGTAATGAAAGAATGGAGAAAAATTGAAAAAATAAGGAAGAAATCCCAGAATGGGCCACTCAAAAGTGAAATAACATATCCACTGCTTTTGGGAACATGCTCACTTGGAGCTATAACTGGTGCAATTCTGTCTAGATAATAATGGGCAATGACTATTAAGTTTTTGAAGTGGTATTGAGGTTGAATTCCAGTCCTTGTGCTTGTTATGGTAGAGCTCTACTACTTGAGCCATGACGCTAGACCATTTTCTATTTAGTTTTTTTTCACAAAGGATCTCCATTGAGTTAATCTCAGGATGCAATTCTTCTTTTCATATCCACCCACATAGACAGCATCATAGATACATGCCACCTCACTCAGCTTATCATTTAGATAGGGGTTCTTCATACCTATTTGCCTTTGCTGGCTTCAAGCTGGGGTTATCAAGATCTTTACCTTCTGATTAGTTGGGGTTATAACAAGTGTTGTAAGTGATGGCCTGATCTTACATGCCATAGAAAGAGATTTATTCTCAAAGTAGCTTTTTGGCATAAAATGGACATTTCATAAACTTTAGGTATCTGAATGCAAGAAGGCTGACTAGAATAAGAATGAACAGTGAAGAATGAAACCATAATATAGTTCTCCAGATCCTAAAAAATAAGCCATGTCATTTTTTCCAAAATAAAGAACTAAGTGAATAGAAGATTGTTATTGTAATAAACCCTAAAAAATCAAACTTAAAATTAGTGATTAAAGCTATGGATATAAAAGTAAGCAAAAAATATACATCCTATACACTAGAGTGATTGGAAGGATTCCCCTCATTACAAAACTCAGCTTTGACTATGAAAGTATATTAAAAAAAAAAAAAGCATTAAAGGCAGCAGAGAGTTACACTGAATTCCTTATGGGAAAGTTAGGAGGATAGTTGAGAAATTAGACTTTATAAGAAACAGAATTTCCTGAAACTCCTCTACAGACACCTTTCTTCCAAGAGTTTCCTCTTGTCACAATACTAGCTAACCCAAAATGATCTCTCCTCTATGTCTCCCTTCCCACCCCTCTCTTCACTATTACCCCTTCCCTTTTCAATATTCTTTCCTTCCACAATATACTATAGGTTATTCCTAATAGAGATGTTGGTCAAATAGGGTTTTGTGTGTGTATCTTTTTCCAAAGTCCCCCATGAACTCATTAAGATTATCAACAGCAGACTCAGACACTATCAGCAAAAAAACATGGTATGTGTATAGAGCAGGAGAGGGAGACAGGACTACT
Source organism: Dipodomys spectabilis (assembly GCF_019054845.1). Taxonomy (NCBI): domain Eukaryota; kingdom Metazoa; phylum Chordata; class Mammalia; order Rodentia; family Heteromyidae; genus Dipodomys; species Dipodomys spectabilis. The sequence continues at coordinate 17,909,574 of NW_024870720.1, read as the reverse complement.
AGTTCCTGGATCTGAGTATTTCAACCTGTCACTAAAGGATAAAAAAACAGCAGGAGGAAGTGGATTTTTGCTCCCCTGCTACTAATTGGATGTTCCAGGGAAATATGAATGCATAAACCCTTACTTATACATACCTATGTCCCACAGCTAGTGAGAAACACACTAGTGTGGAAGAAGGAAATGTTAATTCTGTTCTTATGAAAGTTCTATAATTTTAACTATCCTATCCTTAATTTTTTTAATCTAAGAAATATGTGGAAGATGAAGATTAAAATTCTTTCTTCTTAAAGCTTATACTTTTAGCTATCCTATCTTTAGTTTCTCACCTATAAAGATGATCATCTTCATATCTATTTACTATTGGTTTTGAGCCTGCTCTGTGCAAAATAAGTATTCAATATTATTTAAAGGGTTTTTTTTCCTGGCAAAACTTCAGTACAGTAGTAGAATTCAGCATCCAATGACCTAATTTCAAACTCTCCATACCTAATGAATTGTATGATATAAGCAGATCTCACACCCAATTCCCTTTGTTTATTTTCAAAAAAGACTGAGATGCAGAGATCTGTATAATGGCATGGTCAATTATTATGGAGGTGTCATAACATACCCTCCATTTGCTCAATGTTGTTCTCTGAATCTCCTGTACTTCATTGATTATTTGTAGCACTCTTTAACAATATCTCCTCATCATTCATGATGTATTGAGTCCACTGGAAAATTTGGAGTGAACCAATCACCTCAAGAAGAAGACAAAATTATGATGCGAAGTACTATCTAATAACATGGTATACTATTCTGGTATCAGTTCTCCAAGGCTCTTAGTTGCAAGAAAGGGGTGCAAGAAAGGGAAGGAAACAAGGAAAGGGTATGAAAAGAAAGAGAGAGCTGGGAGAAGAGGGAAAGAGAATGGGGGGGGTGAGTAGAGGGGAATGAAATGGAAAAGAGAGTGAGGAAAAGGCAGAGTAGAACAAAGAAACAAGAAATGGAATGGAGGAAGTGGCGCTGTAGCTCAAGTGGTAGAATGCTAGCCTTGAGCTGAAGAGCTGACGGACAGCGCTCAGGCCCAGAGTTCAAGCCCCACAACTGACCAAAAAAAAAAAAAGAAAGAAAGAAATGGAATGGAGTGAAGTGAAAGAAGGGAAAGGAAGAGAAAATAAGGGAATGGGAAGGAAAAGAATGAGAGGAAATGGAAGGGAAGGGAAAAGAAAAGAGGAAGATAAGGACAATTGATTTAAAAATGTTGTCTTTGATTCCTCCCCTGAACTACTCACAGACCTTCACATAACTGTTCACAAAAGGTACAAAATGATTGTTAGTTATAGCAATATTTAACTGGGAAAATAATAAAGTTTGCTAATATTTAAATCCAGATCATCTTTTCTGTGCCTGCTCATGTGATAGAGAACAACCAGTAATCATTCTCTATGTAATAACCTTTCATCGAATGTGCTTTATATAAATTACTTTTTTTATTATTATTACTAAGTTGCTGCTGTTATATGCATAGTACTTAAAACAACAGTGCTCCAACATTCTCTTATCCTTCCATACAGAGTCCATTTACTGCAGGGCCTCCCTTCATTGCTGATTAGTTCAAAGGGATGAAGAGAGCCCAGGGAGGCGATGTTCCTTGTTAAGACTAAATAATTAATTGAGTAAATAAAATCAAGGCCAGGAAGAAAGGAACTAACTGCTCCTTATAAATGTTTACTTGGTTTGCCTTGATGCCCATGGGTGATGGTTATTTATAAAAACCTGGATACTATTTGCAAGACAGTAAGATATTTTAATGATGAAAGAAAAACCAGCAAGCAAACAAAGCACTGAGCTCATTTCCCTTGGTTAGTGCAGAGACTCTTTGTCAGCATCCTCGGCTGACCAGAAACAAAGACAATTTGAGAGGTTTTCTAAATTCTCCAGATTTCAGTATCGTTTGTGTGTCATGCCTCAGTCTGTGCTGTCTTTTTTTCACTCATTAGCTACCTTCATTCAACTCTGTTTTCAAAAGATTTACAGAATATTCTAGTTTACATTGACTTCTGCTTCCTAGCAATTTCCATAATATCTAACAACATAGTCCTTATTTATATAATTCATGGCATTATCTTTTGTCAGACATAGCTGTAATTTCTGCTTTTATCATCTTGTCTAAAAAACCTGGAATCAGGAGGGCAGTTCTAATATGTCTTGATCTCTCTTCAAAGGTACAGGGGCCCTGTACTAACCCTGGGGTTAGTCATGTGATCTGATGCTTGGTATGTGTGCCTATTTCAACCAGCCTCCCAGACTGCTCAATTTAAATTCATACAATGTATTTATCATTCAGAGTGAATAATTTTATACTAGGAAGATTGTAATGGCCAACAAGATCGAAAGCAATAGAATACAGTATTGATGCTGTTAAATGTATTGACTACATTAATCATTCTTGAAACTGCAGATGAATGATTTAAAAAGTAACCAATGTTTTAAGGAAAATGACAATATCATAATGGAATTTTTTAAATAAAATCAGTTATTACAATAATTCAAGAAAGAATCTTAGGGAGTTTGAAAAAAGCTCCTTGTGTTGTCACTGAAAGTTTGTCCCATGAATTATTCTGTTACCCTGTATTTTACTCCTGTGAGCAAGATCCTTTTAGCTACTACAGTTTACATCAGTTTGGTACAATTGTATATAATATTCTATGAGCACTACATTTGTCTCATGCCAGTTGCCCTTCTTTATCACTGTGGTTTGTAAAGATAGGTGAAGAAATTCCAAGTTGACTTCTTTTTATCTTTTGCAATGCTGTAGATGGTACCAGTCTCCCAATTGTGAGACAATGGTTCTAGCCCATGAACAATGTCCCTTTTTTATTTTGGTTTGTTTTTCAGGTAGGTGCTCACACTAACTTTGACCAGGCTGGTCTGAAACTACAATCTTCCTACATCCACCTCTCAACTAGTTGGCATTATAAACAGGAAACACCATACTTAGCTTCCTTATGAGACAGAATGTTACTAAAAAACTTTTTGCCTGAGCTACCATTAAACCACAATCTATCTTAACTTTCTCTGCATCTTTTTTGTTGTTTTTAATTTTTTTAATTTTTTGTAAGTGTTTTATTGTGAAATACTGTACAAAGGGGATAAAGGTGCATGAGCAAGGTAATGAGTACATTTCTTATCAAGCATTGTTGCCTCCTCCTTTGTTTTTCCCCTACCATCCCTTCCCTCCCACTTCCATAACTACAGTCCCCCCCTTTCTCTGCATCTTAAGAAAAGTTGATTTTATATCTCAAATGTAAAGCAAATTCACTAAAATAGACAAAATAATTAAATTGATGAATATAGTTTTGGAAAAGCTCTACAAAACATAAAATATTTATGATTTTAACATCCATAAAGGGAATAAGTATTGGCCTAGACAAATTCATTGTCACACAAGGTGAAATATCTAATGCATTAGATATTCTATTAACCATGGCACATATATTACTAAGTCATTGTTATTTTTTAAAGCAAATAACCATTTTTGCTCTTGACCTCATTTGTTGATGGTTGTCAGTATTTACTGAGTTCAAGTTTCCAAGAAAAATTGGTATGCAGTTGTTGAAAGAAAAAAAAGTGTTAGAGGAGATTATTATTATGCTTTTAGAAGCTTTTAATCTAATTCAGAACATTTTAAAGACCAAAACCAAGTTACCATAATGTAATTTGCTGTCTTTGTGGATTATCTCAGACTGCCTTTTAACAGCTGAGAGAAAGATGAGTAGCAGGCTAATAGTAAGTTAGGCTCAAGCTGGAAGTCTTCCAGAAGACAATGAAGCTTAAACAATGTACAGAAAATAACACACTTTCCCTCACAGACAAGAAAAAATCCAACCTCAATAGAAAATAAAGAGTGATTGATCAACTCATAGGACAGACAAAATCAAAGGTACCTTTGGCATTGGAGAAGGATTGATCTATTGGGTCTGCTTCTATTTCCTTCCTTGTAACATTTTGTGTCCACCGTCCTCAGTTTGTTGGCTTCTTTCCAGGCATCTATCATTAGATACCAGAATTAGATGGTAACAGAATCCTGTACTTTATATATACCCTCTTTCTAATCACTGGTGAATCACACCTGTAATCCTAGCTGGTCAAAAGGCTGAGACCTGCAGGATCATGGGAAGAAAAAAATTAATCTCCAATTATGCCAGTTCAGATAAAATAGCACATGGTTTGTTCCAGTGGAAGCTAAAAGAAGTAACTATTTAGAGACAACAGTATAGAAAACCGTAGTGTATGTGTGCTTGTTGTGTAAGAGTTAAAAAAAGTTTGAGTATAAGACAGAAAAAGGCGAATAATAGCACTAACACAGGGAGTGATTTTTCTTACTCCATCAGAAGGAACACCAGGGGACAATGAATTCAAGAGTAGAGTTCAAATATTCACCATGCAGTTTAGAAAAGACAAGAAAAGAAGAGAAACCAGGAAGTGGTTGATGGGTTTCATAGGAAGTAGAACATCCAATCAACTTTAAAGTCAAGATGTAAATACATAGGAATAACAAAAATTATGGCAACTCTGACTGGTATTTTGTATGCAAATCCAGATACATTTAGAAATCATGTTGAGCGGAACCTAAAGCACCACCAGAAGTGTCTGTTGCATGCTTTTATTGAAGATTTTGAGTTTCCTGGGGCTCAGAGATCCCAAGGTTAGAGAAGTAATACTCCTCTAGCTACCCCCTACCATGCTTTTCCTTATACAAGACACCTTTCTTCTTTTGAGTCCTTTTAGGCCTTCAACTTCTACTAACATGACTTACTCATAAGCCCTACATCAATGATGAAGCTTAGAACAGTATGCCTTAGTTGAAAAATAAAATAAAAATGAAATAAAAAGAATAAAAAGATCTCAGTCAAAAAATTTGGGAAAAGTTAGAACTTCCCACTCCAAGCAAATATAATATTCTTTTGGTGAAAATAACCAAGTAGCATATATATACTTATTTCTCCAACAGTTGAACAGATTTTACCTCAATCATTAATCCTCTTGTAAGAACATAAAATGGAATAATAAATCACCAGTACAGATATGCTGAATTTGATCAATGCTTCTCCTCAGAAGGAGTAAATAATAGTGCAACCCCCACTCTGCAATATTTATGTTCCACAACATTCTGTCAAGCAGGCCTGGCGGTTGATACAGACTGCTGAGAGGAAGCAAAACCTCCCCTTCTTTGCCCCCGCAGAGATGCTAAAGCAACAAGTCATCATTTACAGGTCAAATACCTTGTCCAGGACCAGTGAAATGCATTCTAAGGGAAGAACAGCCCTGATCTTCCACCTCTTCTTCCCATGAGGAAGCTAGCAGTGGCTCATTTCATTCATCATTCCAGCTGGCAGGAGGAAGGGAATAGCGCTTAGAAAGATACCACTTGATACTTGAACATTTTACATGTTTTCTGAGGTAATCCTCAAAACACAGCTGTTAAACTGTAAAACCTATCTCCAAAGGGGAAAACTTTGGTTTAATAGCTTGGCATAAATCCTAATGTCAAGTACAAATTAAGTTGTATGAATGCTTATTCTTTGACTGAATGTCTTGTCTCAAGTCCTTCCTTTCTTTATTAGGAGGAAAAGATGATTCAATGCTACCTATTCTAAAGACATATGGAATTAAACACTTCAAGCAAATATTTATTTAAGCAAGAATAGTCGTGTAATAATAACTACAATGAGTGAATATATTTATGGTCATACATCCTCTAAATAATACTGACACCTTCAGAATTAATATGTCTATTAGAAGATTCAAAAACAAGAAGTATAATTTTTAAAGCTCCCCGAGCCTTAAGATGAGTTTTGATTATGTAAATGTTACAATGTTATTGGCTGAAAGTCAGTCTCCAAACTTGTTCAATGCAATATTGTTAGAATGCGTGTCTGATGTCCAATTAGAGTGAACAAGGAAGTAAGCTCTTACTTCAGAATGAAGCTGATACATCAGAAGAAAATAATAGAGATCATGTGTGTCATCTCCACACAAAAGAAGTCCATGTCACCATCAATACAGTCCTGATTCTTCTCAGACCTCAGGATCCTCATCTATAAAGTAAGGAGTTTAATTAGAAGATCTCTTATCTCTTTGATAAGAATCCATGTAGAATGTTGCCAAAGTTGTGTGTGTGTGTGTGTGTGTGTGTGTGTGTGTGTGTGTGTAGTTGATATTCTTCCTCTAGCAAGGGAAGTTTATTATTTTTTGAAGAAAATAGTGTGTCACATGTCAAACATAACACAGAACAAATGATATGAAATTAGAAATAAACTAAATTATCTAATGGAGAATAGAAAGAATATCAGAACATGTTTTCTTAAAAATAAATAAACTTAATACTAAAAATAAATAAATAAAATGAACTACCTGAGTTCATGGGGGTAATATCAATACCTGGGTTCATGGAGAGGTAATATCAACTATGTTAGCCAGTTCTCTGATACTATAAATGTCATCCACAAGCTCATTTGAATGCTCTCCAGTTGGTGACCCTACTTTGAAGGTAGGGGAAGGTTTAGAAAGGTTCTCATGCCGGGCACCGATTGTTCATGCCTGTAATCCTAGCTACTCAGTAGGCTGAGATCTGAGGATCATGGTTCAAAGCCAGCCTGGGCAGGAAAGTTCATGAGACTCTTATCTCCAATTGACCACTAGAAAACTGGCACTGTGACTCAAGTGGTAGAGTGCTCTCCTTGAGCTGAAGAGCTCAGGAACAGCATGCAGGCCCAGAGTTCAAGCCCCAAGATGGACAAAGTAAAGAAAGATGAGGTGATCACTTTGGAGTGGCTTTGAAGTTTATACTAGGTCCATAGCCCTTTCTTATCTCTCAGCTTCCTGTCCACCATGACAAGTAGTCTCATGCTTTTGCTGCCACAATATTTGTCTCACTTGGGCCCAGAATCACGGGATCCAAGGAATATGAACTCAAATTGTGCGCTGAAATAAGTACTTCCTCCCTGAAGTTGTTTCATAGTAATGAAAAGATACCTGATAGGAATACTACTCTAGAAGAGCAACTGTTCATAACCTATTGAATAAATTATATAATTTATCTTGGCTAGGTTAGAACATACCAATAGGTGTAGAAAATACCATAAACTGTATGAATATATTTTGGCAGTAGATAAGAACGATAAGACTGGAACTCTGAAGATATAAGTAGTAATTTCATGAACTAATGGGCAGCAAAGTACAGGCCAAAATTTGAAAATTGAATGTCTATAAGTCTTGGGAGTAATGTAAATAAATAAAAATTAGGAAAATACAAAATATAAGTGAAGCTCATGAGGAGAGGGAATTGTCCTTGTTGTAGAGATGAGGCTGATGCTGAGCTTCATTTTAGGAGGCAGATAATACCAGTCTTAAGCAACTGCTGTCCCTACGGAATACAAATACTCTCTTACCAGTATTTCAATCTTAAAGAGACACCGGAAGCCCTTAGTTTTAAAATAAAACTTCCCAACTTTTTTTTCTAGTACTGGGGCTTGAACTCTGCATCTGTCCCATAGATATTTTGCTGAAGACTGCTATTCTACTACTGAAGCCACAAGTCCACTTTCAGCTTTTTGCTGGTTAATTAAAGATAATACACATTTCTGCCTTGTCTGCCTTTGAACCATAATCCTCATTTCTCAGCCTTCTAAGTAGTTAGGATTACAGTATGAGCCACCATCACCTTGTCCAACCTTTTGATATGGGCAAGGAACTCAATTTAAAACTCAATGTTCCTTTAGAAGTCAACAAACCACAGATCAGAAAATACATCTTTAGATAATTATATCTGAACTTTAGCGAATGAACTGCCATTTCCTGAGCAATCAAATAAGCTTATATTGAGCACTGACTATGTGAATCATAGTGAACTAGCTTGAAGGAGCAGTGAAAGGATCCCTCACAACCATCCCAAGGGACCACACAGAGGCAGGAGGCACAGGAGAAAGATTCTTACAAGGTTTATTAGAGGAGCCATATTTCTCCCGGAGAGAGAGTACGGTGGCCTCCACTATCTAGGTAGAAACAGGGTCTGGGGGGATAGGAAGTGAGGTAGATGGGAGCTCAGGTGGGTCTGGGTGGAGAGAGGGAGGGGCCAGCTGTGTGGTGGGAACTCCAAGACAAGGAAGAGCTCAGACCTGTCTGGAGATGAGGACAAAGGTGGGTTTTATTTGGTGAGAAAGAGAGAGACAGACAGACAGAGACAGAGACAGAGAGTCAGAGACAGAGAGACAGAGACAAAGAGTTTCCACTAAGGTTAATAGAAGTGTGATGAGAAAGGCTGAGGATGGATAGTTTGTCCATAGAGATTTTGTAAAGCTCAGTGGGAGGAATTAGTAGAGAGTCATAGTTAGTCACAACTGTAGTGAGATCAACTGTTGAGATGAGAGGGAATCACAAAAGATGAAGCATTATGGATCTACTTCAAACAACCCCTTAAGAATGAGCATAGGGACTTCTCTAGCAAAGGGCAGTCTGCAAAGATTGTAGGTCTTACAATGACAGAGCTGGAAAAGACATGTAGTACTTTCAGTCCACAATCTGTTCTTCTTTGTCAAGAAACAATGCATTTACTATGTAAAATTATATTTTTAGCTGAAAGATGATGGCTCATGCTTGTAGTTGTAGCTACTCAGGAAGCTGAGATCTGATGATGATGGTTCCAAGTCAGCCCAGGCAAGAAAGTCTGCAAAACTCTTGTCCCCAATTAAGTACCAAAAAAGCCAGAAGTGAAGCTGTGGTACAAGTGGTAGAGCACTAGCCTAGAACAAAGAAGCTCAAGGACAGTGCCTAGGCCCTGTGTTCAAGCCCTAGGACTAGTATAAGCAATGAGTACATAATAAAATTATAGATTTATCACAAACTTATTCTAGATATTTTGCAATAAATGTACCTTTTAACAATACTTTTGTCACCATTTTTGAAGACAATAAAAATATCATAGAGTATCCTTTAAAGCTAATTGCAGATAAGCTCACTGTGCATAATCTATACATGATGTCTATCACCTGAATAGCTGTGAGTACAGGTATTCATCACCAAATGTGGCTGATACATGATTTTTTTTATTCTTCCTGATGATCATGGTGGATGTGAAATATCTGGTTTCCTGCTGGTAGTGCTATTTTTGGTGCTATTTTGAAAGTGTTAGGAGGTTGGACTTGGAGTACATTGATCAATGGGGCAGCGTGTCCTTGACTCTTGCCTCTAGCTCTGTTTCCTGTCCACTATGAGATGAGACCTTTTTCTCCCACTTCCCATCCCCATGACCACAGACTGAATCTAGTGAAATCATGAGCTAAAATAAATTTTTCTCCCTTTAAGTTGTTTCTGCCAGGTATTTGGTTACAGGGAAGGAAAAGCTAAAACTACATGAGATCATATAAATCACAGAGAAGCCCAGTTAATTGGTCCTTTTACATTATTCCCATCTCCTAACGAAAGCTGCAGCCTCTAGCTGAAAATGTACTAGAAGAGACGGAACCAGAACTGGCATGTAGATCAAAGAGCAACTCCCTCTACCAATGAGCCAGCCATAAAGAATAATTCAAGAAATAAATATTAAATATTAATGTTTTGTTAAACATAAATATCAATAGAAAATTATACATTAATAAAAAATAACTACACTTACATAGGAGAGTATAGACATAAAGTACAGATGGCTCTGTAGCCCTCTTGGAGTCAATGTAGAAATATGAAATGTCAGAATTTAAAGGCAGAATGTGAATGATATGCATCCAAATTACAATCAAATAAATGTATGTTGGCAGGGGTCGTAAAGAGGAAGTTCGCCTGTACAATGGAGGAGTCTATCTTAAAGATAGTTTTGATTCATTTTTCTTTTTCTTTGTTCTGAAATTTTTTGTTACTCTTAATAGTTGTTCAAATGGGTTTCACTTCAATGTGTCAGTTTGTGAGTACATCTTGATTAACGTCACTCCTTTCCTCATTCTCCGCCATCTTTCCTAAATCCATCCATTCCCTCAACTTACCACGCTCCATTTTCAGATATGAGCATTGAATATTATGACTGTATTTGCTCACCCTTCTCTTCATTTGAATGAAATTGTGTTTTCTCCCATATTCAGAAATAAAGTCAAATTAAATTATAAATGTATACATAAACATATACAGGGTTATATGCATATATAAACACATATGTTAACTAAAATATGGTATATACAGGGAAGTGTAAGTTTTTTTCTTATAAATATAGCTCCAGTTGTCTTACACTAAATTTTGCCCCTTATTAAATTGCACATATCATTGTGTTAGACATGCAATTAAACCATGTCAATCTCATGATTCTTCATATTCTATAATTTGTTTTGAAGGACAAAGCAGATGTGAAGGGTAGACATAAGGATGCACTGAAACTTCATTTCCTGGTTTCCAAGTTACATACTTGGAACTAATTGTGTGACCAATTTTCTCATTGTTTAAAAATTTACTGTGATCTGGTGTTGAAATCACTCTTATTTATAAAGAATAGAACAGTTTTATTAAATTTATTTTATGTAAAAATTCTCTGTTATTACTGTCTTATTTCTTACTTTAAAGATATAAAATGGCAGAAAAACAATTGCCTAGAACATTTTTAATTGATCTATAAGATATGTAAATTTTAAACATGGTAATAGGGCATGGTAGTCACAGTAAGCAGTGTTATTGCTATGACATCCTTATTCCTCTGTGGTTGAAGACACAGTGAGCCTCAATTCATGGTGGTAGCTATTTACTTACTTAGCTCATGTAGGTGAAAACCAACATGTTGTCAGCTCCTCAAATTGCCCCCAGGGTGACATATACAGGAATGGAGAGATTAGTACTCTTATTGAGGGGAGTCAGTTCCTCACTGCCTCAAGACAACCTCCTACAAGGGACAAGTCTGCACTTTCTCCAGCTTGGATTCCAAGACGCTTATCTGGCAACTTTCTGGAGATGCTTACGTGGCACCTTCTACCAAGACATAGTCAGACTGCTGTAGAGCTTCCTCTTGGGAGTTGAACAAGTCCCAATGTGGCCAGGCCCAATCCTCTACCTGAATAATCTGAAGGCTTTTAAAACTGAGATGAGGATCTCATATGTGTATTTTCTCATCTGCTCCAGCTTTATAGAAAAGGCAAGAAGGGAATAAGAGAAAGTCAAAGGACACATTTCAACTAACTGAAAATGCTTTAATTTGCATCAAGTTTGCTTCACTTGTTAGACATTTGTGTTATTTTTGCTTTATGGATGTGTGACCACAGTTAAGGGGGGAAAATCTAGCATAACTACTTTTACTAGATTAAATCAATAATATAAATGTGAAATTTATGTATAGTTCTAACACATTTGAGATTTAAAACTTTTAAATAAAGGTGTCTTCAAATTGGAACCGCAGATTTAGATGTAGTTAGATGAAATGCAGATTTAGATGCAATTGGCTTGGTTTGAGACCTATGAATTTGTTTCTTCAAGAAGCTCCCAAGTAAATTAATTTTGTTGTTGAAAATAATAACTGATGCTATGTGACTGGTAAGGTTGAATTTCCTCCAATTACTTTGGTTAAAAAAGACTATAATTCAAGTTTGAATAGTAAAGCTTTTTGCTATTTTTTCCTATGAGTTGTCTTATAACTATGATAAAAAGGATTCATTGCTCCATCAAATTGTCATCTATACTTAAGTAATCTTTTCTGTTGATTATAGATAACTATGTCTGCATAAAATTGACCTTAAATTTGGAGGAGGGGTGTAGCACAAGAAAATGAGGAAGAGGTTAACACTGTTCAAAAAGAACTGAACTCATTACCTTACTTATGTAATTGTAACCCTCTGTACATCTTTTACAATAACAAATTTTCTGAGTGTTTTATATAAAGAAGGTAAAACAGTAAGAAAGTATATCCATGATACAAGAAGATTATTTAAAAATGGGAAGAAAAAAGCAACAGTGAAAAGTAATTCACAATACAATATGCTTTATTCAAAACATCAAAAGAAGACAAAAAGGGATTAGCCTATGTTGGGGTTCTTTAAGTGGAGTTAACATCAAAGAAGAATTTGTATTAGAGAAGAAATCACAGCTAATCCAATTATCTGCTATGTCTAAAGCCTCCCTGAAAAAAGCCCCAGACAGTTCTTAGTATGTCTAAACTTTCATGATAACACATAAGCATTCTGCCAGCTTCTAGATATCTGGTTAGATATCTAGTGCCAAGTGCTAAGCAGTCATCATCAAATTTTGAGGAGGCTCAATCTGCTGTGTTAGTTGAAAAGGAGCTCTCCATATTGGATTGTGATAAAAAAGCTTCAAGTACAAAGCTTGGAAAGTTAGTGATAGAAGTAACAGTAGAATTAAAGGCATACAAAAGAAAAAGAAGGATCACAATAGCTCAATAGCTAGCTTTGTATAGATGACCTTATAAAATGATGCTAATTGAAATGAACTTCAAGATACGGAAACAAAAAAATAAAGAAACTTACTGCACAGATTAGCTCAGTTGTGGTCAAAACAGAGACTCCCGTTTCAATGAAAGGAACACTTGCTGTTGAGGTGTTGGGACATGGTGAAACTGGAAAAGCATTTTATAATGTCAATGCATATTAGAACCACTCAGTGAGTTTTAACAAATCTCTATGCCAGGCTGTGCCCAGATTCTTCTCAGAAGAAGAAAAATAATAAAATGAAACCTGTATTGATGCTAATATATTAGTAATAAAAACCATGGCCTTAGTGGGAAATTACAGAAAGTCTATATTAACCCTGCTACCACCATGTTCACCTACAGACTAAACTGACTTCATGATCTCTAAGATAAAACTACATATCTGACCATTTCTGCTTGTCTCAGGCATATACTAGCTATTGTAAATAAGGGAAACCATAAGTTGATGTTAGGTGAAATGAACCCCAAGATAAGGATTCAAATGTTTTTCTCTCTTGTGATTGTTTCTAACATATTTATAAGATGATTTCTTTGTTGCTTTGTATGTCCCTCCCCCACGGTATAACCCCTGCTTTCACTGTATTTGATGTTGGTATAATTTGGAGAGGGGATGGGAAAAAACAAATTGTTTAAATAGGGATACAGGTGGACCCATTGCAACAATGAGATGTACAAGACATTATGTTGAAAAATGAACTTTACAACTTTGACGGGTGAGGGCGGCGGGGGAGATGGGAAAGGATGGTAAGAGGAAACAAAGGAGAAGGCAACAATGCTTGTTAAGAAATGTACTCATTACCTTGCCATGTAATGGTAACTCCTCTGTACGGTAATTTCACAATAAAATAATGTATAAAATTAAAAAATACAGATCATATCATGGGCTTGTTGTACTACAAAACTTGGTTTAAATATATGAAAATAGAAAACTACAGAACTGAAAATTTATGTGTAGTTAAATGCCATATCTGTGTGTATGTGTGTCTAAAGATAATCATCACAGAATGCATAAATAAAAATATGCAATATGATATATAAAAGGTTTCTCATGGTAGTATTTTACATATCTTTATCTTCAGTCAATACTAGACACTACAAGTTTTTACTTAGCATAATTATACACTGGGATTTAATTTTTGCAAGTAAAATCATTAGCTGGCTAGGGAACATAATGCATATTCTATTAGACTTGTGGTCTTATTAGTAAAGTAATTCTTCTCAAGATGTACAGGTTCAAATAGGAATGTTTTAATGGTTTTCTTATCCTTGAATAACCAGGGCATACAAATCAATCACAGAAATATAGAACTTCTCAAAGTGCTGTCTTCAATGGTCTCATATCATCTATGTCATGACTGCCATTTACCTGACTATACATGGTGAACTGAATCTTGCCACCAGAGTAATGTCACACTGAATATTTAAATACCCCAAATAAACATCCAAAATAAATCTCAGCTTTATATAGGCCACAGAACAGGCTGAAGACCTTGGGACTACTTGAGTTTGTGTCAGAATTAGGTCTAAGAATTGCTTTCATGGACAACTTTGGGGAAGAATCTACAAACATCAATGACAACTGAACTGTTTGGGGAAGAATCTACAAACATCAATGACAACTGAACTTTTGGTAGTTAATGAGTGTACCAAAGGAATCTGGTAGTTGTACAGAAACCATCTTATCTAAATCAGTTTGAAAACTCCTCTTTGAGTCACCAGAATTGATGAAGAATGTATATGCGAGCTAAGCTTGGCAGTTTCATAGACATGATGTAGAAAGCAGTATTTTTCACTGACGTTGTCAATATATTAGAATTGCCACATGAGCTAAATAGAATACTGAAGCTTGTCTGGTCATGTTTGCAACTGTATATGACAAGTCTGCATAAAAAGAATTCAGATCCAGAGAAAGCAAGAGTTAGGGTGGGTAGATTCTTGAAATTTGTGAATCTGAATCCAGATATATAGGAAATTACCTCTGTCCCTGGACTTTTAAATTATTTATGCGTCAAAATTAGCTTTAATAATTTTTTTTTGGTCAGTCGTGGGCTTGAACTCTGGGCTTGGGCACTATCTCTCAGCTCTTCAGCTCAAGGTGAGCACACTACTGCTTGAGCTACAGTGCCACTTCCGGTTTTCTAGTGGTTTATTGGAGATAAGAGTCTCATGGACTTTCCTGCCCAGGCTGCCTTTGAACTGTGATCCTCAGATCTCAGCCTCCTGAGTAGCTAGGATTATAGGTGTGAGCCACTGGCACCCAGCCTAACTTTAATATTTTGGATGATACTTCTGACATCACAAGCAGGGTGTATCTTTCTAAAACTTACAATAAAATATTTTCTCAGGGTGATAAGGCCATAAAAAGTTTCAGCTTCTGTTCTAAGTTTCTATATGGGCTTCTTCTACTCATTTTTATAGGACTACCAGGCTGATTGATAAGTGCTAATATAAGTAATGTAATATAAATTCCTGCTTTTATTTGTTGGATATCTATACTTTCACATTAATTTTTATTTCTGACTGACATGTACTATTAATGGGATTCAATGAGACATTTCAATAATGCAACCTTCCCTGATTAAATCCAGGCTCCCTTTATCCACTCTTATCCTGATCCTTCCTAACATCTATTATCACTGATATTCATTTAGATCACCTTTTCTAAGAAAAATAAAACAAACTTCCAAAAATGAGAATTTGTGATATTTATCTTTCTGTGCCTAGCTGCAAATAACAGTAGTTTCACTCTTTTCACTTTTCTTTTTTTTTTTGTCTAAATAATACCCTACTGTGTACATTCACCACATTTATCAATTAATGTAGACACTGGTTCTCTCCACATCTTAGCAACTGTGAATAGTGGGATTCACTAGATTGGATGATAGATCTACTATGTTTCACTTTTTGAGGAATTTCAATATTTTTCTCATTACTGGTTGTAAAAATGTATATCTACATCAACTGCATATAAGACTTCCTTTTTCTACATTGTAGACATTGTAGCTTGGGTAAGATGATATCTTATTGTAATTTGGGCATCCATTTCCTGATAACCTTCTTCACTCAACAGTTCTTTCTAAATCGGGTTGTTAAAGCAAGGTTTTTTCAGGATAATTTCAAAGCATATTAGCTTTAGAAAATTAAATATAGCTTGAAATATGACTAAAGACAATAGAACTTACCAATAGTATAAAAAATAGGTCCCAGAGACTATGGATTAGTTTGGTAAAGTCAAAAACCTATTATGAGCTGATGGCTCATATCTGTAATCCTAGTTACTCAGGAGGCTGAGATCTGAGGATCAAGGTTCAAAGCCAGCTTGTGAAGGAAAGTCCATGAGGGTCCTATTAACGTAAGGAAGTTAAATCTAAGTGACTTCTTACAACTATCCTGGTGCCCCTGCTAGATGGAGGGAATTCTCTACCTAGTGCTAAAAAGCCTAGAGTTGAGAGAGGCCATTCACTGAATGCAGATGCCTAGCTCAAGGTGAGTCAGGAGGGCTCTACTTCAGAGAAATTTATATGCCATAGGCTTGGGAAAGCTTTGCTTGGAGAATGATCTGAAGTGGGGTCTGTCCAGGGCAACTTGGCCACATGGTGGATGGTAGGATCTGGCATCTTATCTTCATGATGGGGGGAAGGAAAAACCCCTACCTCCTAGGTGATGGGCATGCCTGAATTCCTAGAGGCAAGGGCAGAGACATGGATGATAGGTTACTAAACCTGTGAGTAAGTGCCTGGGACTGGTAGTTTCCTGTGACCTGTACCCTGATCTGGCCCTATTTAGGCTGGACCAGCTCAGGTGCAATAATGCCATGCCATATGTGTCTGTGTTCCTGCCCTGTCCCCTGTCTCCTAACTCTTCTCTGGTCACCACGGTATCCCAATTCGGCTCTCCATTAGAGCGGAATTGGTTTGTTGGTATTGTTTTTGTTCTTTCCTTTCCGGCCTTCATGGCTCAGTTTCCTAACAGTGTTAAGTGTATTTGCAGGCTGCTGAGACAGGAGTCCATTATGTAGCTGCTGACTTTTAAAAAAGACTCCAAGGTTCGACCTCTCAAAGTGTGGCTTCTCTGTTTTCTCACCCTAACAACACTATCTTGAATAAAGTACTAAAAAAAAAGCTGGAAGTAGAACTATGGTTCAAGTAGTAGAGCACTAGCCTTGAGCAAAAAGTCCAGGGACAACACCCAGGCCCTGAGTTCAACCCGCAGGATTGCCACCCAAAGAAGAAAAAAAGAAAAAAAAAAAAGAAACCTATTATGTTAGGAAATGCTGATTGAGAAGGTGGAAGGACAGAAATGCAATGAGAGAAGTACAAAACAGCACATATGTATAACCTCTATTATTTCTCTACTACTGCAAACTATTTCTGATTCCTTTACTATTGGAATCCAATCATTAAAATAATAAGTAATTTGGACTGCAAAGGTGGCTCAGTGGTAGAGTGCTTGCCTTTCATGCATGAGGTTCTGGGTTCGATTTCTCAGCACCACATAAGCAGAAAAAGCCAGAAGTGGCACTGTGGTTCAAGTGGCAGAGTGCTAGCCTTGAACTGAGGAGCTGAAGGACAGCACCCAGACCCAGAGTTCAGGCCCCACATTTAACCACTGTGATTTTTCTGAACCTCCAAAAATGGGTGTGCTATTCTTTATAACAATCTTACTATGAACACATATATTTTTATGTACACTGACATTTTAGATATATCTATATTCTCTTCTAGGACTTTTGGTTAGATTAGGGGATATTAAAACCCTCCAAGAAGATACAGTCACAAGGACATTATAAATCACTGCAAGGAATATTTTTAACTCTGCAAAGTCCAATTAACTGCAAAAATATTAGAAGTATACTGAATATACTTTTTTTTGTATATGTGCTCCATCATAAAATGTGTTTATGTGTGCACATTATATATAACAGGTGGGTCTTGAATCTAGTGTTCCATTCAAACCCTTGTTGATTCATTTTTATAACTATTCTTATCTGTTATCAATGAGAAAATTAAAAGATACTATATGAATTGCTCCTTTGTATATTAAAAGTATATGACTTCACTCATTCCTTCTTTGTAAAATTTTTTGTAAAGATGATATACAGAGGGGTTAGAGTTCCATAAACAAGGTAATGAGCACATTTCCTTTTGCACAGTATCACCCCCTCCCTCATTTTTTCCCATGTCCCCTCCTTCCCTCTGCCCTCCCCCCAAAGTTGTAAAGTTTGTTTCCAGCATAGTGTGTAGTGAATAACACTGTTGCATTGGTTCACCCTTTGTTCCACCATTTCTGTGGTTCCCCTTTTCTTCCTCAAATCAGATAAATTTATATACAAGACAAAGGGCACAGAAATCCAAAACAGTGAATACAGGGAATAAAACAAAAGGTAAATAAAGAAAGAAAAAAGAGATAAGTTGAAACAGTACAATCAAAAAATTCTTGCTTCCATTTCTTGGAGATTGTTTTGATAAACATCATTTTATATGGTCATATTCACATTGCTATTGAGCCATTGTGATCCTCTGCTAAGACCATCCTATACGTATTCTAGTTATTGAAAATGAGGGAAACCATGGAGCCTATGTTTCTTTGGGTCTAGCTTACTTCACTTAATATAATTTTTTCCAAGTCTTTCCATTTCCTTATGAATGGGGCAATGTCATTCTTTCTGATTGAAAAATAGAAATCCATTGTATATGTATATCCTATTTTCTTCATCCATTTGTCCACTGAGGGGTGGCTGGGTTGATTCCATATCTTAGCTATGGTAAATAATACTGCAATGAACATGGTTGTGCTGGTAGCTTTAGTGTGGCCTTGTTTGTGGTTATTTGGGTAAATTCCCAGGAGTGGGATTGCTGGGTCACTAGGAATGTATATATTTAGTTTTTTGAGGAACCTCCATACTGCTTTCCAGAGTAGTTGAGCAAGTTTACATTCCCACCAACAGTGTAATAGTGTTCCTTTCTGGCCACATCCCTGCCAGTATTTGTTATTGATAACAGCCATTCTAACTGAGGTAAGATCCATGTATATCACCCTGCACCAGAATCAATTCCAAATGGATCAAAGACCTCAATATAAGAGCAGATACCCTGAAAATATTACAGGAAGGGATAGGGAAAACACTAGGGCTCCTTAGCACAGGTTGAAACTTCCTAAGTAAAGATCCAGAAACACAAGTCAAAGGCTGGATAAATGGGATTGCATTAAATTGCAGACTTTCTGCAAGATAAATAGAAAGCCCACAGCTTGTGAGATGATCTTTACTAGCTATACAGCAGACAAGGGCCTAATATCAAAAATATACTTAAAGCTCAAAAAATTAAACCCCCAAAAACAAATCCTCAAAGAAACAACAACCCCTTTAATAACTAGGCTAAAGACTTAAAGAGAGACTTCTCCAAAGAAGAAATAAAAATGGCCAATAGACACATGAAGAAATGTTCAACATTTTTGACCATAAAAGAAGTGCAAATCATTCCTTTTATCTCTTGGAAACTATAGAAAAATGTGCTTTTGTTCATTTCTGTTCCCAAAAGCTAGTCATAAAAGTATCTATTTTTCTTTATTTTTTATTGTTATTATAAAGTTGATGGAGAGAGGTGTTATAGTCAGGTAGAAGTCAGGAAAAGAGTACATTTCTATTTGGACAATGACACCCTTTCCCTCACTCTCTCCCAGTTTTTCCCTCCCATCCCCTTCCACTACTTGTATAGTTCATTTTCAACATAGTGTCTGGTAAGTGCCATTGCTGCACTAACTCACCCTTTGTCCCTCCATTTCTGCACTTCTTCTTCTACTTCTTAAGAAGTTAGTAAGCAAAATTCTAGCCTGTAAACAATCTTTTTAACTGAAAAGATATCCTAAGCTGTATATTACAAATTAATAGGAGGGTAAGTATGTGAATATTCAATATGCTTTATAATCAACCATCTCTGCAGATATAACTAGACCAGTATGTGTAGGTAGATTTTATTCAGTAGGTATAATTGATTTATTCATCATTTAAAATATACCCTGGGTTAACTTCAATATGCAGAAAACTAAGATACCCATTGGATTAGTTGTAGATTATTGAACCATGCTTTAAAGAGATTCTGTAAGAATATGGTGAGAGTTGATTCCAAACTATTCTAAAAATATATCGTTGAGGATCTTTTGCAGTTCGTTTAACACAGTCCTTATGAGAAGCCTCAAGTAACGCATGTCTGAGTTTAGACTAATTATATAGGTGTGTCTTTTCCTAAAATATTGAATAGCTGTTAAATTTATAGATAGAGAAAACTATGTCATTTACTAGATTTTCCACTACATATTGGCTAGAAACATTAGATCTCACAGCAATAGCTAAGGAAGAAGCAGATTTATGGAATCAATGTTGCTTACCATATTTGGTATAGCTTATTTGGTATAGCTTCAAGTGTTTGATTTTCACAATTACTTATAGCTTATATTAATTCATTTTTAAATCAATCTAGAAACCACTTCATGTGGTTTTTTTGTTATTGGAAAGGAAATATTTAATTAAAACATCAAAAAACCAATTATATAGTATTTGCCTGAATGTGCTCATATGAGCATACTTCATATGTAAGTACATACTTACACAAGATTTCTGTCATTCTTCACTCATTGTTTCTTCCTACTGAAGATGTTCTTGTCTTTGACCAAATTTATATTGAATTAGCTACTGTTCCATGTGAGTAACTGATATAAATTTGTTTTTATTATCCAACTATTGCTATTTTTAAGAAACACTGAATTTCCTTTAAGCCATAACTATTTTGTTTTTATATTAATATTCTTGCTCACTGCAATTAGAAGCAATACGGGCCTGATTAACTAATTAGGCAGACCTGACGAACATTGCTCCACCACCTTAATTAAAATGCATTTAAAAACACAGTACAAATCATGGCTGGCTCTGGAGGATCAACAAAACATCTTGTCTATTTCATTCTTTTTTCTTCTTCCATGTATTTTTCTTTTCTTTTTCTTTTATACTTTCTTTCTTTTTTAATTTTTATTTTTTTGCCGGTCATAGAGCTTGAACTCTGGGCCTGTGCGCTGTCCCTCAGCTCTTCAGCTCAAGGCAAGCGCTCTATTGCTTGAGCCACAGCACCATTTCGGGTTTTCTGGTGGTTAATTGGAGATAAGAGTCTCACGGAGGTTCCTGCCCAGGCTGGCTTTTAAACTGTGAACCTCAGATCTCAGCCTCCTGAGTAGCTTGGATTACAGTGAGCCACTATGAGCCACTGGTACCCAACTCCTCATATTTTTCTTTTAAACCCAAGAACTTAGAGGTTTCCTAAATACATAGCAAAACAGCTGCTAAGAGACATTAATTTAAATATCCACAAATATCCACACATTTCTAATTTTATAAACTGCTATCATGACATTCACCTCAAAGGTAACTTCCTTTTGTCTTTTTATTTTCCAAGACAACATTTTCTCTGAAGCGATGACTAATACAGGCAGTAGAACCATCCTTCGCTTGCCTCTGTCTTCAAGAAGAGGCAGTAAATTAGTAAGTAGATTATTGTGTGCATATGCAATAGTTCTTCTTAGGTCCTGAAGAGCTAAACATAAAGATTGCCTCTCCTTTGGCTATTATTTAGCATAGACTTCTTCACGTATATATTATTTTCTATTGCAATTTTTTAGTTTCTTCCTTCTGTATCTCATATATTTATCCTGTGTTTATCCTGTCATCTTGATTGCTGCCTTCATTATGGTAAAATTTGCATAATTTATTAGAGTTTTGAACAAAATAAAGGGTATGGTCTCCTATTCAAAGGCTGGAAGAGCAGACAAATGAGGAGTAAATAGGGAAAGAAGGACAAGAATCAGCTGAGGGCTCAGCAATCTCTTCAGATATGGATATAAATCACCTTACAGCGGGACAGCCCCCTCAGCTTCATATGTATACAATGTGCCCAGGGTTCTTGGCATCAGCTAACTGTCCATCACATAGTCATTTTACTTTTTACCCACGAATATAACCCTAGTTGGTAGTAACATGGACAATGGAAAACTACCAAGTCTTGTCTGTCTTATAGTTTGGAGTGGACATATGATTAAGTATTGATCTATAAACCACTTATAAGAACAAGGTTGGAATATGGGTTCCAACAAAATTCCACTATTTGGAATTCATATGTGATGGCTAGAGAGGGAGCAGCTGTTTTGTGTCAAAATGTATCTCTATATCTACAACAGCCTTTACATCATTATAGAACCCCCAAATACTAACCAAATAAATAAACCAATTGATTAACTAAAAGGGAAGATACTGCTTCTTTAAAACCTTCCTTTTCTTTGTCTATTCCTGGGATTTTGTTAGGCAACTTTGAAGATTAGGAATTTTCAGGTCTGAACTGGGATGTTTTGCTACATTTACAGATTATGATCTTGATCAAGCATTTTATTGCACATGATCAATTTATTGCACATAAGTTAATTGTGATAGTACTGTCATGAAGGGTTGCTGAAATGAATTTCTGTAGTTGTTCTATACATTATTTCTAACTATTCTACAAATGTCATAATTTCTACATTTCCACTTACTAACATAATACATGACTTCATACTCCTGGTCCATTTAAGCTACTTTTACTTTTATTGCTTTGTAGATACACATTGTTATTTTATGATATTTAAGTGTAGTATAAACAGGATTAAACAAAAATAATATCTTGAGAAAAATTGCATTTTTCTTTTATAGTGTTTTCTGTTGACAAGACATGACATACATTAATAAAATAAACTTTCATGTTAAAATGATACCCCTTAATCAGATTATCTAAACAAAAGGAGATGAGATATAAACAGACAACCATAGTATAAGGTAACTGTGAAAGAAGAAAGAATCCAAAGGAGAGAGAGATTTTCCTGGCAAGAAAAACAGAATATCTTTAGAAAGGAGACAGGCTTGTAGCCAAGGCTGGACAGATGGGAGAAAAGACTTGCTAGTTGACAGAACCACATGAGAGAAAACATGCAAATAGAAAACATTCTCAGGTAGTAATCAGTCACTTGTTTGAACTGGGTGTTAAGAAATATAAAAGTCATAGTAATAAATAGAGCTAAAAAGATCCTTGATATAAGCTCATTAAATAAACAAGATTTAGCCATTTTTTCCATAAGGAGTATGTCAATTTCTTCTCCTAGACAGAAAATAAGTTTCTGGAAATGAGAAGGATGTCAGAACTTAGAGGCACTATAGTGGCCTGTTTATGGTGATGTGATCCTAGTATCTTTTTCCTGGATGCTGCTCATCTTTCCTTCAACCACTTGAACTAATGACAGATTCTTACTACTCTGTAGGGCTAGTCAGATTAGCACAGCAATTTTTGCTGTCTTTATCTTCTTATCTATTTCCCAAAGTGTTCCTCCAACCATGATACAGTTCATTTGGTATCTTGCCTAAGATACTTGCCTGTGAAACATAAGACTCAATAGCAGATACTGCAAGACACACACAAGGAAGATGTATTGGCTAAGAGTGTTAATGCAGCCAAACAGAATCAGAGAAAGAGACTAACTCATAATAGTTTTATAGCTCTCAAGCTAGCGTTATGTTTCCCTCCTTTTCAAATACTTTCACTTAGCTCATAAACTGAAATTTCTTCTGATCCAAAATGTTTGGATTTTCTAACTATCTTTAACTATTCTGTCCAAAGTGTAAAGAAAGGAACAGAGGAGGAAAAGGAAGGGATTGCATATGGATTCACCCAACATCTCCTCGAAGGTACATCTGATTATTATGGAAACAAATCTTCCCTAAACTCAGTCTGCTTCTTTGTGAGCTTAAATGTCTAGCTTCACTAGATGCTCTCATTGTCCTTAAGCAGCTTAAAACTTACAAGTCAGGTTTAGAGGATCAGTAATTAATTTGAGTACAGAGGGAAGATGGATAACTTGAACAAATCTCACCTGTTAATGACACACTAGCCTTTTCCATAGCTTCTAAAACGTCAAAGGCCAAGGAATCCTTTGAGCACCTCTTGTATCAGTAAAAGTTGGCAGCCTTAAGTATGATGCAAATTGCTTCTTGATCATAACATGAAGCAGTTTATCTCCTGCCTTTTTGTGCTCTTTGGGGAGCTGGTAAATCAAATGATCAGATTCTCTATATTAGGACAGACTGGGTAAAACTGGAAACAACTCTGAGTTAAGATGCAGCAAAATCGATATTCTCTGCCTTAGATATAAGCTGCAATATCTAAAGGATAATCTTCATTAGGATTGGCTCAATTGAGAGAATTCAAAGCCTGACAAGGTTCCGTTTATTTATAACTAAATGTAATTTGGAATGCTTCATTGATTGCTAAATATTGAAGAGTTACAGGTTCCTAATTAAAAGTGCTTTGCTGGGTGTGATGAACAGTGCTTTCTTTCATGAAACAAGACACAAGAATGCTTTGAAACATTTTCAGCCTCTACCTTTTACCACCCTCCTTTCCTTGCTGCCAAATTTCTCTTGTGCTAAAGTGTTATAAGGAGCCTTTCTGTGAAAACTGTTTTCTTTTTTTTTTGTTTTCTTTTTTATTGTGAGAATACCATACAGAGGAGTTACAATGACATGGGCAAGATAACCAGTACATTTCTTTACAAGCATTGTGGCCTCCTCTTTGTTTCCCCTTCCCATCCCTTCCCATATTCCTCTCCTTCCCCCACCTAATCCTCCCCCAACCCCACCAAAGTTGTAAAGTTTGTTTTTCGACATAATGACTTGTACATCTCATTGTTGCAATGGGTCCACCTGTATCCCTAGTTAAATGATTTGTTTTTTCCCTTCCCCTCCACAAATTATACCAACCTCAAATACAGTGAAAGCATGGGTTATACCATGGGGGAGGGACATACAAAGCAACATAGAAATTATTTTATAAATATGTTAGAAACAATTGCATGAAAGGGAAAAAATACAAAAAAAGACATTTGAATGCTTATCTTGGGGTTCATTCCCCTAACATCAACTTATCTGACCTTTTCTGCTTGACTCAGACATATACTAGTTATTGCAAATAAGGGAAACCATGGGACCTATGTTTCTTTGGGCCTGGCTTACTTCACTTAATAACAATTTTTTCCAAGTCTTTCCATTTCCTAACAAATGGGGCGATACCTATCAATATTCCAACCTCATTCTTCAAGGAAATAGAAGAGGCAATCCAAAAATTCATATGGAACAACAAAAGACACCGAATAGCAAAAATGCTCCTCAACGGAAAGAATACTGCTGGTGGAATATCCATACCAAATTTCAAACTCTACTATAAAGCCATAGTAGTCAAAACAGCTTGGTACTGGCACAAGAACAGACCCCAGGACCAATGGAATAGAATTGGAAACCCAGAAATGAACCTAAAGACCTATAACCATCTAATCTTTGATTAAGGAACTAAAAAAAATAGAATGGAAGAAAGAAAGCCTCTTCAGTAAATGGTGCTGGCAAAATTGGTTAACTACTTGTAGAAAACTAAAGCTAGATCCTTATATATCACCCTGCACCAGAATCAACTCCAAATGGATCAAAGTCAAAGCAGACACTCTAAAAACATTACCTGATGGAAAAGGAGAAACCCTAGGTCTCCTTGGAACAGGCCGAAATTTTCTTAATAGACACCCTGAAACACAGCAAATTAAAGAAAGGTTGGACAAATGGGATTGCATGAAATTGCAGAGCTTCTGCATGGCAAAGGACATAGCTAGCAAGATCAATAGAAAGCCCACGAATTGGGAGAAGATCTTCACTAGCCATACAACAGACAAGGGTCTCATATCTAATATATACCTGGAACTTAAAAATTAAAGCCCCCAAAAACAAATCTTCAAAAA
Source organism: Dipodomys spectabilis (assembly GCF_019054845.1). Lineage (NCBI taxonomy): Eukaryota > Metazoa > Chordata > Mammalia > Rodentia > Heteromyidae > Dipodomys > Dipodomys spectabilis. The sequence goes on along the minus strand of NW_024870720.1, from coordinate 17,884,271 downwards.
AACAACTGCCCAAAAAATAAGTGGGCTAAAAACTTAAAGAGAAACTGTTCTGAAGAGGAAAGAAGGATGGCCAATAGACACATGAAGAAATGCTCAAACTCCCTAGCCATCAAAGAAATACAAATCAAAACAACATTGAGATACCACTCACCCCAGTTAGAATGGCTATAATGAAGAACTCTAATAACAAAAGATGCTTGAGGGGATGTGGACAGAAGGGAACCTTACTGCATTGTTGGTGGGAGTGTAAACTTGTTCAACCACTTTGGAAAGCTTTATGGAGGTTCCTCAAAAGACTCCACATAGAGCTCTCCCATGACCCAGCAATCCCACTTTGGGACATTTACCCAAATGATCACGAACAAGACCACACTAAAGCTACCAGCACGATTATGTTTATTGCAGCATTATTTACCATAGCTAAGATATGGAACCAACCCAGATATGACTCAGTAGATGAATGGATCAAGAAAATGTGGTATATATACACAATGGAATTCTATGCCTCCATCAGAAGTAGTGAAAACTGTTTTCTACTGATCAAATTTAAATTTCTGAGTTCATAATAAATAGTATACCTCTCAAATGCTCTTAGGTGATCTGTAGCTCAGCCTATTCTGATTTTCATCCTCTTGGGATTTGTACCAAGATTCAGGGTCAAAATTTGCAGTTTCATATAAACTTTGGAATTATTTTTTTCTATCTCCATGAAAAAGAAGCCTTTGGAATTTTGCTAGAGATAGCATTGAATTTGTAGATTATCTCGAGTAGAAATTTATATATATATATTTTCCATAAACAGCATCAATGGGTCTTTCTTTATTTGTGTCTTCCTGAATTTCTTTCCTTAATGTTTTAAATTTTCAGTGTACACACATTGTCTTTCCTTGGTTAAATTTGCTCCTAAGTGTTTTACTATTAATGCTATTGGGAAAGGAGTTATTTTCTTAATTTCTTCTCCGGGAAATAATGCAGTGTGTGTGTGTGTGTGTGTGTGTGTGTGTGTGTGTGTGTGTGTGTGTGTGTGTGTGTGTGTGTGTGTGTGTGTGTTGTATTTATACCATATCATTCTACTCTCCCCTGGCCTGGGAAGTTTCTGCTGAAAATCTTTGGATTAAATGAGAGAAGCCTGTTTTATGGCAGCAATGACTCTACTGTCGAAAGTATGGGCACCTACACCGAGGCCATGAATTCACAGCCTATGTACCAGGTGCATGCAAAGCAACCTCTATTTCAGAATCCAAGGTATTAATATGACTGTCACAGTAGTAATTCATAGCCAAATATTCATGAACTGGCCTCAGTGCCAGAGTCTGGCACACTGATAATAGATTAGAGTGATCCTGATCCCAGAATAGCATGAGAGCAGCAACTCCTTATAGTAAATGGAGATGGGGCTCAGCAGCTCTTACCTCTCTAAAGGAGTTTGTAATACTGATGGCCATTTGTCCTCCAAGGGGCAAAAGCTGTCAGTCTCCTCTGTGGAATAAATCACTAGGGCCCTTGCCAACAAATACTGAGGACCTCCCCTGCAAAAACTATGGGGAGTTCATGGCTGTTCTGAGAATTGTCACCCCTACGGTGAGAATTGCTGAAGTTTTCTTGATGTGCTAATCCCTGGGAAGTTTAGTGTGACCATCTATGCAATTGTAGTAGCCACTTTTATTCTTTTTAGTCTTAGTTCCTAACCATCTCTAGTGCTGCAAAAGGCCCTCATCATCTTTTCTGTTTATTTTCATCCTTTGGTTCCACTCTGTTTCTCTGGGTTCTAAATTGCATTTTGGCTTTGCCAACAAATTTATTTGTATAACACTATTTGATTATAAGGGATGGGGGACAAATATCAGAATCTTCTACTCACCCTCTTGTTGATATTAATCCTATATATTTCTGCTAGGTTCTAGGGTACCAACAAATTTTCCTCTCTCTTTTATTCTTCGTTATCTTTTACATTGCATCTGTCCTGCAATAGCAAAAAACAAATCATTATATATCTGTGGCACTAATGAGACCGCCAAAGCCCAAGAAATTTAAGTGGCTTTGGCAAGGACAGATAGGGAAGCCTATTAAATCTAAAATACAGCTGAGGGCCCAGACGTGTGTGTGTGTGTGTGTGTGAGAGAGAGAGAGAGAGAGAGAGAGAGAGAGAGAGAGAGAGAGAGAGAGTGTGTGTGTGTGTGTTTCTAAAGGGGGTTAAGCATTTTTTTTGAAAAGTACTTCTTTCTGTCTTCAAGAAAATCTTTTCGGTATAACCATGTACTGCTTGACAGTTTAACCTTTAGGTTACTTACCCAAAGTGAGCTAGTTAACAGAAGTAATGTTTAAAAGCATGTCTTAAATGTACTCATTACCTTACTCATGTATCTGTAACCCCTCTGTACAGTATTTTCACAATAAAAAAAACTTATTAAATAAAAAAGCATGTCTTAAATTCTAAAGTTCTAAAATTCCATGACATAGCTTTTAAAAACTAAGCATTTCCTCATGTATAACTTTTCTGTGAATTTGAATCTGTTCTGAGAGAAAAAACCCAAACTGGTTTAGAAATTACATAGGATTTTATTTCATGACAGCTAATGGATTGGGACATGATCTCATATAATCTACAATAAAAAGAAAAGCAGAATATATGTTCAATTACAAACAATGAAACACATAAGTATTATTTGTAAATGAGCCTTATGTAAAAATTAGAATCAAAGTTCTGGAAGGTAATCAAATCTTTATGAAGTTATTTTACAACAAAAATAGCATTCCAAAGACTCCCATCCAAGTGAGATCAAAAGTGGCTGCATTTAGATAGATCTCAATGAGCTAGTTCAACCAGTCTTCAGTCATGACAGAAAAGTTTAATGGACAGATGTGATAAGTAAATCACTGTGTAAAATATAGAGTTTAGAGGTAAAAGGTACCAAAGCAGCGTGACCTTGTGTTAAATGCAACTACAACAGCCCTGAGTTCTTCCTGTTGTTCTGGCTTAATAACTGACTCTGCCCTTCTTCCATGTTCAAAGTATTTTATGATGCTTATATGCATTTGTTTTTACTTCTCAACTTTTTGCTGCAACAAAACACCTGAAATAAGAAAACAGTAAAAGAAAATGATTATGTACCTCAGGGTTTTGATGGTTCCAGTCCATGAATGAGTAACCCCATTGCTTTGGGTTCCTGGTCAGTGCACAGAACAGCCGTGGCTATGAGCACTGGTGAAGCAAAACCATGTATGTCATGTGCCAGGAATAAAAGAAGACGAGGTTCTTACAACATTGCTATTAAGGATCTGCTACTAATGCTCTGAGGAGAATTTTCTACTACGTCACCAATGTCTACCTCTAGCTGGTGAATAGCTTTCAGAGAACATTTAACATCCACACTCCAGCAGATTAGAAATCAAAATTCTAGTTCACTATTTGACTTCTCCCTTGAATCTACTAGATTCTATTTCAGTGAATATATTTGTATAAACTTGCATACCACCTGACACATTTTCTTATAAGTTTATAAGCTAAATCTAGTGTAAGGGAAAACAAGCATCTTGTGTTTTTCTGTGCCTGACTTACTTGCTCTACATAATTTTTTCCAAGTCTTTTCTATTTCTTTACAAGTGGTGCAATATTATTCTTTCTAATGGATGAATAAAATTCCATTGTGTATATATACCCTATTTTCTTAATTCATTTGTCCAATGAGTGGCATTTGGGCAGATTCCATACCTTGTCCTATGGTGAATAGTTCTGCAATGAACATAGGTGCGCTGGTAGCTATACCACATGCTGGTTTACAATCTTTTGAACAAATGCCCAGGATTGGAATGGTTGAATCCTAGGGTACTTGTAAGTTTATGTTTTTGAGAAACTTCCATACTACTTTCCAGCGTGGTTGAGCAAGTTTACATTCCTGCCAACAGTGTATTAGTTTTCCCCTTTGGCTGTGTCCTTACTAGCATCTGTCATCTTACAAAATTAGGAAGAATGAGCGAAGAGGTGGGTTGGGAGGGGTGAGTAAGAATGTTGATAGGGGTGACATTAATGAAGATGCATTGTATTCATAAAATGATTTGTTAAATAGCCATTCCTTGGGACAAATATTTAAAGATCATTTTAAGAATTCATTTCATATATTCAACAACTCAAGTGTAGACTTTCATCCCCCACTGCCTTTTACAAAGATGTAAGAAATGTATGTATAAACGTCTAAACTTATCCTTATTTTCATTAATTCCCCAACTTGTTTTGTTTTTGTCCAACTTAGCTAAAAAGAATCAAACAAAATCTGAATAAGCATTTCCAAGAATGATAATGTGACTAGTCCATTAGAGCAAACAAGAAAAAAAAATTAAGAAAAACCAAGTTAAATCAATGAATCCATCAATTAAGCAAAAAAGCAAATAATGAATCCAAAAGAAATGAACCTGAAAAACATATATTTGAGTTTTAATAGATTGGAGATTAAGAACATCTTTGTCCAAGAAAGGAAGCTATTAATATTTTCTGATTAAAAATAAAACTTTCACCCAGGGACACGTGGCTCACACTTGTAATCATATAACTCAGGAGGCTGACATCTGAGGATCTCAGTTCAAAACCAGCCCCAGGAAAGTCTGTGAGACTGTTATCTGATTTTCCACCAATGAGCCAGAAGTAGAAGTGTGGCTCAATTGGTACAGTACTAGATTTGATGGGAACAAAACTTAGGGACACCACTCAGGCCCTGAGCTCAAGCCCTAGGAACATCACACACACACACACACACACACACACACACACACACACACACACACACACACACACACACACACTTTTTTCCAATTATAAGAGACACTTGCCAAAATAATTTGTGATAGCCTATTTCACATGATGAGTGTTAATATTAGTTATTCTGGCAGGAGCTAACTTCCAGAAGGGACTGACAGATGATGATAATGAAAACATAACTATATTAAAGTTGTATGTGCCAGCCCTGAAACAGTAGTGCACAGTGGGAGGGACTTTCTGATCTGTGGCTGCTTGCTTCATTAGACACATTCTGTGTGCCCCTTCTTCTTTGTGTAGGAAGCTCTCTCTAGAAGCACTCTAAAATACTAGTTATTAATTTTAGCATTCTTATTGTGACTGTGTTTAACAAAGAAAAAATGTTTTTTTTAGATTCTGGGCACCTTGTTGAGAAATCATCTTTTCTAATATTGGGAAATATTGGAATAAAAATTACAAAGATTTTATTCTTTCCCAATAATGGGATGTAGCATCCATTCCCTATATTAACTCCAGTTATCCATGATACATTGAGACTTAGTTATAGCTGACTTAAAAATAAGTTTTGATTAAATCTGCAGTGCCATAAATGGAACACATTTTGTATATTTTCTTGTTCTTATTCTCTATTCTCTTTAAAATCAATTTGGATAGGGCAAATGGCAAGACATCAGAGTGAAAAGACTGTTGAGTACTCTGCACAAGTGAGCCAGCCTTTTCTAGTCAGTGTCACTGAGTGTAAAGTATACAGACTTACGTATCACTTTTTGGTGGAAATAATTGTGCCTGCTTTAGATAAAAGTTTTTAGAAGATTAAACACATGCTTAACTCAGGAGTAGCTTAATAAAAGATTAAGTAGGAAAAGCCTGGTTTGTAAAAAAGAACTGTAAAACAAAATAAACACAAGGAAATGGATATTTGAAAGGGGTGTCATGACTTTATCAAGGGGAAGGTAGTAGATGAATGAAGAGAAGAAGGAGAAAGAATTCAGTAAAAAAAAAATTCAATGTGGCCAGATGCCAGTAGCCCATGCCTGTAATCCTAGCTACCCAGGAGGCTGAGATCTGAATATAGAAGTTGAAAGCCAGCCCTGACAAGAAAGACTATGAGATAAAAACAGAAGTGGATCTGTGGATCAAGTGGTAGAGCACTAGCCCTGAGCAAAAAAGTTCAGCAACAGTGCCCAGGCCCAGAGTTCAAAGCTCAAAACTGGCAAAAACAAATACTACCTCACCCCAGTTAGAATGGCTATAATCAGAACTCTAATAACAACAGATTCTGGACAGATGTGGACAGAAAGGAACCCTATTGCATTGTTGGTGGGAGTGTAAACTTGTTCAACCACTTTGGAAAGTAGTATGGAGGTTCCTCAAAAGACTCCACATAGACTCCCCTATGACCCAGCAATCTCACTTTTGGGCATTTACCTGAACGATCACAAACAAGACCATACTAAAGCTACCAGCACAACTATGTTTAGTGAAGCATTATTTACCATAGCTCAGATATGGAACCAACCCAGATGCCCCTCAGTAGATGAATGGATCAAGAAAATGTGGTATATATACACAATGAATTCTATGCCTCCATCAGAAAGAATGACATTGCCCCATTTGTTAAGAAATGGAAAGACTTGGAAAAAATTATATTAAGTGAAGTAAACCAGGCCCAAAGAAATATAGGTCCCATGGTTTCCCTCATTTGCAATAGTTAGTATATGTATGAGTCAAGCAGAAAAGGTCAAATAAGTTGATGTTAGGTGAAATGAACCCCAAATAAGTACTCAAATGGGTTTCTTTCTTGCTATTGTTTCTAACATATTTATAAGATGATTTTTTTTGTTGCTTTGTATGTCCCTCCCCCATGGTATAACCCCTGCTTTCACTATATTTGATGTTGGTATAATTTGGGGAGCAGAAGGGAAAGAATAAATTGTTTAAATGGGGATTCAGGTGGACCCATTGCAACAATGACATATATAAGAACTTTACAACTAGCTGGGGAAGAGGGTACAGGGATAGCAAGGAGAAACAAAGGAGGAGGCTTGATAAGAAATGTACTCATTACCTTGCTCATGTAATTGTAAACCCTCTGTACAGTATTTTCCCAATAAATAAAACATAAAAAATAATAAAGGAGTAAAAAGTCAAAAGAAAAAGTCAATGTATATGCTACAAGATTAAGAAAAGTGAGGGGAGGAGTAGGGAGGGAGGGAAGTGTGAGAATGTAGAAAAGGGTGACGCTGATCAAACCACATGCATTCATCAACTGCTTTATTAAGTGGCAACTATCTTTGTACAATCACTTAATATTAATAAAAACATATTTCAAAAGAAAATAATAATTATAGATTATGTCTTAGTCTCTAGCATTCTTGACTTCCTAAGTTCTCAGTTGTAGATTTGTGCCCTTGGTTCTCTGATCCTTCATTTATGAGAGTCAACTTGTTCTTTGCCAAAATCTTCCATTATTAAGTTCATTTCAGTTTTTGTGTGGTTACCTGATTAATTCAATTGATGCCCCAAATATCAAGATTCTTTGACCTCTGAAAAATAACATAATTGACATTTACTTCAAGGGAGGGCTCCTAACACCTCACATTAGGACTCTGACTTGGTTGTAATCTTAATCTTAATCTCCCCAAACCAAATTGTGGCTACCGATTTCTATTCACTACCGACTCTGGGGCTGTGTTCCAAATACGCCAATTGTATTATTCAGTATAGCTTAATTACACTTGTCCTTGACTTTCTTTTTTTTTCAATAAGTTTTTTTATTGTGACAATACTGTACAGAGGAGGGGTTACAGTTACATGAGCAAGGTATGAGTACATTTCTTATCAAGCATTGTTGTCTCCTACTTTGTTTTTCCCCTACCCCCATATCCCACCCCTGACCCCGCCTAAATTGTAAAGTTTGTTTTTCAACATAGCATCTTGTACATCTCAATGTTGCAATGGCTTTCATATATTCTATTCCTTCAAAAGCCCTGTCTTTGTTTAATCTGCTCTTTCAATCTGTTTAGAGACACTAGCCAATGGTTTCAGATAATTACTAATCCTTAGTTAGCATCTTTGACCAAATATGCACTAAATATAAAATAAAATAACTCACAGGTAAAATCTATTTTCTACCACTTAAAATCTGGCCTTCTCTAAGGCATAGTGATTTTTAATTTTACTTTTTCTCAATAAAGTAACCAAAAACATATTGTCTCTCTCTCAGGATTTTGTGATGATGAAATGAAGTAATATTGCCTTTTGAATTATTCTAAACACAACAAGATGTGTAAACCCTATTAGACATGTGGGCCTACTCAATGTTTCTCTCAATGCTAGCAATTTATTTGCTTCATGCTCTTCTGAAAACCTGAAGATTGTGAAATATGATCCATCCATTTCATTTGCTTCACCTCCAAACTCTTCTATCTACAATTTATCTATCTATCTATCTATCTATCTATCTATCTATCTATCTATCATCTATACACACACACACACACACACACACACACACACAAACCTGTTTTTGTTTTCCGCCAAGCCTGTTCTTTCTCTACAGGAAAGCTTTTTGGTTTTCTCCAGTATCACCACTTGTTGTTTTCTTTTGACTGCCAGTAACTTACAACCATCTATTTTTTTTCCTAGCTTTATAGATTCAGTCAATCCCTAACAAAAAACACTGATTTTCCAAGTAAAAACTAAGAAAACCAAAGTGCATATGTCACATTGAAATTAAAGGCAATGTTGAAAGGAGTGTGGCAGACCATGGAGAAAAATACCTACAAATTGCTTATGATTGTTTATATTGGTACAAGGGTGTTTGTTCATGGCTAATGGTTGATGTCAGTGTTCTGGTATAGAACATAGTGATCCAAGGCAGCCTCAGCACCAGTACTTGATTCCTTAGCTTCCAACACACACACACACACACACACACACACAATCAATCACTCAATCCAATGTCCCAATATAGTTATTCTATCACTGAAACATATCACAGATCAATCCTCTTCACTCTTTTCCATTGTCATTGCTTCTGGTCAAACCATTATCATTTGTCACAAACACAATTGCAATAGCCACCTAATCAGTCTCAGTTGGTCTCACTGTCACTAATCACCTTCACATTTAGTAAATCTTCTATAATACCTGCAGAATGATATTTCTGCCACATGATCGCAGCCAAGTCCTTCTGTGTCTTGAACAGTCTTGTGTGGAAAATCCTGTATTACAACATAGTAAAGGCAGGTATTCCGGAATACATGCCTTCTTGGTTTGTTCTTATTGTTCAGGACAACTGCATTCCTGTCCTTTTATTATTAGCGTCTTTCAAAGTCTATATTCACTTACTGATGCAGATTGTTACATCTGAAAATCAGTATCTTCTTTGATGAAATAACAATGATTTTTCAAGTTTTCAGTCAAATGTCATGTCCCTGTCAAGGCTACCTGTTCAATTTGGAAAAGCTATATATTTATATTCAAACAACCAAGTGAGATATTGTCAACATTCTTTGATCTACTTCAGAGCAAGGACCACCTTGATTTACATTTGCATGTCCCATAGTTATGTACCTAAAATCCATAGATGCTGTGTATACCACTGATTTTTCTTATTGAATGAACTGATAGATGGACTAATGAATAAGAGGCTATTTTAAGAATTCTCATCCCTCCACAAAAAGTCTAAGCTGCAGTTACAGCATAGGAAAAATAATCTTAATTTTTTTCAAAAAAAGTCTCCACCATAGTGATTGGAATGAATTTCCAGCTTCTAAGGGATGCTTGACTTTCAGAAAGTAGGTGATGAGATCAATGACAGCAATGCTCTCACTATTGCTACTTAAAAAATTGTTAAATGACATTTAAATATCTAAAATTATCACTTTTCTCAGTAATTATAGCTCAGGAATTGATTTAATGTAGGCTTTGGGGGGGATACATTAGTATCTGGCAACATATAGTTTATTTGCAAAGGATATGAAGCCCTAATTAGTGGTCACGCCTGCTCTTGCTGTTCTTTATTGATGCCTTTCCTGCCTCTGCACCACCTCCTTTCCCAAAGCAGTCCATGTGGAATGCATGCAGCCTCAGACGCTATCATCTGGTGAGTCTGGCTAAGAAAAATGTCATCTCACTGTCCTTCACTCAGTGTACAGCACAAGTTAGCTCACAGCACAAGTACTCACCTTCTTGACTATCTTACTCCTCTCTGAGTGAGGCTCTGTGATCTCACCTGTCTTTTTCCAGCTCTTGTCCACATGGAATAAATGGACAGATCACTCACACTAAATCATTCTTGCCTTCCTGATGGCTTTAGTGACACTTGTCTCCCATATTCTTCTTGGGTACGGAATCCTCTCATTGTTTTATCACAGCATGTGCCTAAGCAGTACCAGTTTTAGAGTCCTGATGTGGTTTGAGCTGATTTAAGTGATTTAGCTTTCCTTTTAGGAACATTTGTGGAAAGGAAAATAGACATGTTTTCCCCCCTAGGACTTTGATAACATCTAAAGACCTGTTTGGGTGGTCAAAATGGAGGTATCCTGCAAGCAACTGTACACACAGGCTAAGAGTGCTATATGTGAAACCACAATGGACTACTCCAATGCCATCATACTAGCCCAAAATGTCTGTAGTGCCAGTGTTAAGATAGCCCTTTCATAGCATTTATGTTTTAAACACCAGTAAGTATGTTTAAAACATAAGGACATTGTGTGCGTGAGCTGACCCCACTTATAAAATCAGAGCACAAAGCACATAAAGTCTGCCAATTTGGGATCCCATAATCTAATCATTTGGACTCCTTTTTGCCCAGTTTTCCTATCTTGATGAAATAGCAGCTGACCATCGCTCTTCTGCAGTGGGCCCTGGAGGTTTAATAAATCCATTTTAATGAGGCACGGTGCCATGCTCCGGTGAAAAATGCTCCACAAGTGTTATGCCCATCACAAGGGAGAGCAAGGATTGCTTTTGCAGATTGGCACATGAAGTTCATTCCTGCAATGCACCTCTATCCCACAGCTCCAAAAAGTACAAAATTTGCTCATAAAAAATAGAAGCCGACTGACAACTTCAGCATTTTCTTTTACCTCTGTCAGGAGAAGTGGTGTCACTGAAGTATCAGCTGTCAGATGGCTGCATCTTTAAATTATCCAGCACGTCAACTACCACTGCTATTGAATTCCACTTGCTTGCTAGTATCCCCTCAGCATAAAGCAGGGAGTGGAGGCAGATTACATCGATTTCCCCAGGAAGGGGGATTCAGAAGTGTTCAATGTATTTACCAAAAGTTTCAGCCCTGCAAACATGGCATATTTAAAACAATAAGGATTGGAACAGGAACGATTAAGGACCTTGTCTCCTAACACTACAAAGAAAGAATTAAGTTTCACTGTTCTGGTAAGATTTAAATGTTGATCTATCTCTGGGAAGTTGCCTTCATAAGCAATTGCAAATTAATAGTCTGCTTCTCCTTCCAAAGCAGCCTACTATGACATATGGCACTACAAGACTCTAAATTTGTTTAATTTTAATGTTTTTACTGTGAAAATACTGTACCTAGGGGTTACAGTTACTTGAGCAAGGTAATGAGTACATTTCTTATCAAGCATTGTTGCCTCCTCCCTACCATCCCTTCCCTCCCACTTCCACAACTACACTCCCCCAGTCCAGTCTAAATTGTAAAGTTCATTTTTCAACATAGTGTCTTGTACATTTCATTATTACAATGGGTCAACCTGTATCCCTATTTAAACATTTTATTTTTTCCCTTCCCTTCCCCAAATTATACCAAGATCAAATACAGTGAAAACAGAGTTATACCTTGGGGTGGGTTGGGGGGAACATACAAAGCAACAAAAACATGTCATGGTACCTTATAACTACATTAGAAACAATAGCAAGAAACAAAAAAAAAAAAAAACACTTGTGTTCCTATCTAAAGCTATCAGCACAACTGTGTTTATTGCAGCATTATTTACCATAGCTAAGATATGGACCAACCCAGATGCCCCTCAGTAAATGAATGGATCAAGAAAATGTGTTATAAAAAATAATAAAAGAAAAAAAGAAAATGTTTATATATATATATATATATATATATATATATATATATATATAATGGAATTCTATGCTTCCATCAGAAAGAATGGTATTGTCCCATATGTTAGGAAATGGAAAAACTTAGAAAAAAATTATATTAAGTGGAGTAAGCCAGACCCAAAGAAACATAGGTTCCATGGTTTCCCTTATTTGCAATAACTAGTATATGTCTGGGACAAGTAGAAAAGTTCAAATATCTATGTACATATGACCAAATAAGATGAAGTTAAGTGAAAAGAATCCAAATCTAATGTAGTCATTTGAAAATGTTAATTAAATATAGTTGTGCTGGTAGCTGAATGACATTGCCCCATTTGTTAGGAAATGGAAAAATTATATTGAGTGAAGTAAGCCTGGCCCAAAGAAACACAGGTCCCATGGTTTCCTTTATTTGCAATAACCAGTGTATGTCTGAGTCAAGCAGAAAAGATCAGATAAGTTGATGTTAGGGAAATGAACCCCCAGGTAAGTATTCAAATGTGTTTTTTTTTCTTTCATGCAATTGTTTCTAACATATTTATAAGATGATTTCTTTGTTGTTTTGTATGTCCCTCCCCCACGGTATAACCCCTGCTTTCACTGTATTTGATACTGGTATAATTTGTGGAGGGGAAGGGAAAAAACAAATCATGTAAATAGGGATACAGGTGGACCCGTTGCAACAATGAGAGGTACAAGTCCTTATGCCGAAAACCGAACTTTACAACTTTGGTGGGGGGAGAGAACCAGGTGGGAGGGGGCAGGATATGAGAAGGGATGGGAAGGGGAAACAAAGGAGGAGGCAACAATGCTTGATAAGAAATGTACTTGTTATCTTGCCCATGTAATTGTAACCCCTCTGTACGGTATTTTCACAATAAAAAAAAATGTTAATTAATAAATTAGTTTTTAAAAAAGGATTGCCACAATGCTTTCCTCTTTTATTACTTAAACACATACAATATTATAATATCCACAACAAACATGAAGTTTCATTTCAGATTTTAACTACTTTTGTTAGCATTTTAGTGAACTAACATATTTGTAAATATTTGTGGACTGAGTTCTCCAAGCCATTGTCTTATCTTGTTTACAATGTTTCTAAAATTCCTTGACTTATCTGTAGTTTTAACTTAGGTAATGAGTTTATCTGTATGTTGGAAACTAACTCAAGTGACAGTGGCTTAATTAAAACTGGAATTAATTTTTATCTCATAAAACTGGACCTTGGAATGTATTGTTTCAAGTCATATACAATTGATCATATTCCTTGGTGCGTTTTATCTCTCAGATATCCTTACATCATACCTTTGACCTTTTAGATTTTCCTGTAGCTATAATTTAGCCATTACAGCCTCATTGTTTATCCTCTTGAGAAAGACTAAAGGAAAACAAGAAAATGGTAGCCAACAGGATCAATTACACATAGAGAGCTTTTTACAAAGTCCAATGCAGAGATTTCAGCTTAAAACCTCCCTTTGAGCTGACAAATATTTTTATTTATCATGTAGTAAAACCTAAACACAAACAGGGTTATATTTTCAGGAGAGAGAGGGAGACAGAAGAGTTGAGAGAAAGATTGGTAGACATTGGATATTAAATAGGTAACTGGCAGTTTGTTCTATATTTTATTTCTGTTCATATACTCATAAAGTCTTATACCATAACAATACAGAGAGCTTTTTAACAATATATAATTGGATTTGGTTATCCCATATTTTAAAGCTATCCCATTCAGAATGAAATTGATCTTGTTTTATATACTATATACTACACTATATAGGTCAATACTGATTGACAACATTTTATCACTTTTTACTACTTCCTTCCTTTTATTGAGTAGCCATACTATATTTTTAGTTGTTGAACATCCCAGCAATAGTTGTTGTTTCATTTTAAAAAGAAAATTCAGAGCAAGACACCAGTGGCTCACACCTGTAATCCTAACTACTCAGGAGGCTGTGATCTGATGATCATGGTTCAAAGCCAGCCCAGGAAGCCAGCCTAGGCCAAATAGTCCACATGAGAGACTCTTCTCTTCCAATTAGCTACTCAAAAACTGAAAGTGGAGCTGTTGCTCAAAGTGATAGAGCACGAGCCTTGAGCAAAAGAGGTCAAGGAAAACCCCAGGTCTTATGTTCAAGCCCCACAACCAACAAAGAAAATGAATTAAATTAAAATTAAAAATATTTTCCCTTCATCTTCAATAAGATTTTGAGAAAAGCAAAGCAACAAGAAATTGTGCTGGTTGAAACCATTGAAATTTTAGATTTTTATTGGGTCATTAACATTGTTTTACTTCTGTAAAATGCAGTACATATATAAGTGATTTGCTTACTTTTTACATAATTATACAGACATTTTAATTTTCCAATATTTCTTATTATTATGGTATATTTCTCACTTTTAGGGATAGTCAAAATCTTGCAGAACTTTTCAGTTGGTGGCTAACACTTGATTTTCAACAAAGGGAGCTTCAAAAGAATGTTTCTTTTTCAAAACGTGGTCAGTATTAGAAAGATACATTAATAATCAAGTGATGATTAAGTTAATAATCCCTTAATAATATATCATATGTGACCTATTATTGTAATAAAAGGAAAACATATAAATACCTCGTGCATTTGGAATTTATGTTGGTCACTGAATCTATGCTGGGAGTTAACCAAGAATCAGCTTATAAAGTAGGACCTTTAGGCAGCTCATATCTTCCTGAAGTTGTTAGTAAATAGTCATAGGAATAAATTAGGAAGTTTGAGAGTAATTTTTATTGTGAAGAAACTAAAGAAACTAATCTTTATTGTCAAGGAAACTAAAAGGTACATAGTGGCTTGTGAACAAATACCTTTAAAATGGTCAACATTTATCAAATAACCAGGTAATTATACATATATGTGTGTGTATATATATATATATGTGCATATATATACATATATATGTATATATAACCAGGTATATATATGCATATATATACACATATATATATGTATACATATATACTGCCTACTGTCATCAGCCCTATAGAAAAGGAATAATATATCCCACCTTACAGATGCAAGACAAAAAATAATTATTGGCAAATTCACCTAAATAATTCTCAGAAATCTTCAGAAGTCTCAGTAATTTTCAGTAATCTTCCATCCTATGTAAGGGAAATGTGTTAAGTTTTGAACTTTCTTGCTGAAGATATATGTACTTGGATTTTCTTTTTTTACATTTTATGTTCAGTTTAAGGAAGAAATTATTATCTCTTCTTAGACAGAGTTTTAAACAAATAACATACCCTACATTGTCTTAACTTTGATGTTTTCAGAGGTGGGGAAAAGGTACATTATTACTGAACAAAAGCATCAAGAACTCATTTTAACTTTGTGGCTATTTAACATACACACGTGCTGTGGTGCTGAATTGGCAGGTGGCTAACAGTTTTTTTACACTGCAAACCTTTCCTCTTAATGGCTGTGTGTGGGTTCATGTCATTTTCTTCCCTTAGGAGAAGAATGCACCTGCTGTTTAATCTGTCTAACTATACTTGTGATGAGCTTGCCATTTTGTACATGTCTAACTAAGAGTTGTAGCTCCATGATATATCCTAGAGTTAACTTGATTCCCAAACTGCTTATTCTCAGACTCATAATATGGTTTTAGGGACTAGTCAATGGACAGGCAGAAATGTTGGGACAAATAAAGACCAGTTGGACATAAGAGAGAGGGAAGGCACACTTTCTTTTTCTTTATTATTGTGAAAATACCATACAGAGGGGTTACAATTACATGGGCAAGATAATGAGTACATTTCTTATCAAGCTTTGTTGCCTCCTCCTTTGTTTCCCCTTCCCATCCCTTCCCATCTCCCCCCCTCTACCCCCCCCCCCCCGCCCCATCTCATTGTTGCAATAGGTCCACCTGTATCCCTATTTAAACAATTTGTTTTTTCCCTTCCCCTCCACAAATTATACCAACATCAAATACAGTGAAAGCAGGGGTTATACCATGGGGGAGGGACATACAAAGCAACAAAGAAATCATCACATGAAATAATCGCATGAAAGGAAAAAACATTTGAATACTTATCCTGGGGTTCATTTCACCTAACATCAACTTATCTGACCTTTTCTGCTTGACTCAGACATATACTAGTTATTGCAAATAAGGGAAACCATGGGACCTATGTTTCTTTGGGCCTGGCATACTTCACTTAATACAATTTTTTCCAAGTCTTTCCATTTCCTAACAAATGGGGCAATGTCATTCTTTCTGATGGAGGCATAGAATTCTTGATCCATTCATCCACTCAGGGGCATCTGGGTTGTTTCCATATCTTAGCTATGGTAAATACTGCTGCAATAAACATAGTTGTGCTGGTAGCTTTAGTATGGTCTTGTTTGTGATCATTTGGGTAAATGCCCAAAAGTGGGATTGCTGGGTCATAGGGGAGCTCTATATGAAAGGCACACTTTCAAAGATCAGCACCTTCCAGGGTATAACCCCTGTGACTAAACCAAAACAAAAGAATGATGCTTCCTTAACTTAAAGATGGGCACTGGATTTCATAATGCCAGAAAGAAAGAAGAAAAAAAAGATGTTTCTATTCAAATCACACGCTGATAGAATCAAGAATCATCTGGAAGGTGGACTGAGTCATTTAAAAGTAGGCGAAATGAACCCCAAGATAAGGATTCAAATTTTTTTTCTTTCTTGTGGTTTCCAACATATTTATAAGATGATTTCTTTGTTGTTTTGTATGTCCCTCCCCCACGGTATAACGCCTGCTTTCACTGTATTTGATGCTAATATAATTTGTGGAGGGGAAAGGAAAAAACAAACTGTTTAAATAGGGTTATAGGTAGACCCATTACAACAATATGATGTACAAAATGTTATGTCGAAAAACGAACTTTACAACTTTGGCGGGGTAGGGGGTGGAGGGGTGGTGGTGGTAGAAGGGTGGAGAGATGGGGGGTGGAGAGGGGAAGGGATGGTATGAGGAAACAAAGAAGGATGCAACAATGTTTGATAAGAAATGTACTCACTATCTTGCCCATGTAATTGTAACCCTTCTGTACAGTATTTTCACAATAATAAAAAAAGAAAAAAAAAAGTAGGTTGATGGAGGTCAAACTGGTATTAAAGGATAATTTTTAATACATCTTTTTATTGTTAAAATACTGTACAGAGGGGTTATAGTTACATGAGTAGAGTATGAGTACATTTCCTATTGAGCATTGTTACCTCCTACTTTGCTTTTCCTCTATCATCCCTTCCCTCCCCACCTCTCCAACTCCTCCCTCCTCCCCCAAACATTGTAAAGTCTGTTTACAACATAGTGTCTGGTATATCTCATCATCACAATGGTTCAAACGGCATCCCCATTTAAGCATTTCGCTATATCCCTTCCCCTCCCCAAATTATAAAAATGTATATAAAAGGTGTAGAATACCAAAATCAAATACAGTGAAAACGGGGGTTATACAGTGGGAGAAGAACATACAAAAGAAACAAAAGAATCACATAGTGCATTGTAAGTACATTAAAAAAAATACCAAGAAAGAAAAAAAACCACTTGTGTCCTGTTTTGGGGTACATTTCGCTTAACATCATCTCATATGGTCATATGTACATAGCCTTTGACTTTCTCTGCTTGTCCTAGACATGTACTAGTTATTGCAAACAAAGGAAACCAGGGACCTATGTTTCTTTAGGCCTGGCTTACTTCACTTAATATGATTTATTCCAAGTCTTTCCATTTCCATTTCCAAACAAATGGGGCAGTGTCATTCTTTCTGATTGAGGCAAGGAATTCTTATCGTGTGTGTGTGTGTGTGTGTATGTGTGTGTGTATCACATTTTCTTGATCCATTCATCTACTGAAGGGCATCTGGGTTGGTACCATATCTTAGCTAAGGTGAATAATGCCGAGGTAAACATGTTTGTGCTGGTAGCTTTGGTATGACGTTGTTTGTGATCATTTAGGTAAATGCCCAAAAGTGGGATTGCTGGGTCATAGGAGAGCTCTATGTGGAGTCTTTTGAGGAACTTCCATAATAATTTCCAAAGTGGTTGAACAAGTTTACACTCACACCAACAATGCAGTAGTATTCCCTTTTGGCCACATCCCCTCCCGCATCTGTTACTAGAGTTCTTGATTATAGCCGTTCTAACTGGGGTGAGGTGGAATCTCAACATTACCTTGCTTTGCATTTCTTTTATGGCTAGAGAGGTTGAGAATTTCTTCATGTGTCTATTGGTTATTCTTATCTCCTCTTCAGAGAAGTCTCTCTTTAGCCCACTTATTAATCAGACAGTTGTTTCTTTGAGAATTTGTTGTTGAGTATATAGTTTTTTGAGTTCTAAGTATATTTTAGATATGAGACCCTTGTTCATTGTATGGCTAATGAAGATCTTCTCCCAGTCTGTGGGCTTTCTATTGATCTTGCTAGCTATGTCCTTTGCCAGGCAAAAGCTCTGTAGTTTCATACAATCCCATTTGTCCAACTTTTCTTTGATTTGTTTTATTTCTGGGTCTCTATTAAGAAAAATTTGGCCTGAGCCAAGGAGCCCTAGAATTTCTCCTATTCATTCCAGTAATGTTTTCAAGGTGTCTGCTTTTATTTCAAGGTCTTTGATCCATTTGGAGTTGATTCTAGTGCAAGGTGATATAAAGGATAATTTTGAAGTATGTGTTAACTAATCTAAAAGGTGTGAAATTTATATTTTCCTTCAGTAGTAGGAAATACTTTACTTTGAAAGAAATTCAGTTATTATAGTTTAGTCGGTGTTGTATAGCACACTATGCATTGTACAACTTCACTTAACCTATACCTTAATCCTAAAGGAGAGAGTCTGATTTTTACTTTTCTTTGTTTTTGTTTATTTTGTTCTTGTCCTGTTCCCTGTGCATGTTAGGCAAATGCTCTACCAATGAACTATACCTTCAGCCCCTACCTCGAGTCTTCTTTATTTGGTGTTCATAGTATTTCTCACTCAATGCATCGCCTTTCCTGAATGTGGAAAACCAAGAGAGAACAAATAAAAAATATGTTTATTCTCCTTTTTCTAAGTTCAATATAAACCTCACTCCATTTCAGTTGACATTTTTATTCCCTCAGATGCTTGTACAAACCACAAGTTTCTTTATCTCCATTCTTATCCTGAGGCTTCCTTGTTCATCTTGATTAGACTTGGCTATTTCCAAACCTCTAGAAACACTTTCAGAAAGCAAAATGATATTATTGTGATATAACTGGCCCTTGGTGAACTCCTGTTGCCTCCTGGCATTTATTATTTTCATTCAAGTAAGCTGAATTTTTAAAAAGAAGCCTAACTTCATAGCATAAAAATATAAAATGACCTTTTTTAACAGGGCTTTTTCAGAATATACCCCTTGGATATTACTCTCTTTCACTAGAATTTTCTCAGATTCTACCTCCTACCTTAAGTCACACTCGTTTCTATAGACACTACCCTACAGGTTCCAACAAAGATGCCCAAAGATCTATTAAGTTCCATGGTAGGGACTTGAACCAGTGAAGATTCTCCATATCAGTGAGTTCTACATTTAACCTACTCTGCTCTCTCCCCTCTTACTTTTTCTTTTTCTTTTTCTTTTATCCCCCTTAATTCCCAAAGGCAAAATAACAATCAGAAATCCCTCTCACAAGTGGGGGGGAGATTGTTGAAAAGGGTGGCATTGATTAAGATGCATTATAAACTGCTTTATCGAATAGCAATTCCTTTTCTACAACTATTTAAGGAAAAAATGTTAAAGCGTATATTCAGAACAAAGAGAAACATACCAGTTGGTCTTATGTAGGATGGAGAAGTGATTTTTTTTCCTGATGCGTCTTCATCACATGATTTGGCAGCAGAATACCTAGCCTTTCACCACAAAGTGGAGTAGCCTCTTCCCACCCACTGTTTGCTGTCCACGAGGCCAAGGACTGATGACAATCTCTTCGTCTCTTGCCTCTCTTTACTTCTTAGTCACCCAAGGCAGAAAGTAAAGTTAGAGGATACTTGGTCAATGTAGGCCTCATTCCAATAGTACTTAATGAGTTCTAGGAGGAGAAACAGGTCACTGATTTTTTCATAGTTATCTTTGGAATGGGGTTTATTTAGTGCAATTTTTGTTCTAGGTTTATTTGTTATATTGTAAGGAAAAAAATCCTGTACATTTACTATCTCAGATCTACTTAATAAATATACCATTGCATAGTATTGCTGAGAGTTTTCTGTATGGCATCCATTGTAGTTAATATAGTAGTTAATATATGTATTAATTGTAGCTGATACAGAAAACTGAGAAAATACAATTAATCATTCACCAGCTCATAGTCAAGTGCATTAGTTCATGTCCTCTGTTGGGAGATGAAACTTACAGCTGCCTACTAGTTTTAACTTGAACACTTTCTCACCCTGATGGTGTATTTACCACATGTGAGAGGATCTCCTAGAGGAGTGAGAATGGCTCTCTGTGGGAGGCCAGCTGGCAGGGAAGACTTCATAAATGAGGACTTGTTCCTCTAACCTCCTAACAGACAGGTAGGAATTAGCACCTTAAAAATAAAAGAATGGGCATTCAGGATTGAGGGAATCATGTGTGAAACAGCAAGAAGGCACAGAAGTAAAAGGGAAAATACACATAATTAAGCAGGACTGGAGCAGAGTCCTTAATAATAGGAGCAAGACAAACAAGGCAATCGTATTTAATGACATTTTTATGCTGACTTCAATGATTCTGACTCTTGTGAGGCTGAAGAATTTCCCAGTGTTGTTACTGAAATGCAAATGTAAATTTTCAACCCCTCCACAGACATTCTCATCTACATCAAAATTTGTGAAGTAGGTCTGAGTATTCTGTAATTTTTAAAATAAGCATTCTAGGAGTATATAAGGAGATATTATATTGTGGTTCATTGACGTAGATTCTGCCAACTCACTAATTAAGGCTTTTAAGTGAGTGAGTGGCTAATATGCTGAGATTCACATTTTGGACACATACCCCTGTCTACCCTGTAGCTGAATGACTAGTGTAAAGAAAATCAGAGACAGGTGGGCTGGGAAGGTGGCTCAGTGGTAGAGCGCTTGCCTTGCATGCCTGAGGCCCTGGGTTCGATTCCTTAGCATCACATAAGCAAAAAGAAAAAAGCCAGAAGTGGCGCTGTGGCTCAAGTGGTAGAGCGCTAGCCTTGAGCTGAAGAGCTGAAGGACAGTGCCCAGGCCCAGAGTTCAGGCCCCACAACTGGACCCCCCAAAAAAAGAAAATCAGAGACAGGAGAGCAATCAGATGGTCTACTACAATGGTCCAAGCAAGATGTAAAAGTATGCCAATGTTAGATTATAGGATAGACTAGTTAGGGTGTACAGGAAGTGTGCATGCTAAAGGGCATTAAAATAATTATTGGACTGAGCTAGAAGCAGGATGTCAGCAAGTGTCTTATAAATGTTTCTAACATAACAAACAAAATGCCACACTAATCCTGCTTCCATTGAGTCAGAGGCAGATAATTTTAAAAGACTCCTGTTTCTGTCTGGTTTCTGGGGAAGAGATTATTGCTTTGTTTGCTTGTATTTGGTTTGATTACTTTGGTTTCATTCAGATGTTCAAACTGAAGATACACACAGAGTTCTGAAAACTTAAGTCAACTATTGTGGTCAACTTAAACTTGAAAAACAGTGAAAGACCTTAATAAATAAGTTTCCTATTGCTTCATTGGGAAAGGGAGCCTGATGCAGAGCCTGGTTGAAGAAGTGGCATTCATAATTGGCCATATTGACAAAGGAGCTGGTAGTGCTAACCCTACTCAGCCCTTCCCACAAGTCCAGCAATCTGTCACACTGGAACTCATTTAATTGTACCCATGGTAGTTTTTGAACCACAGAGAAACAGAGGAAGGCTATATAGAGGAGGGTTGTATCAATCCTCACCGTGAATGGTATTAGAAGGTGGCTTCTTAACAGAAGGAAGAATTTCACCAGAGGGGAGTGAACATCCCTGTGTACTATTCGGTAGTTCATTACTACAAGAAGGGCACCAAGGGCAGCTACAAGCTGAAACAAGGAATGCCTTGGAGCATTTGGGTCTATCATTACTCCTTGGAAGATAAGGAGAAACTCTAGTCCTCCCATGGCTCACAATAATAGAGGTCCTTTGATTCCTCTAGATCTGAAGGAACGTTCTTTGGTTTGTGCTCCACCCAAGCCGTCTCCTCTGAGCTCAAGGAGTAAGTCATGAGACACGAACAGTCTGCAACGTGGCATTTGGAGAGGGATGGGTTAAATCTTAGGTCTGTGAGAACTTCTTATCCTGATCTTGGCAATAGGAAAGAGAATAAAGCCAATTTTCTGAGTTCTCTTGGCAAAAGGTAGCCAATTTTTTTTTAGGTTTGGTTAACTCCTTCTACCTTACCAAGGCTTGGAGCCTCCAAACAAAAACAGGTAGTACTCAGTTCCAAAAAGTCCTGCCATATTGTGTGTGACTTGGCAAAGCAATGCTGGGCTATTGTCATTGTGAAGGATTTTAGCCAATTTAAACCTGGGAATGTTTTCTAATAAGAGAAATTTTACTACTTCAATGACTCATTCCTGCCCACCCCCCAAACTCTGTGTCCCTCATCCCCTTCTCTTGAATACACAGCTTCTTCACTGTGTGAACCATTCACAGTCTGGGTTCAGAGAGGCTTGTCAGACAAGTTATCACTGGACATCAGCCACGGAGAAAGAGGTTTCATGGGATGCATCCCCCACTGCCCTCCAACCCCACCATCTCTTGAAGCAGCCACAGAGCTCCCAGTTCCAGCAAGTTGAGGGCATGTATACAGCCTTGGTAAGATAAAACCTTGCCTACAGGAAGAACCATTGGAAGTTTCTGATGTGGTACTCTTTCAGTTTTCCCTTTTCTGACAGAGGGAGAGGCTCTGGTACAGTGCCATCAAGACTTACCTGTAAGTGTAAATGTGTTTTAAAAAAAAGTGGTAAAAAATTCAGCTTTCTACTATTCAGTGAGTGTGAATCTTAGAGAAATGAGAGAACATGATTAGACAGAGCTAGGGAATGTATCTGTGCATTGTAGGAAGTTCCCACCTCATGGTTTTAAGTATATGCAACCCTTGAGCATAAAGCCAGAAGTAGGCATCTGTTGTGCAAAGGCCAAGCTAAAGACAAAAGGGCTTCCATGGTACAGGTGCTTCATTTTGGCTACAACTGGACTGAGGAGTCCCCCACACATGCAAGGAAGAAATCATAACTAAAATTGACCACTAATTACCCTTCAGGAGGAATGACTCTGGAAGTACCAGGGAAAAGATAGGATTCATGAGTGTCTTAATCTTTCCCAAATTCTAAGTTTGTCAATTGCTTCTTGGACAAAAGACAGTGAACTCTGAGAATAAAAAAACCTTTTCTTTTTAATTTTTGGTCAGTGGTGGGGCTTGAACTCAATGCCTGGCACTGTCCCTGAGATTTTTCACTCAAAGTTTGCACTCTATCACTTGGAGCTACATCAGCACTTCTGGTTTTCTGGAGGTTATTTGGGGTTAAGAGCTTCACAGATATTCCTGCCCCAACTGACTTTGAACCATAATCTTCAGATCTCAGCCTCCTGAGTAGCTAGGATTAAAGTGTGAGTCACAAGAGACTGACAATTAAAAAAAAAACATTTTAATGATAATGAAGAAATCTACTGACAAGAAGTATGGCTGGGATAATTTTCTGGGATATTTAGTCTGGATATTTTGTTGCTGTACACTTCCATGTCTCCTACTAATAACAGAGTTAATCCAATATCTCAGATTCCTTCTTTTATGTTACTGTTGTTTTAGTATGTATTTTTGAGTCCAGGTCTTGCTATGGAACCCAGGCTGACTTAGAACTCTCAACCTTCCTGCCTCAGCCTCTCACATGCTGGTATTATAGAATGGTACACTACACCTGGCTCCATCCATCTTTCATCACCAATGCACTAGCCTGAGATAATCAGGGACTCAGAAGTTTTCATCAGTCCAGCAAAATGCTCAAGAAAACTATTAAACTGAATATTTGAAATGGTAAAAAAAAAAAAACAAATTTCTGTCTGAGAATATTGAAGATCCATTCTGGGAATGTTATCAGGTACTTAACTGAAACCATATGTATATGCATGTATATGAATATTCATTTGAATAAATGCTAAACAATACTTAAAGATAATCGATTTAGAAGTAAACAGTGATTTTGCAGTGCAAGTAGCTACTAAAGGAAAACAAACCAAAGTCAATTTGGAAAATCTTAAGGGATACTTGCTAGAGAAATGAACTTAAGCTCTCTGATGTGCGATCGACTACGGCCTTTTCACAATTATTGTCTGTCCCTACTCTGTCTAACATTAGGATGAATTGTGCCTATGGAGCTCTCAAGCACAGGTAAAATGTCATTACATGTGCACAGCCCTTCCAAGTGATGTTCACAGAGTCTGCCCTCAATATTGACTAGTTGATTAGTGGAGAGGAAATTTAAAGACAGTACTCAAATTTAAAGAACACTTCTGTTCTGAGTTGCAAAACTGCAAGCATACTGTAGCTAAGAAATGATTGGCTTTCGAAATTTTCTTAATAGAGACCCGGAAACACAACAAATCAAAGAAAGGTTGGACAAATGGGATTGAATGAAGTTGCAGAGTTTCTGCATGGCAAAGGACATAGCTAGCAAGATCAATAGAAAGCCCACGAATTGGGAGAAGATCTTCACTAGCCATACAACGGACAAGGGTCTCATATCTAAAATATACTTGGAACTCAAAAAATTAAATCCCCCAACAACAAATCCTCAAAGAAACAACTGCCCAATAAATAAGTGGGCTAAAGACTTAAAGAGAAACTTCTCTGAAGAGGAAAGAAGGATGGCCAATAGACATATGAAGAAATGCTCAACCTCCCTAGCCATAAAAGAAATGCGAATCAAAACAACATTAAGATACCACCTCACCCCAGTTAGAATGGCAAAAATCAAGAACTCTAATAACAACAGATGCTGGAGGGGATGTGGACAGAAGGGAACCCTTACTTCATTGTTGGTGGGAGTGTAAACTTGTTCAACCACTTTCGAAAGTAGTATGGAGGTTCCTCAAAAGACTCCACATAGATCTCCCCTATGACCCAGCAATCCTACTCTTGGGCATTTACCCAAATGTTTACAAACAAGACCACACTAAAGCTACCAGCACAACTATGTTTATTGCAGCATTATTTACTATAGCTAAGATATGGAACCAACCCAGATGCCCCTCAGTAGATGAATGGATCAAAAAAATGTGGTATATATACACAATGGAATTCTATGCCTCCATCAGAAAGAATGACATTTCCCCATTTGTTAGGAAATGGAAAGACTTGGAAAAAATTATATTAAGTGAAGTAAGCCAAGTGCAAAGAAACATAGGTCCCATGGTTTCCCTCATTTGCAATAGTTAGTATATGTATGAGTCAAGCAAAAAGGTCAGATAAGGTGATGTTAGGAAAATGAACCCTAAGATATGTATTTAAATGTTTTTTTCTTTCATGCATTTGTTTCTAATGCATTTATATGATTATTTCTTTGTTGCTTTGTATGTCCGTCCCCCACAGTATAAACCCTGCTTTCACTGTATTTGATGTCGGTATAATTTGTGGAGAGGAAGGGGAAAAACAAGTCGTTTAAATAAGGATACAGGTGGACCCATTGCAACAATGAGAAGTACAAGTTGTCATGTCAAAAACAAACTTTACAACTTTGGTGGGGGCGTGGGGTAGGATTGGGTGGTGGTGGGGAGGGGAGGCTTGAAAGGGACAGGAAGGGGAAACAAAGGAGGAGGCTACAATGCTGGATAAGAAATGTACTCATTATCTTGCCCATGTAATTGTAACCCCTCTGTACAGTTTTTTCACAATAAAAAGAAAAAAAAAGAAATGATTGACCTTCTTTGATGGAACAAAAAAAAAAAAATGTAGGAGCTCAGGAGTGTAATTTCAGATATCTATGCTGTGACCTTGGGTATAACTTCAGATAACTGACTTAACCACAATTTCCACCCATTTCCGTGTCCTTCAATCCCTCTAATCACACAATTTCAGTAATAGAGGAAATTGGTACTGACCTCATGCGATGATGATGGAAGATAAATAACCAATGCTAGGGTTAAGTTCTTTCTGACTGATACATAATGTGACTTCCTAAATGTTTATGGAAGTCGCCATGTTCAGCCATCAGCAAGCAATGAATAATTCACCTTCACCATCATTCCAAAGTAGTCAAGATAACAAAAAGATTCCATTGAAATTGGCATAAACACCCCCAGATATGAATTGAATTCATTAAGTGACTTCATACAATATTTATCATGTTCCAATTAAAAAATAGTTCTACCCAAGAAAAAAGCAGGAATGATTAATAACAATAGAACTGTGATATATTCTGAATAGCTTAATATAAATGGAATTTGGAGCAGAATAATAATTGGGCTGACTGCCAAAATCCATAAACTTCCAGTTTCAGGCTGATTCTGGTAGTTTTTGTATTGGGCTACTCATAATAAAGTTATAATATCTAGTTGAAATGTGATCATTTAGATTAAACGTTTAATCTGGTTTCTAAATTTATAACCTCATTTACATATGGAAACGCAGGAAGATTGGTATGCTGATGTATACCTGTGATCCTGGCATCTGAGAGGAGAAAGCAGAAAAATTGTGAGTTGCAGGCCACCCTGATACACAACAAATTCAGGGCAAGCCTAGGATATCAGAGATTCTCTCTCAAAGAAAACAAGTTAAAAACAAAAACACAAACTAAAAAGTACCTGAGATAATGTCACTGGAAGAAAATTTAGTTTTGGAATAGGATTAGGAGTACGTGTCTTTTTGCCCCATGATGCTTATTTTACTTTTTGACACTATCCTATTTAGTATAAAAAACAACAACAAGGAATCCAAATTCTCTTCAAGCATTTCATAAAATGCAAAATATTGTGATTAAGTAGACAGAATTCTGAGAAATTATTCTAGAGTTTCATAATGGTGACATTAGCCCTGCTCTGTTGAAGGGATGATGAAAGGTGGTAGGTACAAGAGACAGCACAATCTTCCTTTACTGTAGTCAGGTTTTAAAAGGTATTCTATCAAAGATGAAGTCTCCAAAGGTAAATCTGAATGTTACAATTTCCAGAGGCCTCTGATTTCTTTTCCTGCACAGGTATTGAAATGTTAAAAAGTCATAGAAGAGACTTCATCATTAGTGAGATGTGATAATTCATTCACAAAGTGTATATAAGTATTTATTTGGGTAAGTAGAAGTAGGCCATTTTTTTTCCTTTTATTAGACTAGAAACTGAAAGGATCCATCACATCCATCCCAGGGGACCACACGGAGGCAGGCAGGCAGGCACAGGAGAAAGGTTATTACATGGTTTATTAGAGGAGCCATATTTCTCCCAGAGAGAGAGAGCACACATGGCAGCCTCCACTATCTAGGTAGCAACATGGGGGTAGGAAGCGAGGTGGATGGGAGTTCAAATGGGTCTGGGTGGAGAGAGGGAAGGGACAGCTGTATGGCTGGAGGAGCTCAGATCTGGGTGGAGCTGAGGACCAAAGGTGGGCATAATGCTTACAGAAACCCTGAATGTGTCCTTAAAACAAAAACTATGGTTTATGAGTTTGAATCCATGTGAGACTAACTCATTACACTTGTGAGACCCAGAACTGCATTTGCTTACTCTTTCACATACTGAGATGAACTTTCCCCTTGACTTTTATACAAATTCACACAGATTGACTTAGCACTCTCTATAATGGTGCAAGAAGTGAAGATGTTTACCCATTCTGTTATTTTACAGAAGTTTTGGTAAAGGGTCCCTGTAGAATGTTTCTCTTAGTGTTACGGGAAAAAATACATTGAATATTCATCATACCACAAAGACTTTTCAATGGAAGAATTAAAAAAAATGGACAATATTTAGTGCCACTATATGACCCATGGTAGTTATAAAATTTCAAATTAAATTCAGCAAAAGTTCAAACACTGACTAGTGCATTAAGATGCATTGTCAAAAGAAAAGCAAACATCCAAGTTCACATACATGTGAACTCAATGAGTTTATAATCATAAAACTAAAAAGTTTAAAACCCAAATGTGCAGATTTTCTAATCCACAAATGAGGAAATTTCCTTAGGAAAATGTCACCTGAGAAATAAACATAAATAGCTCAGTTAGTCCAGCATAGTACAGAATGAATGACCAATTAAAAAAAGCACCTGTTTACTTACGGCTTAACATTTAGTGGCACTGAAAATATACAAAAAAAATTTATATCCAGCAAGATGGTTCAATCAGACACTTGTGGGGGATGAAAATATAAGATTCTCCATCTATATCTCAAGAATGATGAGTAGAGGTAGATTCAAGAAAAATATTGAAGTTGTGAGTGCACTTATGGATCATTTGAGTAAGTTAAATGTATCTGCGATAAAACTACTTTATATTCAGAACAAAATCAAAATGAAGTAAGGATTCAAACCAATTTCTCTGCAGAAATGAATCTTATGAATGTAGGAAAGAAGTTATTTGAGGTAAACTTTGAAATTTTAGGACAAGAATAATGATATGTGAAGAAAATGATTGAAAATAAAAATATTCCATAAGATAGACATATGAAAAAATGACAAATGCTAGATCTGAGGATAAATAGCCAGCCATGTTGACTAGGCAGACTTCAAAGATCATCCTGCCTTTGCTTCTCAAGTGCTGGGATTACAGACAGATGTCACAACACTCAGCCAGATTTAGGGGAAGAGGAAAGGTCATGATGAGCCAATGTGTGTTGTTGGGAAATAGCCTCAAGGAGGAGTGGAAAATAAACCTACATGTCAAGAAGCTAAAGCAGGCACTAATGTCTAAGCCAAAAGAAAAAGAAGTATGAAAAGAAAATATGGACAGTTTTTAAAACATTTCTAGAATTTGTAAGACTTATCACACTTTATTGAGACACAAAGCAAGATAAATTTTTATAACAAAATGTATGTCACTACTAAGAAATAAAATCACTTAGGGCTGGGAAGGTGGCTCAGTGGTAGAGCGCTTGCCTTGCATGCTCAAGGCCCTGGGTTCGATTCCTCAGCACCACATAAGCAAAAAGAAAAAAGCCGGAAGTGGTGCTGTGGCTCAAGTGGTAGAGCACTAGCCTTGAGCTGAAGAGCTGAGGGACAGTGCCCAGGCCCAGAGTTCAGGCCCCACGACCGGACCCAAAAAAAAAAAAAAAATAAAATAAAATCACTTAAAACAATGAGAGACTGTTTTGGGTTTAAGAAACTGCTAGGTAATGAGTCTCTCAAAGGTTGGTGTACAGGAAATGTGTTTCAAAGGCTGCTGGACAGTGGTAGACTTTACTTTTCAGAGGAGAGAGTCAGAACAAAGTAATTGGGTGATTCATTGTAGGTGCTTTTGAAGAGATTAGTAAAGTGCTTGTGAGAACTTTACAGAAGAGCAAGTGGATATTAAATAAAAATAAGAATAAAAACCAAGTCTGGCTTCTGCCTGCACACTAGCTTCTTCTCTTACACATGTGTGACTCCTCATTCATATTTCTGCTGGGATCTGTCAACTACACCTATTGGTCTTCCCCAGATATGACCTCCTCATCTGGGAGTCTAAGCTTCCAAAACTGTGAGCTAAGAAAACTCTTTTTATTTGCATGTGATGTAGCCTTGTGTATTTTTTGAGTAACAGAGGACAGACTAACACAGGTACAGGCAAGCAATGACCTTCGTTAGATGTTTGAAAATTCTTATTATCAACAAGAAAAGTGCTTGGGTTGAAGGAGGTGACCCAGGAACTACCCGAATGCTGACAGTAATTGAAGTGGGAGATACAAATGGGGTTTCCCAGCTAAAAAAGAAGATAGGAGGAAGATATGTGAAGGAAATGGTGAAATCGCCCACTCATCTCATTGAATGGCCACTTTAACACACTCAATGGGCCTGACTCAACATTTGAAATATAAGGACCTGGGAGTAAAATACACAATATTGATACTGGATACTGTGTTTTTGACACCTTAACTAATCAAAAGTGTAATATGTAATATAGACTCTAATGAAGCACAGAATATAAAACTTAAGGAACCATCTTTAGAAATCAAACGAGAGGACAAAAATCCATTTGGAAGCAAGTGTCAAAATAGAACACATCACTCTTACTATAATTGTACCAAGAATGTTTTTGTTAAGGACATTTTAAAGTTTGGAACGTTGTCATCTAAGTGTTTAATAGCTCAATAAGGTATTACATAAATTGTTTAAAATCAAAATGGAAAATACATTTGGATTAAAAATACAACATTGCCTACAGTGCTCACAAAATTGCTATTATAAAATTAGGTATAACCTTAGACTTGCTTTGCAACCAATTTCCATAGAAATTTTAATCTGTTCAACTCTGCGTAGTCTTAGTTGATAGAGGAAGTACGAATATCTAATAAATTCATGAAGGATGGTCACCACTCCTGGCTATAATGGAAATGCAAATCAAAACAATGTGAAGATTCCATGTCACTCCAGCTATAATGGTCATAATCAAGAACACACGAAACAATACTGGGGAAGATGTGAGCAAAAAGGAACCTTGATGCAACTTTAAATTAGTGCAATTACTATGTAAATCAGTTTATAGACTCTTCTAAAAACTAAGATAGAATGATTCTACAATGATTAATCTGATTAAAATAAGGTAAATGCAGGTATGAGAGGCCATGATAAAACCCTTAACACAGATTTAAGGAAGTGGAAAAACCTCCCATGCTCCTGGATTGGGAGGATTAACACCATGATAATGCCAATACTGCCAAAAGCTATCTATAAATTCAATGCAATATCCATCAATATCCCAACAATATTCTTTAATGAAATAGAAGATATAATCCAAAGATTCATAAGGAATAGCAGAAGACTCCGAATATCAAAAACAATCCTTAGCAGGATAAACAGTGCTAGAGGAATATCAATACCAAACTTCAAACTTATTAAAAAACAGCTTGGTGCTGGCACATGAACAGGCGAGGATGATTGGAATAGAATTGAGGACCCAGACATGATTCCATAGACCTATGGTGACCTAATCTCTGATCAGATGGAAGAAAGACAGCATCTTCAAGAAATGTTGCTGGCTGAATGTAGAAAATTGAAGTTGGATCCTCATATATCACCCTGCACCAGAATAAACTCCAAGTGGATCAAAGACCTCAGTGTAAAATCAGATACCCTGATAAGATTACAGGAAGGGATAGGGGAAACACTAGGGCTCCTTGGAACAGGTTGGAACTTTCTCAATAAACCCCAAAACATAACAAATCAAAAAAAGGTTGGATAAATAGGATTGCATTCAACTTCAGAGCTTCTGCACGGCAAAGAACATAGCTAGCAAGATAAATGAAAGCCCACAGATTGGGAGAAGATCATCACTAGCTATACAACCGACAAAGGCCTCATATCAAAAATATACTTAGAGCTCAAAAATTAACTCCCCCCCCAAAAAAATAAATCCTCAAAGAAACAACCACTCCATTAATAAGTTGAGTAAAGACTTAAAGAGAAACTTCTCTGATGAGGAACAAAAATGGCCAATAGACACATGAAGAATTGTTCAATATCTCTGGCCATAAAGAAATGCAAATCAAAACTACATTGAGATTCCACTTCACCTTAGTTACAATGGTCATTATCAAGAAATTTAATAACAGCTGCTGGTGGGGCTGTGGCCAAAAAGGATTGCTACTACACCATTGATGGAAATGTAAACTTGTTCAACCACTCTGGAAAGCAGTATGAAAGTTCCTCAAAAGCATAAACACATCACCCAGAAATTCCACTTCTGGGCATTTACCCAAATGACCATAAACAAGGCCACATGAAAGCTACCTGCACAAACATGTTCATTGCATCATTATTTACCATACCCTCACTCTTAATTTTATAGGATATACATTGAATGCTTGATTGTATTCTCCTTATTCTTCTACCCTTTTCCCCTTAACCACACCCTACCCCTTCCAAGTGCCCACTTCTTTGTGATTATTTTGTTGAACTTTGACTTTGTAAGAAATTATTTCCCTTCTTCCTTGAATCTACCATATTTCCATTAATGATCCAGCAATTCCACCTTTGGGCATTTATCCAAAAGATTACAAACCAGAAACCAGGAAAGCCACCAGAATCACCAAGTTCATTGCAGCACTAAGCACCTTTTCCCAGGGATAGAATCAACCTCGCTGAAAGCCTGGCGCTGGTGGCTCACACCTGTAATCCTAGCTACTCAGGAGGCTGAGATCTGAGGATCGCGGTTCAAAGCCAGCCCCGGCAGGAGAGACCGTGAGACTTCTATCTCCAATAAACCACCAGAAAACCGGAAATGGCGCTGTAGCTCAAGTGGTAGAGCGCTCGCCTTGAGCTGAAGAGCTGAGGGACAACGCCCAAGCCCAGAGTTCAAGCCTCACGACCGACCAAAAAAAAAAAAAAAGAATCAAGAAAATATGGTATATAAATACAATGAAATTCTACTAATCCATTAGAAAGATACTGTACCATAGTAAGTGAAGTCATTTAGTCCCAGAGAAACATATTCTGCATGTTATTTTTATATATGAAAGCTAGATTTAGCCTATAAACTTAAAAGTAAATACATTGGGTGGTATTTAGTGTATACAAACAAATATTCTAACCCAGTAAAGAGAAAAGAATAAAAAATAAGTTACTTCACTAATATGATTTTTTTCCAAGACTTTCCATTTCCCAACCAATGTGGCAGTGTCATTCTTGTCATTCTTTCTAATAGAAGCATAGAATTCTAATATATATTTCAACACACACACACACACACACACACACACACACACACACACCATTTTCTTGATCCATTAATCTACTGAAGGACATCTGGGTTGGTTCCATATCTTAGCTATGGTGAATAATGCTGTGATAAACATAGCTGTGCTAGTAGCTTTAGTATTTCCTTATTTGTGATCATGTGGGTAAATGCCCAGAAGTAGGATTGCTGGGTCATGGGGTGCTCTATGTGGAGTCTTTTGAGGAATCAAGTAACAATGACAAAAGTAATCTGTTTTATTGCTTAGTCACGTGTTTCATTGTGTCTTCTCAGTTTCTGAGCTAGTCTCATTTCTGTGGGTGACCCATTTTTAGAATCTGTGAGTTTACACTTCGCTGCTTATGTAGCATGAAGGTAACAGGACTGGTGAGAGGACCAAGGGCTTATTTCCACGAGTACAGACAAGCATGCATGGGGCTCAGGAGAAGATTTGGGCATATTGTCTATGGAAAACAATTTTAGGAACTACATCTTTGGTTTGAAATTAGAGTTGACATCCTTTGTGAAATGCTAAATAAAAAATTATTGATTCTAAATCTGATGTTAGAAAAGACAGTTAAACCAACAGAGTGCATAATTCTATGTTCAACAGAAGGATTGCCTAGTTTTGTTAGATCCATAAAGAGAAAAACTTAACCTAACTTTAAGGTTAGGATAGATTTTGAAGTAGACAAAATCTGTACTCTGAGACTACACAATATATTAGAGTTATCGAACAGGAAAAGCACTTAAAATAAGTAAATCTAACAACTAGACAGTAAAAAGACATACTCATACTCTTGGGGCATTAATATTGCCAAAAGATTAGAATGAAATGACTACGACTGTGTTTTGTTTGTTCTTAAAATAGCCAGTCATCTATATACTATATTTATGTCTTCAACACTTAAATGTCCCTGTATACTGGTTGGTTTACTTAATCACCAAATATCCATACATTCATTTATTCACCTGCCCATCCATTAAACAGCTGCTTGGTGTTAGATATTATGTTCTATGCTGGGGATGAAATACTTACAAAAATTTATATCTCAAAGCACTTGGCTTCAAATTTTACTCTACTACAAATGTGAGACTCAGGAAGGGCAGAAAGGACTGTAAGAAGCAATTTAAACCTTCAGCAAAAGATGAATTTCATACTCCACTTGTGTTATTTCAAGAATGGAATGATGTTGGTTTATTTTATCTTCTTTCCATTTTCATTTTTCTCACAGCCTTCAATCTTGCTGAAATCCCAATAGAAAAATGAATATATATATATATCATAAATACTTCTCTAAGCTCACCTCAATATTGAAAGTGAGAAAAGGGAAGCAATCAGCCCAGAAAACAACAACAAAAACAATAAAAAATACAACAAGTACTCTAGTCCACTACAGAAACTTAAAGAGCTGTCATAAGATTTATCTGTGGCTCCAGGATAAGCATATGACTAAACCAGATGGTTCCATGTCCTGACAATATTTTTTAAATAAGTTTTTTATTGTGAAAATACTGCACAGAGGGGTTACAGTTACATGGGCAAGGTAATGAATACATTTCTTATCCAGCATTGTTGCCTCCTCCTTTGTTTTTCCCCTACCATCCCTTCCCTCCCACCTCCTCAACTACACTCCCACCCCCTCCCCCGCCCAAATTGTAAAGTTCGTTTTTCAACATAGCGTCTTGCACATTTCATTGGTGCCATAGGTCAACCTGTATTCCTTTTGAAACACTTTTGTTTTTTCTCTTCCCCTCCCCAAATTATACCAACATCAAATACAGTGAAAATAGGGATTATACCATGGGAGAGGGACATACAAAGCAACAGAAAGAAAATCACATGGGACCTTATAAATACGTTAGAAACAATAGCAAGGAATTAAAAAAAAAAAAACACTTGTGTCCCTATCTTGAGGTTCATTTCGATTAACATCATCCTATCTGAGCCTTTCTGCTTGTCCCAGACCTGAGCACTTGCCAGTAGTCTTACAATATTTTGATTGTCCCATCTGAAACTATATGCTCACCTTTCTATCCTCTGGGAAAGTCATGTCCTCTGGAAAAATATATAATCCACACCTGGAGCAATTAAAATGCTATACACACACACAAATAAGACTTACTCTTCAATAAATGATAGTCTAGCAGAGGAGATATCCATGTAAATAATTAAATGTATTCTAAGAGAAGTTAGTTCTACTTAATTATATTGATTGATTGATTGAATTTGAATGGCAAAAACATTCTTCTCTAGTACTTCTATTTTCTCTGAGTCAAATTTTTATTCCCGAGGCATATTTTTTTTCAATAGTTGCAGTAGGTCTACACTTTCCCAGATTTTCTCCAATTCTTTCTACCAACTGCACAAATCAGCTATTTCATACACAATATTATTAATTGAGCTACCTAGAAACAATTTCCACAGCTCACTTGATGTACATTATTCACATTCACAAACACTGATCATTCTAGTATGTGCAAAATATAAAAATCTCCCCAGAAAGGAACCACTAGTAAATAGAGTTTCTGAGAGTAAACATCTTTTAGTTTAAACTCACCATTGTGGTACTGACATTGTTGATTCACACATAGAAAAGAGAAAAATTAACAGTAATAAGAAAAAAAGAATTTGAAATTCACACAGATTCATTAATAGTGAAATATTGAAAAGTTTTTTTTTTTTATTTGTTTGGCTAAAATTGACTTTGAATATATTTTGGAATACTATGTTCAAAAGATTCCTAGAGCCAGGTGCTGGTGGTTAACACCTGTAGATCTCAGGAGGCTGAGATCTAAGAAGTGCAGTTGATTGAAAGCAAGCCCAGGCAGAAAAGGCCCCCTGTGTCATAGCTCCACTTCTGGACTGCTAGCCATGAGTAAAATAGCTCAGGCTCCAAGTTCAAGTCCCAAAACTGACCAAAAAAAGATAAAAAAAGAAAAAATTCCTAGATTAACAGGAAAATTATTTTCTGAGTTCTTCATCTAATCCTGCTTTCACTGTATTTGATGTTGGTGTAATTTGTGGAAGGGAAGGGAAAAGGCAAATCGTTTAAATAGGGATACAGGTGGACCCATTGCAACAATGAGATGTACAAATCGTTATGTGGAAAAACGAACTTTACAACTTTGGGGGGAGGCGGGAAACAAAGGAGGAGGCAGCAATGCTTGATAAGAAATGTACTCATTATAAAAAACAAGGCGTGGGTGGCTCTTGCTTGTAATCATAGCTACTGAGGACCCTGAGATCAGAAGATAACAGTTCAAAGCCAGTCTGGACAGGAAAGTCCATGAGACTCTTATCTCCAATTAACCACCAGAAAACCAGAAGTGGCGCTG
This sequence comes from Dipodomys spectabilis, assembly GCF_019054845.1. Lineage (NCBI taxonomy): Eukaryota > Metazoa > Chordata > Mammalia > Rodentia > Heteromyidae > Dipodomys > Dipodomys spectabilis. Next base: position 17,848,237 of record NW_024870720.1, on the reverse strand, counting down.
TGGCTCAAGTAGTAGAACACTTACCTTGAGCTGAAGAGCTCAGGGATAGTGCCCTGGCCCAGAGGTCAAGCCCCATGACCAACAACAACAACAAAATAGGTAAGGCATCATTAACCTAAAATGATGACACAAGTATCAGGCTTTACAGTCATAGTAATTCACAGATTTGGTTCAGAATTGCAGTTTGTCAACAAAAGCTGTGTATTTACAAAATAGTTAAACTGATAAAGTTTTTGTTATAAATGGCTGGTTCTGTACATATAGAATGATTGATAGATGCTTAGAAATGAGCTTTGAGACTAACACCATTTCCATTCCTCAGAGGGAAAAACAGTCTCATTTGCTATTTACCCATTTGAAAAGAAGCATAGTTTTCCAAATACTTATCTTAGAAGTCTGTCATTTAATTTCATAAATGACAAATAAGGGAAGAAAGAAGAAAATAATGAATTTCTTGCCTCATATCTATTTATAGTCTCTAGATAAAGGACTTTTCACAAAGTCTAGAAATCAAATATAACCCTAGTGTATATCATAATGTCTCATAATTTATTAGCACGGTGCCATTGCATTGTGAAAATGAAATGTATTAGAAATTGTATTCATTAGAAAGTCAGATAGTACTTCCTCTCTCCACAAAGACAAAAATGTAAATAAATGGGGAAGGTGATGGTAGAGTCCCTTAAAGCATGGGATGAGTACAGAGAACAATTCCAGGATAGAATACTGACCAAGCACAGTGAGTTAAGCTAGGTGATGGTGTCTCATGCCTGTAATCATAGCTATTCAAGGGGCTGAGATTTCGGGATTGCAATTCAAAGCTGTGGGGAGGAAGAAAAGTCTTTGAGACTTTTTTTTAAAATAAGTTTTTATCGTGAAAATACTGTACAGAGGGGTTACAGTCACATGAGCAAGATAATGTGTACATTTCTTATCAAGTATTGTTGCCTCCTCCTTTGTTTTTCCCCTACCATTCCTTCCCTCCCACTTCCACAACTACATTCCTGCCCCACCTAAATTGTAAAGTTTGTTTTTCGACATAGCATCTTGTACATTTCATTGTTGCAATGGGTCAACCTGTATCACTATTTCAACAATTTGTTTTTCCCTTCTGCAACATTATAGCAACATCAAATACAGTGAAAACAAGGGTTACACTGTGGAGAAGAGACACAAAGCAACAAAAAATTGCAAGAAAGACAAAACCACTTGTATCCTTATCTTGAGGGTCATTTTGCTTAATATCATCTTATCTGACCTTTTCTGCTTGTCTCAGATATATACTAGTTATTGTGAATAAGAGAAACCATGGGACCTATGTTTCTTTGCACCTGGCTTACTTCACTTAATATAATTTTTTCCAAGTCTTTCCATTTCCTAACAAATGGGGCAATGTCATTCTTTCTGATGGAGGCATAGAATTCCATTGTGCATATATACCACATTTTCTTGATCCATTCATCTACTGAGGGGCATCTGGGTTGGTTCCATATCTTAGCTATTGTAAATAATGCTGCAATAACTTTTTTCTTGTGTCCATATGTTGGGGTTCATTTCACTTAACATCATCTTTTTGATTTTTTTAATTTTTTTAACTTTTTTATTGTGAAAATAGTGTACAGAGGAATTACATTCACATGGGCAAGAGAGTGAGTACATTTCTTATCAAGCATTGTTGCCTCCTCCTTTGTTTCCCCTTCCTATCCCTTCCCATCCCCCCCCCACCGTCAATGTTGTAAAGTTCGTTTTTCAACATAACGACTTGTACATCTCGTTGTTGCAATGGGTTCACCTGTATCTCTAGTTAAATGATTTGCTTTTTCCCTTCCCCTCCACAAATTATACCAACATCAAATACAGTGAAAGCAGGGGTTATATCATGGGGGAGGGACATACAAAGCAATAAAGAAATCATCTTATAACACTAGCCATACAACAGACAAGGGCCTCATATCTAAAATATATCTAGAACTCTAAAAATTAGATCTCCCAACAACAAATCCTCAAAGAAACAACTGCCCAATAAATAAGTGGGCTAAAGACTTAAAGAGAAACTTCTCTGAAAAGGAAAGAAGGATGGCCAATAGACACATGAAGAAATGCTTAACCTCTCTAGCCATAAAAGAAATGTAAATCAAAACAACGGCTATAATCAAGAACTCTAATAACAACAGATGCTGGAGGGGGTGTGGACAGAAGGGAACCTTACTGCATTGTTGGTGGGAATGTAAACTTGTTCAACCACTTTGGAAAGCAGTATGGAGGTTCCTCAAAAGACTCCACATAGAGCTCCCCTATGACCCAGCAATCCCACTCTTGGGCATTTACCCAAATGATCACAAACAAGGCCACACTAAATCTACCAGTATGACTATGTTTATTGCAGCATTATTTACCATAGCTAAGATATGGAACCAACCCAGATGCCCCTCAGTAGATGAATGGATCAAGAAAATATGGTATATATATATACACAATGGAATTCTATGCCTCCATCAGAAAGAATGACATTGCCCCATTTGTTAGGAAATGGAAAGACTTGGAAAAAATTATATTAAGTGAAGTAAGGCAGGCCCAAAGAAGCATAGGTTCCATGGTTTCCCTTATTTGCAATAACTAGTATATGTCTGAGACAAGCAGAAAAGGTCAGATAAGTTGATGTTAGGCAAAATGAACCCCAAATAAGTATTCAAATGGTTTTTCTTTCATGTGATTGTTTCTAACATATTTATAAGATGATTTCTTTGTTGCTTTGTATGTCCCTCCACCACGGTATAACCCCTGCTTTCACTGTATTTGATATTGGTATAATTTGTGGAGGGGAAGAGAAAAAACAAATTGTTTAAATAGGGATACAGGGGGACCCATTGCAACAATGAGATGTACAAGTTCTTATGTTGAAAATGAACTTTACAAGTTTGGTGGGGGGGGGGGGGATTGTGGGAAAGTGGGAGGGATGGGAAGGGATGGGAAGGGGAAACAAAGGAGGAGGCTACAATGCTGGATAAGAAATGTAGTCATTATCTTGCCCATGTAATTGTAACCCCTCTGTACACTATTTTCACAATAAAAAGAAGAAATCACCTTATAAATATGTTAGAAACAATAGCAAGAAAGAAAAAACATTTGAATACTTACCTTGGGGTTCCTTTCACCTAACATCAACTTATCTGACCTTTTCTGCTTGTCTCGGACATATACTAGTTATTGCAAATAAGGGAAACCATGGGACCTATGTTTCTTTGGGCCTGGCTTACTTCACTTAATATAATTTTTTCCAAGTCTTTTCATTTCCTAACAAATGGGGAAATGTCATTCTTTCTGACAGAGGCATAGAATTCCATTGTATATATGTACCACATTTTCTTGATCCATTCATCTACTGAGGGGCATCTGGGTTTTTCCATGTCTTAACTATCATAAATAATGCTGCAATAAACATAGTTTTGCTAGTAGCTTTAGTATTAACATCATCTTTTTTTAATAAGTTTTTTATTGTGAAGCACGGTAATGAGTACATTTCTTATCAAGCATTGTTGCCTTCTCCTTTGTTTTTCCCCTATCATCCTTTCCCTTATCTCCAAGTGGCCTGAAGAAAGCCAGAAGTGGAGCTGTGACTCAAATGGTAGAGCAGTTGACAAGAGCAAAAAAGCTACATAAGAGCGAGTACCTGCACACACACTCACACACACACAAATTAAAATATATCTCTGAGAATCTATACTGTCCATTCACGTGGATTGTCAGAGTTCTTGGGTAAATTGGTGAGTACAACACTCCCTCTCTATTAGAGCAGTATTCCTGCAATAATTTCACCAGGTTGTACACAATGTTTGGTAGGAAAATCATCAGGTAGTCTAAAACTGTATCTCCTTTATACTACCTCAGTAAGACAAGAGGGAAACAAGCCATGGAGTCTCAGTTATACAAAGTTATACTTGTCATGACTTCAAGGCAAGTAGATGACTTTAAAGATTAGGCAAACACAAACAAGGCCACCCTACAACTACTAGCACAACTATGTTCATTGCAGCATTCTTTACCATAGCTAAGATATGGAACCAACCCAGATGCTTCTCAGTAGATGAATGGATCAAGAAAATGTGGTATATATGTGAAATGGAGTTTCGTGCTCCCATCAGAAAGAATGGCATCTCTCATTAGTAAGGAAATGGAAAGAGTTGGAGAAAATCATATTAAGTGAAGTAAACCCAATCCAGAGAAACAGGCTCCATGGTTTCCTCATTTGTAATAATTACTGTATGTCTAGGATAGTCCTAGCAGAGGATCACAATAGCTCAATAGCTACATACATGTGATCATATAAAATGATGCTAAATGAAATGAACTCCAAGACATGGAAGCAAGAGGGTTTGTGATCATTGTTGTTTTGTTTAATGTACTGTGTGAAGTTATTTCTTTTTTCTTTCATTTTTTTCCTTTGTTTTAGCCTCTGTTATCACTGATTTTTATTTTGGTACCCTATGTCTTACATATTTGTTTATCTGATTTGGGGAAGGGAAGGGAAATAACAAAATGGTGAGACAAAGGACAAAGTGAACCAATGCAACAGCAATACTCACAATATACTATGTTGGAAATCAACTTTACAATTTGTGGGGGAGGACTGGAGGAGGTAAAGTGTGAGAAAAATAGAGAGGGTAACAATGTTCAACAAGAAAGGTACTCATTACTTTACTTATGTAACTGTAACCCCCTCTGTACTGCACCTTTATAATAAAAATTAAACTTAAAAAAACTCTTTATACTTCAGTAACATTTGAATTGCTTTTTGTAGTTTGAATATAAAGGCTTTTTAATCCAGCTCATCTCCTTTCTCCTTCTGCTCCATACTCAGACAAGCCCTTAAAAAACAGGTACTACTTTGACTGTGTGAGGGAGATTCAACCTATAAACTGGATCCCTTACCAGCATCAGAGATCTAGTACAGTTCAGCTTCCTGATCTCTCAAACCATTTGGGGTTAGTGTGGGAAATCTACTGGTGTTTGTGTTTGTGTGTGAGTGTGCATGAATTTATATGTGTGTATTTGTGTGTATGTGCATGTTATGTCCATAAGTGTTGGCATCTGAACCAAATTGTCAATGAGGTCTAGCATTTTTCAACAGAATAGTTTAATAGGAACTGAACTTTTCATAGTTGTGGGGTGTGATTTGAATGGGACAAAAGTCAGTATATTGACTGTTGTTTCACTGTTTCTGTTAAAATTCCAGTATTTTCAAACGTATCACTAACTCAGATTTAACCATTAGTTGAGGAGAATAGTCATTCTTGTTTGCAGAGTCCTACATACTAACTGAATCTCCATACCTGATTACACTTTGAGATATTCTTGTGAAGGGTAATGAAATATGAAATGCATTCATCACGGACTTCCTACGTTCAGCATTCATTTTAAAGTTTCTCTTCATTTCTGCAGTCATTTTTTCAGTTACAAAGTGCTTTCCCATTCTCATTTGCTTATCAGAAATGAGTTATTGAGGAAAGATGGAGAAATGTTATTATTCTTATATTACAGCCACAGAGGCTGCATTGAGACAGCTTATATCAGGTCATGGCTTAATGTCTGCAGCCTAAGAACAAACAAAAGTGATACAATAGATTTTGGATTGTTTGATTTTGTTTTCTGTCCAGATCCTGGAGCTTGAACTTAGAGCCTGCATGATGTCCCTGAGCTTTTTGGTTAAAGGCTAGCACTCTACCACTTGAGCCACAGATTCATGTGCAGCTTTTTCATGATTAATTGGAGAGAAGAGTTTTACAGACTTTCCTGAGCTTTGAACTGTGATCCTCAGATCTCAGCCTCCTTAGTAACCAGGATTAGAGTCAGGAACCACCCAGAGGTTTCTGTATTATGTTTGATAGACATTGAATGTTAGGCTGAGCTCTACTTCAGTAAATAGTTATACACTATGCTTCCAGTTGAAGATTTAGGGAGCCTTTTTGATTCTATAAGAAGTTAATGTACATTCTGTGTATAATACACTTGAAATATATGGCATTTAATATATAAACAAATTTCACACAAAAATAGAGTTATAAAATCAGGCTTTTAACATATTATGGTAGATTTGCTTTAGTTAATTTTTCAATTTGTGGTTACATTTAAAGTATTTTTTCAATTAATGGACAGATTTAACATTATAGTTCTAAAGAGAAGCTTTATTTACTCACTTGCTCATTCACTCAACTTCTGCTGAGCACCAACCAAAAAGGCAGTAAAATTCCTTCTTGTCTGACTAAACCTCAGAAGGGATCTTCCTGATGCTAGGTTGCCAATATTCCTTTTCTTTAGGGCATTTAATGTGAAAATGCATCATTACAAAATCAATCTTTATCTCTTTGACATGTGAGTCCTTTAAAAGAGGTCTTCCCACCAGTTTCTCTTGACTCACACCTGTGATGCTACTTGAGGAGGCTGAGATCTGATGATCCAGGTTCAAAGCCAGCCCAGGCAGGAAAGTCCGTGAGACTTATCTCCAATTAAGCACAAGAAAACTGGAAGTGGGGCTGTTGCTGAAAATGGTAGAATGCTAGACTTGAGGAAAAAGAGCTCAGGGACTGGGCCCAGGCCCTGAGTTCAAGCCCCACAACTCACACACAAAAAATTAAATAAAGTGTCATGCTAGCCAAACACAGTGGCTCATACCTATAATCCTTTTTATGCATAAGGTGGAGGTCAGGAGAATTATGGTTCCATTTGAGGCTACCTTGGAGAAAAACATTCAGGGGATTTGATCTCCAACCTGAAGCTGGGTGAGGAATGGTGGATAAATATAGCCATGATACTCAGGGGATATATGTGAAAAAAGAACAAGGAAAGGAGCAGATGGGTAGAGTTGGGATACATGTGGAAGAATGATAGGATGGGTGGCAGTGATCAATATTTAGTATACTCATAAATTGACATGTAGAATTGAAACCCCTTAGCACAATTATTTAAAGACAATTGAAAATAAATTCAATTAAAAATTTTTAAAAAAGCTCAGTGTGATGGCTCAAGGCTGTCATTCTAGCAATGTGGGAAGAATATATAGGAAGATTTGGGTCCAGGCTAGCCTGAACCTAAATGTGAACACTTTATTGTAAAAATAATAAAAGCAAAACGGGCTGGAGTGGTAGAGCACCTGTCTAGCAAATATGAAGCCCTAGGATCAAACCCCAGTTACTTATTCCATAGTTATGGTTTCTCATTTCTTTATGGTTAAAAAAAAAAAAAAAAACGAATCTTCGCAAGGGGTTTCTTTCAGCTTTTTGAAGATAACAGCACATGGCTGTTATCTACAGCTATCCTACTGTGCAAGGACCCTCCAGAACTTCTTACTTCTAGCTTTCCCTAGCTTTTAAAACCTTTCCACCTTCTTGTTCCTGCTGAGCTTTACAATTTATCTAAGTACCCAAAGCACAATAAAGCCCCACCACACACTGGCCTCTTGCTACTCAAGTATATTGTAGTAGTCTGCCTGGTTGTACTCTGGGCTACTTTCCTAGTAATTAATTCAAATGTTCACAACATGGACTTGATTGTCTCAGAAATCAAACCTCTACTCTTCAACTTTAAGGTTCATAAACATTGTAATTAAATTGGTTCTAACCTTTCCTATCTAAATAGATAGATAGATTTCTAGAGATACAGACACAGTATAGCTAGAAGATAGATCATAGTGACAGATAGATAGAGAGATAGATAGATAGATAGATAGATAGATAGATAGATAGATAGATAGATACATAGATACATAGATAGATAGATACATAGATACATAGATACATAGATATATAGATGGATGGATAATATAATGCATGTTGGCTGACATAACCTTATAGACACTTAAATTTAGCATTCACTTTCTACTGCTTGACACAAGCTCAAGGGACAGATTTCCTATCTGCTCCATTCACTTTTCTGGTGAGAGTCAAGTTCCTTTTTCTTTGTAAGCTTCACTTCAGGTCAGGGCAAAAAGAAAATAAATGTTCCTTCTATGGAGTTTTGGAAACTTAGCTATTCATAACCAATACCAAATGCATCCTACATACTAATAAATAACTCCTTTTTATTTAATCATTCCTTAAATAAACAGCTGTTGGTGCTAATGTGTGACAAGCATTCTTGTGGCAAGAAAGAAGGCAAAAAAAATACTAAATGCACTCCTCAATGCACTCTTCTTACATGAAGACTTACAGAGATGGGAAATGTGCTATTCTAACAGTTGCAAATATTGTTATAAATGCAATAAAAAATCAGTTTCTCCACAATTTCTGTCCATTAACAGTTTCCGTGGAACTGTTGCTGTTACTAGGTGAGGGTGTTTGCTTTTTGTTGCACGGATTTTAAATAAGGGAAGGAGTTTGCAAGTGGCTTGGCTTCTAAAAGCACTACAATTTTCTGCAAAAGTTTTGAAAGTGTCTCTAACCCTGCATTGACCCATTTTCTCCAGATCTATCCCACTTAATTGTTTTCTTCTGTCTCCTTGAAAGAATGATGTATAAAACTGAGCGTGGCATTTCCTCTTTTGAGATAATACACTTTCCTTTTAATAAAGTTTTTATTGCAATAGATTTACCCACATCCGTATGGCTATGGTTCATATTGAGCTTGAAAGCCCGCTTGTTTTACATTCATGAAGATTTTGTCTGTGTAAATAACATACACAGTGGTCTGTACTTCATCTTTTTATATTTACATTATCAGAGCAGCAAGGTGACAACAATTTGCACATAGTTCTTTCCATGCAACTTTTTACTATTCCTCTTGGTTTTGTGCAATTTGCAAATTCAAACATGTTCACTTTCTTCCCATACGTCATTGCTATAAAATGTAGACCATTTGCTAGAAAAATGTTGAGATGCTAACTCTTTTGTTTCTGAGCTAAACTTCTCCTGCCATTTTGAAATCAAACCATATATCAAAACTGTTTGGACACCATCAACTGGCCATAAATCTGCCTGATAATGTTAATTTTTCTACAACCATATTACCATGGTGAAGCTTGGAATTACAGCTCTCTGTCTTCTCTTTTGGCATTTATCTTGGACTTTAAAAAAACCCTACTTTAATATTCTATCTGTAATTGTCTCCAACTAGAAACTAGGTATAGATGAAAAAAATATAAAATATAATGTTTAAAATCTAGTCATTTCCATCAATCTCTTTATTCTGTTAATATGTTTTCTCTTTGCTAGTCTCCTTCAGTTATTATTTGCTTTTACTGAGTGGACACTCAAGAAAGAAAGTTCATTTTTACTCATCCATTAGAAAAATGCAGTCAATACTTCATTGTATGTACTACAAAATTAAGAAAAGTAATGGAAGGTGTGGGTCAAAGAGGGATGAAATGCTGAAAGGTGTAACACTGATCAAAATGTATTGTAACACATTTATAAGATGATTTCTTTGTTGCTTTGTATGTCCCTTCCCCACAGTATAACCCCTGCTTTCACTGTATTTGAGGTTGGTATAATTTGTGGAGGGGAAGGGAAAAACAAATCGTTTAAATAGGGATACAGGTGGGTGGACCCATTGCAACAATGAGACGTACAAGTTGTTATGTCGAAAATGAACTTTACAACTTTGGTGGTAGGGGGGAGGAGGATGGGGGGGGCGGGGGAGGATGGAATGGGAAAGAGAAACAAAGGAGGAGGCTACAATGCTTGATAAGAAATGTACTCATTATCTTGCCCATGTAATTGTAACCCCTCTGTACAGTATTTTCACAATAAAGAAGTATTGTATTCATAAACTGCTTTGTTACATGGCAACTCCTTTGTACAGCTAATTAAAGATAATTTAAAATTAAATTTTAAAAAAGTAAATTCCAAACTATAAGTCTTCCTCATGAACATTTTTATCTTCAATCAAAGGGGTAAACCTATTCCTTCATTCTTTCCTCTCTCACTTCCCATCTTCCTTCCTCCTTCCCTTTGTCCCATCTTCCTTTTCTTTAATCCTTTCTACCTGTTGTCCTCCAGTTTTGCCTCCATTCCATTTTTTCTTCTCTCTCTGCCATACCTTCTCTTTATTTCTTCTTTCCTTGAACCCTGTCTGATGTGATGTAAATGACATTTTATTATCACAAGGTAGCCGTATTAAGGAAACAAAAATAATTATCGATGATTTCAGCATTTGCTTAATCTCTAAATTTGCTACTAACTGTTGTAAACATGAACCAAATAGACATATAAAGGGCTTACAATAACTCAAAACATGCAACAATAGTTAAGTAAATGTTCATGTAAAATGAGTTTAAATTTTCAGTCTATAGTTCAAATGGGTATAGTATCTAGTTTGTGTTTTTAGAAGTTTATAATTCTCAGATGTGCCATCCAGACCCTTTATTTCCACTTAGTAGTGGAAAGTATCTGGACAGTATAAGAGGCCTTCAAGATGACACTAAGAGAATATGTCCCAGATTTAGAAACTGCTCTGGAAGGCCAGGCACCAATAGTTTACATATGTAATCCTAGCTAATCAGCCTGTTCAGGAAAATCCCTGAGACTCTTACCAGAAATATCTACCAGAAAATATTTACCAGAATATCTACCAGAAAACCAGAAGTGGCACTTCAGCTCAAGTGATAGAGCACTAGGCTAGCCTTGAGCAAAAAGAGCTCAGAGATAGCACACAGGTCCTGAGTTCAAGCCCCACAACTCACCCGCCCTCCCCACCACACACACATATTGCTTTGTGGTAAACAAAGATTTGAGCTCTTTCAATGTATCCATTATTATTAGGAAGTACACAATTAATTTTGAAATCTGTGCTAAGTATGCTGAGTTTGGTTTTTATTTTCCTGATTTCTTTTTCTATTTTAAGTAGTTGTACATGGGCAATTCAATTCAATATGTCTATTTGTGAGCACAATGCATCTTGATCAATCCTCATTCTCCCTTCGCTAATATTACCCAACTCTACCCATACTCTCAAGTTACCAGGTTCCATTTTCACATATGTACATTGAGTACTGTTTTTTCCAACTATTCATCCTACCCTTCATCTGATACTCCTCCCCATAAATCTCACACCCTCTTCGATAAATCATGCTTCAGCCTCACAATTCATTCTGATAAACTGTCAGCTAATTTTTCAACAAAGTTACAGCACTGGAATCTATTTGTGAATATAGCCTACTGACTCAAACTTCGTCAGTTTTATCGTGTATATTTGCACATAGTCTTATATATGTTTTAATATATGTTTATATTTTGAATCGAACTTCCACATATGAGAGAAAAAACATATACCCTTTGTTTCTTTCTTACTTCCTTAGGAAACTTTCCCTTCTCTCCTTATTTCCATAATGTACTCAGGAAACACTCAACTATGACCATCTTTCTGGCCCCATTCACAAATTATAGTATATTTGCTCCTTAGCTTCTTTGTTTGATGTAAACTTTTCTTATGTAGCACCATGAAGCCTGACTACAATAGCTTATGGTAAAATCCTATGATCTGAATCATCTACATAAGAATCTTTAAATGTAGAAGATGTTTCAAAGAGAATAGCTTTGAATTAGCAAAAGCAATATTATCTCCCTACAGTTAAAAGAAGTAATGAGTCTATTTTTTATTTCTTAATAATAATGATAAAATGAAACATACAATAGGTCTATACAAATGATTTAAATACAAATGTGAAATAACACAACTTGGAAATTATAATTATTAAGGTTTAAGATCACTAATATATAATAATTCATTATAAAAGAGCTATACTCGGTGTTTTTGTAGAACTGAATGTTCATTATAATTTTCAAACCTATTCAACACTTTTTTTAAAGGATGGCTGGATATAAGCCCTACACCTTGATGGCCTTTAAGGGAATTTTTTTGAAATATTTTATGGGTAGGTAATTACTTTCTTTTCTTGCAAAATTAGTATAACTCTTAAGTCATAAATATACTTTTAAGGCCATGCTACCAAAATGTCTCTTTCCTCTCTCTCTCTCTCTCTCTCTCCCCTCTCTCTCTCTCTCTCTCTCTCTCTCTATATATATATATATATATATATATATACACACACACACACACACATAAATAGACATATATGTGTACATAAGTATACATATGTATATATATATATATATATATATATATATATTGCAAAACTATAATGGAAGCTTTACCATGTTTCATTAAAAAGTACTTACTTTATTTCTCAAGAATAGAAGTCTTAACAAGGACATATTTTAACCATATTATGTTAACCACTTTTATTCATAAGTATATATGCTATTTTTATATCTTTTATAGATGCTATTTAAAACATTAAAAAATCTTATTGTCTTCTCATAGTAAATATTTGCAGACAGAGGTCACATTTGACATGGAAGATGACTTTAATGTTTCTATTTAAATGATAAATTGATAGATGTGATGAGTGTGAGTTTCACAGTGGAAATATTTGCTTTTTTCTAGTGTGTGTGTTTTGAATTTAAGAAATTGTCATTAAGGATGATCTGTCAGTTGTTAGTTTCATAAGCATCAGCAAATTGTTTTCCTCAAAGAATGTCATAATCTCATTGATTTCAGACCTTCTATATTGACTTTCATTCACATGTCACTTTTACTTAAAAGATTAGCATAGACCAAGTACGTGTGAATAGGATATATGGTCACATATGCTTACATATTTAAAACATTCATTTTTCACTAAAGAATCTACATGTTCACTAATGCATCAACTATTTCTAAAAGAAATGTAGAATGATATTTTAAAGAACTAGCCTGTGGCTGAAAAGCATCAATTTTTCTGTCTCATTCCTGTTTTGAAAATGGTTCCAAATTTACTCACGTTAGTATATTTTATTATGCATAAACATTTATTCAAACTGAAATTTTTTATTATTATTTTTACATGCTTTTATTGTAAAAATACTGTACAGAAGGGTTATAGTTACAAGGTCAAGGTAATGAGTACATTTCCTATCAAGCATTGTCACCTCTTCCTTTGTTTTTCCCATACTATCCCTTCCCTCCCACCTCCACAACTACACTCCCCCCCACCTAAATTGTAAAGTTTGTTTTTCAACATAGTGTCTTGTACATCTCATTGTTACAATGGGTCAGCCTGTATCCCTATTTAAACATTTTCTTTTTCCCTTCCCCTCCCCAAATTAGAGAAGTGTATATACAAGATGCAGAGCACCGACATCAAATACAAGTGAAAACAGGGGTTATACTGTGGGGGAGGAACATGCAAAGAAACAAAAAAAATCACATGGTGCATTATAAATACCTTAGAAACAATAGCAAGAAAGAAAAAAACCACTTGTGTCCCTATCTTGGGGTTCATTTCACTTAACTTCATTTTATCTGGTTATATGTATATAGCTTTTGACCTTTTCTACTTGTTGTAGTCATATACTGGTTATTGCAAATAAGGGAAACCATGGGATTTATGTTTCTTTGGGCCTGGCTTACTTCACTTAATATAATTTTTTCGAAGTCTTTCCAATTATTAACAAATAGGGAGGTGTCATTCTTTCTGATACAGGCATAGAATTTCTATATATACATCACATTTTCTTGATCCATTCATCTACTGAGGAGCATCTGGGTTGGCTCCATATCTTAGCTATGGTGAATAATGTTCTAAAATCAATAGCTTTTGTCTTTAAATTTAGAAAATTTATAGAAAAGGAAAGGTACAGTATTAAAAATTATTTTGAAGGTCTCCTAAGTATTCTCTTTTCTAATCATATTAGTAGCATTTTTATATCTCTGACATCTCAAATTAGTTTTTTGTGTTTAGAATTAATTTGCTTTACTAATGAAGTTTAACATCTTTCTAAGAGGAGTCATAGTACCAAGTAAATACTGAATAAAGTAACTCAAAGTGTTATTTTTAAAATATGTTCTCCAATATGCTAAACTCCATGACCTTTCATAGAGTTTCTTGGGTAAGTCGCAAACAGTGATCATTGTACTATCAAAAATGGAAGGGTACAATACAATACAACTTAGCCAATGTCTTCCTCACTCCACACTCTGCTTTATCCATAGTTTATTGGATTTTAACTTTGAATATATAACATTATTTTCAACTCCTCATGTTTTCCAAGACCATTTGATAAACACTGCCTAAGATTTGCCCCTTCTTGATTCTTCAAGTGAATTTTATATTGCTTTTTGAATTGTAACATAGGAAAATTTACTGAACAATTTTGTTTCCAATAGTCAGAATATATTTTAATAATTTGGAAAAGCTCACTAATGTTTCTGTTTTGTAACTCAATTCAGTAACAAATTGTACTGTCCAATTCTTGAAACTTTTAAGAATTATATTTGGATGATGAATTTTTATGTATTTTCTGCCTCATAGTTTTTGTTGAAACTTCCTATTTATTATTGGCATGAAGGTAGGAACTGAATTCATGTTCTTCACCATTGTTTGTGTTATGCTGTACTGAAAATGTGCTTCCTTTCTTTCAAACTCTTGTCATTTCAACCTCCCTGACATTCTTCAGCCCAGCAACTCTGTAATTCTGAAAAGGCCACCCTGGACATACTGTTCCCAGATGGAATCAGCTTGTGAGGAAATACCTCACAAGCTTGTCTTCTCCTAGAGATTCTGTAGTCCTCCTACATTGCCTGAGACAATTGCTTTCCATAATATGTCAGGATTTGGGTTGTTTTCATTTGGGTCTTTCAAAGTATAAATGATACCCTAACCTTAGCTACTTTATCATTACCTGAAGCAAAATTCTAGCCTGTAGTTTTAGTGCAGAGATTCAAAATCTGCCATTGTCCTAATTAATAGTTTAGGAAAATTATGATTGGAACTCTATATATCCCCCTTTCCTTTCTTTCTTTCTTTTTTTTTTTTTTTTGCCAGTTCTGGGGTTTGATACTGTGTCTGGACACTGTCCTGAGCTTCATCTGCTCAAAGCTAGCATTCTTACCATTTGTGCCACAGTGCCAATTCTAGCTTTTTCTGTGTAGGTGGTACTGAGGAATCAAACCCAGGGCTTCATGCATGCTAGGCAAGCACTCTACCACTGAGCCACCTTGCCAGCCCTCTTCATTGGTTTTATTTTAGGAGTTGGTAAAATGAAATCAAAAAAATATGTAAGATAATTACCAAAAAACCCAAATACCACATTTTTATGTAAAATTTGTGCTTTGATTCATCTCTGCTAATGTAAAAGGATACTGTCACTGCCTTGATGTATCATCAGCCACTCAGAGAAATCGCATATGATTCCACACAGGCAGATTTCACTTTAGGCTGGTCACTGTAGTTGCTGCCATATCCTCCAAGTAGCTTGTCTCCCTCCTCCACCAGGACCACCAAAACTCTTCTCATCGGTGCACCAGTAACCCCCCCCCCCCCAAATGACAAATATCCACTGTGATCCTGAGTGTCATTTTCCAACCGCCTCATGATTGATCACTTATAATTGATCAGACCATGCATCCTGTATCTCACAGCTTCTGAAGAATCCACCTTTACCCCAACTGACACTGTTTTCCAGGGAAACCACTGCAACTCCTCCCTTTGATCCTGTTACCTGCGCACTGCAGGCCCTTCCCCTACGATTGTTCTGTCTCCTCTTTCACTCCGGGGGGCCTTCTAAAGTTGAACTACCATCACCATTGTTACTAACTGCATATTTAAATAATCACAGCTAGAGTTATTATCTCCTTATTTCTTTTTCATTGAATATCTGCTTCCAAGACACCCAGATCCTTGCCCAGATGATATCCTACAGTATGGGTTGCCACAAGGTGGGATTTATTCCTAAGGAATCTTTATTTAGAGAGTTGCTTTCTTTTCCTGGCAGCATCTCTGATGATAACTTAGGTGTAGGGGAAATAGGCATTACCCTCATTTTAAATGCTGACTATTTCCTGTCTCTTTATGATGAATTCTTACTACCTACTGTAAGGATTAAACACCATTGAACCCATTGAACTCATTTTTAGCTTTCTGTTTTTCTTTTTTGTTTCGTGTGTGTGTGTGTGTGTGTGTGTGTGTGTGTGTGTGTGTGTGTGTGTGTGTGTGTGTGTGTGTGCCAGTGTTTGGACTTGAACTCAGGGCCTGGGCACTTTCCCTGAGTTTTTTTTTTTTTCTCCTCAAGGCTAGTGCTCTACCACTTAAGCCATAGCTCCATGTTCAGCTTTTTTTGGTAGTTAATTGGGGATAAGAATCTCTCAGACTTTCATGCCCGGGACAGGCTTTGATGAACTTTGTTCCTCAGGTCTTAGCCTCCTGAGTAGCTAAGATTATAGGCGTGAGCCATGGGTGCCTGGACTATTTCCATTCTTCACACTGATGGAGACATGAGATCCAGACAAATTATAGTAATTCCTGTTATCGCTGGTGACCATTCAGCTTGTTGTCTCTGATCATACTAGTTTTCTTCACAGAACCCTCATTTTCTGAAATTCTAATTGATTCTTGGGTTGAATTGTGCAGATCACAGGTTTAGTTTAATTCAATCTACACATTTTAGTTCACAGAAACATACATTTCCAATGGAAGTCAGTAACATACTTCAGGTACAAGGGCATTTTATAACAGCTGTAGTCTTCAAGTAGAATATTCAAGGTAGCATCCTTTCTCTTGTTATGGCCCATATATGAATTTATAACACATAATATTAACCAATGCTGGTATCTGTAAAGAAGCACATAACTTGGGAAATAGACATATCTGAATTATGAGTTAATTCCCAACTCCTTAATTCTCCCCAGTGTTCCAAAACAACTTCTTTTAGAATTTTAAAGCTTCACCCTAATATTATTCAATAGTCTGTTACATTTTAGAATGCAGTGTTAGAAGTCTTCACACATTGTTAATGAGCCATCTAAACCCTCCTCCCAGGAGAACAGTTTGACTCTAAAAGATCTTCTGGAGAAATTTAAATTCTTATGTAAAAACGTGCTAGCAAAATGGAAATAGCTATGTCATAAGTGAAAGGGGGAAAAAGGCATTTCACGTGAGATAATAAATTAAGACAATCCTACCATGTTGCATAAATTATACTGCCATATTCCTGTGCCCTCTTGCTTTCACATTATGTTCTGAATAAGAAGCATCAGGTTTCAGTTTTTTTCAAATTTTCCATTATAATAAAAACGTATTAAGTAGTTTCAAGCTTGTTAGCACATTTTCAAAGATAACATTAGATATGCAGCCCCAAGTGGGAATATTAAAACAACATCCATGTCAAGCTATTGGCCTTGGGAGAAAAATAAGTCTCTAGTATGGTTTGTTTGCCCTAATTTACAGTTATCACATCACCTTTTGTCATGCATTGTTAATTAGGGATAAAACAAGGAAAAGGTATCACTGTTCCCAGATTATTTAATGGCTGTTATTCGGTAAACAATTACCTCAAAGACACAGGTAGCTAGAACAATTTTTCCTTCTATCCTAGAGAACTTGTTACACTCCTCCCCAAAAGTAGAATTCTAAAACCATTGGGGGAATAAAAGAACATGTCTATGGCAAGGCTACTGTTGGGTAACTAAAACATAGGTGAATACTTAGTATATAAATATTTAGAATATTTAAGTGATTCAAAGGAGTCATCAGAGTGCTTATCTTTCCCCTCTAATGGGGTAGACATAGTCATCTTCTGGCATCCTAAATACCTAGACCTAGGAGCAAAATTACTTCCTTTCCTTCAAAAATATTTGCTTGATGGTCTGAAAAACTGTAGTCAATTATGTATGAACAGTAAAAGAGAGACTCTTAAAACCAAAATTACTAAGCTTTCCATTCTTTAAAAAACAGAAAAATTCATCAAATAAGGGTTTCCAGTTTATTGCCATTCTTCTTTAGTGTTTATAGACACCTGTAAGGTCTCATGACGCCATTCTCTTCAAGCATCTATTTTATTAAAACCTTAATAATCGTTTATTTCTTCAAGAATGGTTTTATATTCTTTAGCCTCAGTCATTGTTAATCATTTGTGATTGTCATAACAATAAATGCTAAATTTTGTATGCATGTGGATATGGTGATGTTTTATTTTTGATACATGTCTCTTCACTGTTGGAAGTTCTGTCACAATAGATAGGGATATGGCTTTCTTTAAATTTAGTCTGTTTGAACTCTGCATTTAAAAATATCTCTAAATCTTTATTCTTTACAAAATACCATTTAATGATTAATTTGGGACTTGGAGATTAATTTACATTGTAGATCAGTTCTTCACATTTTCCCCATGTTACAGTGTTAACAGTTGGTCTTAAGTACAATATAGATTTTAAGTATATAATTAAGTGATACAAGCAAACTTTCGTTTACTGTAAGAGAGGAGAGGAGACATTTGGAGCTGACTGGAAGAACACATGAGGAAAGGTCTCAGGTGAGAAGAATTTGTAGAAACCACTAGGTGTTAAATGTTCATAAACATGAGTTCCTCATCTGCAGATTTGACCAACTACACTTCAAAAATATATCAAATAAAATATATCTGAATGCAACATGTAAATATATTTTTTCTTTCGTAACTCTATAAACAACACAGTGTAATATTTGTAGTGTAATACAGTATAGTGTTTGTAGTGCATTAAGTAGTATAGATAATCTAGTGATAAAATCTTATCATTTTATCAAAGGCTTACTTTGCTAAAAGAGTATTTCTATATAAAATTTTTTAAAGGCTACAAATGTATTCAAAGATACCTTCAGGAGCTAAATATTTTATACAAATATGTTAAGATATTTATGTAAGATGCTCTTGTATCACTAAGTATTAAATATTTATCTTGCTACTAGAAAATCTACTAGCCATTATTTGTATAGATTTCTGGAAATACTCTATAGATAACTCCTCTCCATAAATTCTGAGATAGACTTCATTCAGTACTGCTGCTGAAAATTAGCCACTTCTATCTAGCTGATTGAAGAATGCCTGGACTTCTGAACACACGTGAGCTGTGTAGCTCATGAATATAGAACTACAGAGAAAGACCAACAGAGTACTTGAAGTAAATTGAAGTCTTTCATTTTTCAAATGAGATCACAGAGACCTACAAAGGCTGTGCAAATCTACTACCAAGATCAGAAAACCACTCAGTTTATTCAGTTTTAAAGATGGCTGGTAGTATCAGACTTGTATACTAAGTTTAATACTGTTAATTGGATTGGATATTATCATCACATCTAAATGGAATGAATGAATTTTGAATTTGGTATCAGATATCAAATAAAAATCGAGTCAAAATATGCTTTTAACAAGTGTTTAAGGTTTCCACTGAGTATAGTTAATTTGCATGCATTCATATTGGAGCAGTAGACCAACCAAGCCCTTTAATTACCTAAAGAAGCAAATATTTTATCTTGTTTTGAAAGTGGGTTTGCTCTTGTTAAATTAGTTATCCTGAGGGAGAGGGAGAGCTAATTCATGGCTTGTTTATCTACTCAAAGAGATGCATTCTCATTCTGCCTCCACTGCAGAAATTTGAAGAAACTCAGGTCCAAGGCATTAATGCTGAAACTTTAAATCTGTTCATTGACTCTTTACAGGATTAACTTTCTAAGTATGCTTAAATTCAGAGGCATTTGTTTGCAATGGAAGTCAGACTCTTTAAGCCTAATCAGGAGCTGTTGCTGCAGTTTATTTATAGTTCAGAAGGTCAAACTGATTCACTTAATTGGAAAACGTTGCTTCTAGTCTATGTGCCTATTGATGTACTGTACATTTGATGCGATTAGTTACCGGGTGAGATTCTAATATGACCTTTGTTAATAAGGTGCATTCTCCATAATGGGCTGTTTGCAGTTTCTAAGAGCCTTTTACATGATGTGCTTGGTAATCAGTTATACAGAGCAATCCCCATAGTAGGAAGCAAGATCCACCTTAATTGCAATGGCACAGAAGGTTCAAATCTGAGAGCATTTTAGTAGGCTGGCGCATGCTTTTAAAATGGAAAAATACATGTTTATACAATTAGCCTGACATCATACACTTTCTGTAGAACAAGATACAAGCAGCACAATGAAAAGAGTGTGTAAATGGCACAATGTCCATATTGATCATAAACAAGGCATGCCTCATTCACTTTGCAGCATGCAAAGTTTGTTCTTATAATTGTTATTGAAAAAAGTATTGCATTAGAACCATGTAATCAATCCATGCTTAAGGAATGAAATGTGGTGTTTACCATGGTGTTTAGATGCTCAAGGGACAGGGAAGACAAAAATGTCCATTGTTAAGAATACCTGCAATAGATGCAATACATTTATCAAGTGAGTAGCATGGTGCTATGGAAAGGGTCCCTGGACTTGAAGCCAGGCAGCCTGGAATTAGTGTTGACTTTACTACTTATTTGCTGTGTGATTTTGGTCAAGTTAATTAACCTCTTTGAAGCTCTGTTCATTTATCTATGAAATGAGAATAATAATGGGCATCACTAGGCGTCTGAGCATTGAATAAAGTGGCATCCAGCCTTCTCTGTTGTGCATGAGAAATCCTCAAGGGACTCAGAACACAAAATCAAAATAATACAACACTTTTATTATGTTCATTTTCTAATAAAGCTAGAGAAAAATGATTTAAAGACAAAGGACTTGTAGACTAGGAAAAAATAGTTCTTTTTCAACAAAACTTTAAATAATAAAACATTTAATAGTTTAAATGGATAACTATGAAAACTCAACACATTATCCAAATGTTAAGCATCCTTAATATTATCAATCTTTAATCCTTCTTTCATGAGTGTGTCATTCTGGATATTGTTTCTTTAGCTCTATACAAGACTTTCAATTTGATGTAATCCTATCTGTTAATTCTTGCTCATATTTTCTGAACAATTAAAATTCTACTCAGGGAGTTATTGCATTTGCTCATATATTCAAGCCTTTTCTGTATATTTCTGTATATTTCTTTGGGGGTCATACATTAAGATCTTTGATTCATTTGGAAATTGATTTTTGTATATTACAAAAGATACAGATCTAGTTTAGAAGTGATTGATCAAAAAATTAACATCCAGAATATATACAGAGCTCAAAAAATTAACATCCAAAACATATACAGAGCTCATAAAATTAAATACCAAAAGATCTAAAGGTTTATTAATAAATATGAAAATGAATGGAACAGTTCTCAAAAGGAGAAATACAAATGGCCAATAAATGCATGAGAAAATGTTCAACATCCACAGCCATAAAGGAAATTCTAATCAAAATGACACTGAATTTCCACCTCATTCAAGTCAGAAGGACAATCAAAAAACAAACAAGAGATGTAGTTATAGATCAAGTGGTAAAGTATCAGCCATGAGCAAGAAAGCTGACTAAGAGCACAAAGCCCTAAATTTAAGTCATAGAACTGGCATGCACATACACACACACACACACACACACACACACACACACACACACACACACACACACACACAAATGCTGACAATACATTGTTAATAGAACCTTTGTACAATCTTGATGGGCATATAAATTAGTACAGCCACTATGGAAATCAACATGGAGGCTCCTCAAAAGAACTTTCGTATTGTCTGACTCTGCCATTCTTGGGTATATATTTAAAATACTATAAGTCTGTATATATGATGCTAGCATACCTTCATTAACTGCAGCACTAGTCCCAACAACCAAGCTGTATTCTCAGCTTAGATACCCAACAACTAATGGAAGGATAAATAAAATGTAGATTCTGAGCCATTATGGGAATTGGAGGACATGAAGATTGCATGATTAAGCCCACTACATGCTGTTTGAAGGGTAAGGAAAGGAAAAATAAGAATATGGTCGGGGGGGTGGGGATGGGAAGGGATGGCAAGGGGAAACAAAGGAGGAGGCAACAGTGCTTGATAAGAAATGCACTCATTACCTTGGCCATGTAATTGCAAACCCTCTGTACAGTATTTTCACAATAAAAAAGAAAAAATAAAAGAATATGGTCCAGCAGGTGAATTTGTTCAAATTTCACTGTGTGCATGTATGAAAATATTACAATAAACACTTCAGACTTCAAATGCATACTAATTAAAAATAAAATACAATAAGAGAATTTTAATATGACACATATACACAGTAGCTACTATTTAATTATAAAGCTTGTAAGAAAATACATAGGATTGAAGATCATCATGTCAGGCAAGGCAAACCAAGCTCAGAAAAATATTGCATGCCTTTGTGCATATGCAGACTCTAGACCTAAAAAGAAAAAGGGAAATGAGGTAATTGTAAAAGAAGGCTTATTCATGGTGGAAAGCAGAAGTAGAGGGGAGGGAGGAAAGATGAAGGAGTAAATACGATTAAAGTACATTATATGTATGTGAAACCCACTAAAGACTGTGAGGAAAGTAGGAGCAGACATAAAGGTCTTAGGAGAGAATGTTAGAGGTGGTAAATTTGATCACAGTATATTATATCCATACTTATAAATATCCCAGTGAAACCTCTCTATGCAATTAATTTACACTAATAATAATGAAAAGTGCATTAGAAAATACTCATATGGTAGTTTTATAAACTTAAAAAGTTATTTGATTATGGAATAAAAGAGGAAAAAGAGCAATGTTTATCTTTCCTCGCTTACCACAATGTTTCCTACACAGCCTATATTTCCAAGAAACAAAGCCATTTAAATAAATAACTCTATAGTTAAGACAATGCCATGTTTTCTGTCATTCTTTAGTTACCATAGGAAGTGTCCTGCATGATACAGAAATCTCTATATATCTATACTTATAAAACTCACTTAGCAAGATTTTTAAGGACCCGTATTGCAGACCCCATTCCAGACTTGCTGATACAGTAAATCTCTGACAGTACAATGAAATCTGTATTTTAATAATTGCTTGCAGTGCCTTTGATATAAGAGGTCTGCATAAATTGCCTTGAGGTTTAAGACAGAATGAAAATCATGTTTCCTAATTAATCTATCTCCCTAATTATGTCATCTGCAATTTGTCTTATGAATTCTCACTTTAAGAGATAAGCTTTATTTGAAAACAAGAGGCATAAGACACTAACTTAATTATAGGATCTAGACTATCATTTAATTTTTCTCTTTGATTTCCTTTGAATAACTCACAATCTTGCAAGGCCAGCTAAGGGGAAAGACAGCTCTGTTGCACAAGCAGATACTAGTGATGTGTCACTCTTGGGTAACTTCTTGACAACAGGTGACTGAAGGCTGGAATGGTTGAAATAGTTCTTTGTGAGTGTGATTGAGCTAGTTCTTGCACACACATGTAAGACAATAGAGGAAGTTTCAAGTATTGGCACTAACACATACTGAAAATCATCAGAAAATTGTTGACTGTGTTTTATGGAGCCACAATTTTCTCCTTAACTGAACAAGCATGGTGAAACATAGATGTGGAGATAATACAAAATAATAGAAAATCTTTCTTATAGACTTTCATATTAATTTTACTATTAATTAACATGAGCATACTAATTCCATTTCAAATGGATTTTGTTAATTTCCTGAATTAAAATGTTCTAAGTGAATAAGAAAAGTACAGTCGTTAGAGGAATGGCAGGAAGTTTCCTTTGTCCAAGTAAAATGACCGTTCGGCTATCTCATCTTTTATGACGGTTCAGATTTCCAAGTAGAAAAACTTAAAATAGAGTCATCTGTCATTATTTTTTAAAGCAATTTGAATAACATTACTTTTACTTCTCAGAAGACAAACTCAGATCCATAACTTTACATTTTTGTGATTTATATATATGAAGAAACATGTAAACAGTTCTATAATCATCAAAATGCCCAATTTATTCTGACTCAATTTCTCTGCAGTCTATTCTGGTGAATCTAAAGCAATAATCCCCCAGGTACATGTCACATAAGAAGCAAATTAAAATTGTGTCTATCTTCCCTCTGAATTTTGATCAAGGATCATTTCCTTTGCTTTATCCTGAGGCTTGTTGATGGTATTGCAATTGGACAAGATTACCAGTTTTATTTTTAAATGCATAAGTATTAATTATTTATCCACAATGATTAATTCAGTCTTAACAATGATGTGGCAAAAACTAAGCAAGAAAATGGGCAGGGTTCTTCAGAGTCCTGTGTGTGTGAGAATTCATGCCATTCTCACAAAGCTTTGGACTTTTTAGAGGATGTAGCCTTTATTCAATTTGTTAGACTAACAGATGTTTTATGTTGAATATTTCCTCACCCTCCATGTGAAGTTTGATATTGCTTCTTCCTTTCACTTTTTCTTTAATATGTGTACTATTTAAGCATTTTTCTATGCAAAAAGCTAATCCATAATCTTTCTCTGGTGAGAAGTTTTTGTTGTTTGCACACTGAATCTCTTTCCTGAGAAAGATGCCTGCCTCGGTGTTTTTCATAATTCCAAGATGTATTTGTTCTCAGAATGGAACATGTAACTCCATTGATTGGAAAGCCAAGCTGTACTGACACACAGCTGGACTGTTCCCAGCAAGCCTCTTGATGAGTGACAGCTCCTACTAAGTACATATGTGGTAGCAAAGTAAGAAAATCCATGTGTCCTAGGAACCATGCGCCCATACAGCCTCACTATCCTTACCTTCCCCTGGTCTCTAAATTCCTTGGGAAGGATCTCTGTATACATGAATTAGCATATTATAAATAGTTCATGAAGTTACTCACATGGGTTAAATAGTATGGTAATATTGTATTATGAACTTTTAAGTTAGAGTGCCTGATTCTAATCCCATCTATATTCCTTATGAAGTAGTGACCTTAGTCAATCAGGTTTTTTCCTAAGCCTCTATACTAGAATTTTTAAAATGAAAATAATACTATAGTAAGGTATGCATTGGGTATAAGGCTTAACCAAAATAAAATCTAGAAGAAGAAATCAATAAAGAGCCTGGTTTTCCTTCAGGTCATCCGAGGTATTTGATCATTTGAGATGAGAGCAGAAGATAAATAATAGTAGAAACCACACTCCTGTCCTTTTTTTAATGTAGAAAAGATCGAGATAATTAAAATAAAATTTGACATTAAAAACCCAAAGAAAATCTCACAGTGTCAGCATCCATTCTGTCAGAAACTGAAGCGAATGGAGGCTGGAGGTCAAGTCCATCTGGTTTTCTGGTTCATAATTGTTTCCCAATACTGACTTCCCATATGATGTCTGGAAAGTAATGAGGTTTAAAACATCAATTTCACAACATGTGTCTGATTTTTAAGTTCTTTTTAATGTCCTAGGTATTGATCTCAGATTCTTTATGGCTCTAGAAATGGTGAACACTTTAAGTGCTTGAGATTATAAAAAGTAACAGTAGATAAAGTGGGGTGACAGATCTGCAGATTTTGATCACCTTAGAATCTTGTACATTGTTTCTTTTTACTTTTATTTGCACAAGAAAGAGGGGGGAGAAGCATTCATTCCCATCATGGGTCATTTTTTACATTGCTGCATGTCTCATAGGAGAGCTGGTCACTATTCTGTATTCCAGGGTACAACATAGCAATATAATGCTGGAAAAGTATGAGATCAAACTCAGAACCACCTGATTATTACATCTTTGTCTTGCCATTTCCCCCAGCGGCTAGAGCACTTAGAGAGCATGGCTACCAGAGACTCGGAAAACTGTCAAGCACAGCCTCCTATTCTAATACATCCCACCTTAAAGGCCAGGAACCGTTAGCATGCACCTAAGTGTCTTTCCCATCAGTAAACTGGAGACAAAAATTTAGAAGCATCATTCAGAGAAAAGGAGTGGCCAGACATATCCCTGTCTCTTTGACAAATACCCTACCCATGAGCTTATTTACAATAAAACATGAATTGGTTAAGATTTTTAAGTTGACACTCAATTTTCCCTGTGCACAAAGGAGATACTTTAGTAAAAGCATCATCAAGAATCAAGGTTTATGAAATAGGTTTGATTATAGCTTAATAATAAAATTTGTTGAAATACTGTGGGCTGACTCACCTTCTGCCTCCTATCCCCTCATGTCAACCCTCTTTATAAGGCCAAACACAAAAGAGAAATGTACTCAGAGTTTACCTAATCCTCTGAAGGGTACAGTGTAAAACTAAAACTCAACTCTTGCTATACAATTTATTGTTGAACTTTTCTTAAGCTCCAGGATTACCTACAACTTTTCTTATTCTCAATCATGATTCATTTTATTTTATTTTATTTTATTTTTTGGAATGTGAAATAATGAACTGGAGATGTTGCTCACTCTCATTACCAATCCTACCTTGTTTCTCTCATGTCACTAGCTGATTTGCCCTCATTTTCTGATTTTCCTCAGTTGTTCCTCACTGGCATTTTCCTTTTTCTTTGATCTTTCTGACATTCAAAATAGTTTTTCTAGCAGGTGGTAGTGGCTCATGCCTGTAATCCTAACTACTCAGGAAGTTGAGCTCTGAAGATGGTTCCATCTGGGGCAGAAAAGTCCATGAGACTCCTATCTCCAATTACCCACCAGAAAACCAGAAGTAGAGCTATGGCTCAACTTATAAAGTGCTAGCTTTGAGCTCAAGAGCTCAAGGATAAAGCTCAGGCTCTGAGTTTAATCTCCAGACCAGCAAAAAATACTGCTTTTTGATAACTTTTTTTCCTGAAATTTCTATAAATTTTTCTGAAATTTTTCAATGACATATATATATAATATATAACATATATGAAAATATGTTTAATATATTACACTTAATATATGCTTAATATATTAATATATGATATAACATATATCATATATTAGCAACTATAACATAGTATATATTATATAGTATGCTGTATACAGAATATGAGAAAAAGGTAAATCATTTACAAAAATGATTTAAGAAAATCATTTGCAAAAATGAATAAGAACATTATGTGAAACTTATATGAACTGTGCTGGGAATATAGTTCAGTAGTATCACATTTAGCATATGGTAGCCCTAAATTCCATCCTCAAAACTACAGAAAATAATTACATGAGTTGATATAACATAAAATGAAAGGAAAGTCTCATTATAAGAATCTATTTGGAGAGGAGTGCTTCACACTCGAAATCCTCTCTACCGGGGAGACAGAAGTCAGAAAGATGATATTATAAGACTAAATTGACATTAAGAAAGTGGAATTCCCATCTCAACCAATAAGCCAGGCTTGTGTTTTGTGCTTGTCATCCTATCTATTCAAGAAGCCTACTTAGTTAAGAGCATCCCCCTCTGAGCCTGCTCAATATTTGGAAAAAAAAAAAAAAGAATGAAATACTATTAGAAGTGTGGCTCAAGTAGCCTAACTAAGTGAAGCCTTGAAGTCAAACCCAAGTTTTGTCAAATAGAATATGAAAAAGAAAAAGAAGATAGTGGACATGATCTGTCTTCAGTGAACTCAAGAAATATATGTAACTATCTCCATATCGACTGATGAAATCCAGTTTATAATAAGGTAAATCCCTAAATTTGCATCTCCAAGGTAATCATCCCTTATAATAACTGGCTGGATTCCAGCCAACAGGTTGGGCATCCTCCAATGTCATCATCTTTTCTGCTTTAGTAACTTCAAAAAAACAATAAAAATAAAACATTGTTTTCTCTGAAAATTAGAATATAATTTGCAAATTCTTAACCAGGATTCTTCCTGGAAATACATATATTATTTATTAATCTATTTAAGATGCATTAGATCATGCATGAGACCTAGTTTTTTCCACTTCCATTGTTTTGTTATTGAATTGTATAATTTTGCCTGATGGCACTTTCTGCTTCTTTCTTGCTAAATTTGTTCAAGATTTTGTCGTGACTAGCCCCAAGACAGAGTCATAATTGGTTTAACCCAGTCATCATTTGCCCAATCTCTTTTGCTAGATACTAATTTTTCCAGCCTTATTAACAGCAAGCTATAACTCAAACCCACTGTTTGGTAATGGAAGTAAAAATTCAGAATTCCAAAGTTATGGGGAAATGTGTTCACTGACAAGAATACAGCAGACACACAAGAAAAGTAACATTTGCCTCCTGATACCTACCTTCCTTTGTCGGGAGAGGATGCCTGGAGGTAGAACAGAGAACAGACTTCATGTGGCCAGGAAAAGAAAGCCATTGTTGGTCAACTCTGTGCAATGTTATCTTCCATAAAACACATTCTTAATGAGTATAAATGATCTTCTGCTAATCTCAACAATTCCCAGTGCCTAATATGAATATTCTATCTCACTTTAAGGCCAATATTTTAAATAGATAACTTGGGATTTGGCTAATGATCCTTTCAATCTTTCATACTAACAATATGTATTATTTATATACAACTAAGAAAATTGTATATATTTCCATACATATTTTGAAATTAGGTGTAATAAATAAAAGAAATAATTATTATAAATCATGACCTGTTACTTATAAAATTTGTAACCATTAAGGTCTAACAATACTTTATCCTAAAAAGATGGATATATTTCTATTTCCATAATTGGCCCATTCTCCAGCAGTTGAGAAACAACTATAAAACCTCTCTTATTTCCCATTATCTATAAGCCAGATGCTGGTGACTCACACCTGCTACTCAGGAAACTGAGATCTGAGAATCACTGTTCAAAGCCAGACTGAGCAGGAAAGTACATGAGAGTTTTATCACCAATTAACCACCTAAAAACTGGAAGCAGAGCTGTGGCTCAAAGTAGTTGAGTGCTCCTTTGGGCAAAAAAGCTCAAGGACAATGCCCAGGCTCTGAGTTCAAGCTCCATGACCAACCAAAACAAAACAATAACAACAAAAAAAAAAGACTGATCTGATTGGCTTTAATTGAGGAATATAGATGTCATCTTAAAATGCACATGTGAGAGGTTGTTATTTGAGGGTTATAATTACTGGGACAGTATAAAATATATTGTAAAACCAATTCTTCTAAACATAGAAACAATGGGAAAATTAAGAGCTATGCAAAGTACTGTCTTTGGCACAAAGCCACTCTATCATCAATAATTCATTTAACTTAATGCAAGAACAAAAAGGAATAAGAGAATTTAAGAAATTATATCTATGGCTTCAAAGATACTACCATAAAACCACAGCAAATGAAGAACATTGGAGTTGTGAAGTTAGTTCCTTTTATGCTAATGAATGCTTTATCTTATGATGAAGTTGAATTTGCATTATTTTACTTGGTAAAGCAATAAAAATGAAAAAACCTTTTATATAAAATTCCACCATCTACCTACTTTTACATTTCTTACCAGGTTCTTTCCACAGTTTATTTTGTGTTTTCATGACAAATTTTATTTGCTTACTACATCATTAATAGGAAAATGTGTTTACTAGACGCATTCTTGTTATATTTACTTACTTAAATCGCTATGTATACAACAGTAGCTAATTAACTCACTATCTGTTTCACACTTAAAAGTACCATGCATTCACTTGTTGGAATGCTTTAAGGGTTTTGGCTTTGTTTTCTCCTTATAGTCTGTTAGTATGAAAATTAATTGGAATTCTAACTGATTTTTTGTTCTGTTTTGTTTTGTTTTGTTGGTCACAGAGCCTGAACTTGGCCTGGGTGCTGTCTTTCAGCTCTTCAGCACAAGGCTAGCATTCTACCACTTGAGCCATAGCACCACTTCTGGCTTCTTTTTTCTGCTTATGTGGTGCTGAGGAATTGAACTGAAGGCTTCATGAATGCAAGGCAAGCGCTCTACCACTGAGCCACTTTCCCTGCCCCTCTAATTGATTTTTTTGACAAAAACCTGAAGCTATATCTTCTACAAATTAGTTAGAAATCACATTCTGAATCTGGAATTAGAAGAGTTCATAAGAACTCAAAGAAACAGTGAGAGAATAGAAAATAATGAAGAAGAAAACCAGAGATGGAAACTTCAACATGGAAATACTGTGAATCAAAAGTCAGCATTCAGGAAGACTGAAAAACAAGCCACTTAATCTGTTCATTTCTTTATTTCTATTTCAGATGTTATGTAAGTTTACTTTTTTTTTGGGGGGGGGGGGGTCCGGTCGTGGGGCCTGAACTCTGGGCCTGGGCGCTGTCCCTCAGCTCTTTAGCTCAAGGCTAGCACTCTAACACTTCAGCCACAGCGCCACTTCTGGCTTTTTTCTTTTTGCTTATGTGGTGCTGAGGAATCGAACCCAAGGCCTCATGCGTGCAAGGCAAGCGCTCTACCACTGAGCCACCTTCCCAGCCCTAAGTTTACTTTTATATTTGAAAAGTGAAGTATCTCTTTGAAGATACTTCAGTCTTTATAATTTCCTCTCCATATACTTCCTTCATACTGAAAATTTGTGCATAAAATTCCCTTATGCTAATAAAAATCATTACACAAGATTGGTTTTCCCACTACACTCACATAATTATAGTTTCCTTCTGCTATAATTTGTAAAGTAAAATATTTTTGTGAAAATCTAATTCTTATGGAAGTATTTTGAAAACTCTCCCTTACAATGACTTAAAGGAACATTGTTTATCTACTCAGTCAAAATAAATTTACTGTACACTTATACCATGCTCACCATGGCAGGCTTTGGAAATGAAATGATGACCACAGAGAGATATTATCCTTTCCCTCGCAGCCTCTAGTATGCCAGGAGAATTATATATTAATTAAAAACAACCAAATAAATATAATTACAAAGAAGTTCCAAGCCATAAAATAACTATATTAATTCAATGAAAGCTCTTCAGCAAAAGGTCCCTGAGTGGGTAACATTTGAGTTGAGATATGGACAAACAGTAAAGGGAAAAATGGTTGCAGAGAAGAAAGTAAAACATGAAACAACAAAGAATTCTAAGTTTTAACAACAGGCCAGTGTTATTTGAATAAAGAAAATAAGGGAGAAAACAAGAGAAACCCAGGAAGAAGATGAAGGAAGTTGCAGAGTCCTATAGCACCTGTTCAGGAAACTTATTCATAACCTAAGACCTAAGAGGAGTTATTGGAGAATTTATCACAAGAGGTGGATGATTTACTCCATCAGCAATATAAGACCTTATTCTAAAATGACAGAATTGGAGGAGTATTTATAGGTAAATGACTCAAAAATAGATTTTAGCTGCCTTTCAGAAAAGCCATTGCCATAGATTGATCCAGATTTGGAAAGCAGACTAAGAATTTCTTTCTTCCATCTCATCAATTTCAATGTACACTGCCTACACTACTCACTGATCATTCAGGAGCAAAGTCTTCAAAGTAATTAACAGCAAGTGCAGTCCTACAATCTTCTCCTTCTAGCAAAACAGAACTGGCACATTTCACAATCATCACTGAATCCTATCTAGTTAGTCTCCACAGAACTTCATTCTGTAAAGTCTATTCAATTATTTCCTGTCATATTACTTCACATATAAACTGCATTTGACTAAGATGACAAATGATTTATTAAACAAATGCATTTTCACTTGGCAAGTACAAATTGAGTTTATACTGACAGTATTCATTGCATGTTTTGCTAGGTATACAAACAAAATATGAGTCTTGTTGAAGCAAACAATATTCAAAGAATCATGTAAATCAATGTAAGGTTTCAAATAATACTAATTTTGTGAAAGTGACCATAAATCATTTAAAGAATGAGCACATTCATTTCTTGGTTATTATTATATCATTTTATCCTACATATCTGAATGTTCTTCATAATTGGATTATACATGGGTGGATATATAGATGATAGATAGATAGATAGATAGATAGATAGATAGATAGATAGATAAATAGATGCATATGTGCATACATACATACATTTCAAGATATTGATGGGAAGAAATAGGAGTGAAAAAAGACACCCCTTGGGAAAAATAAACTGATGACAGAGTTAAAAAAACACTGCCAATATCTAAAGACTTTGACAAATTGTATTTTAGAGAAATAGCAAGGGAAATATGAGACTGAAGATTTTAGGGGAAAAACATATTGTTGATAGAATAAAGACACAGGGGAGTGAGAAGCTACTAGTAGTGACTAACCAAAAGTTCATTTTAGGGCTGGGAAGGTGGCTCAGTGGTAGAGCACTTGCCTTGCAATGCATGAGGCCCTGGGTTAGATTCCCCAGCACCACATAAGCAAAAAGAAAAAAGCCGGAAGTGGCGCTGTGGCTCAAGTGGTAGAGCGCTAGCCTTGAGCTGAAGAGCTGAGGGACAGCACTCAGGCCCAGAGTTCAGGCCCAACAACTAGACCCCCCCCCCCCAAAAAAAGTTCATTTTAGCAAGAAAAACATTTTCTACTCTTCAATAAAGGAAACAAACAAAGCTGCTAGATTTTTAGGTTTTAGATATAGTCATATAGTATGAACATTGACAAATAACAATATAAAACTTGACCACAGTAGAATATTTTACTTAAAATAGTAACAAAAATGTTTTGAACTAGGCATAATTCCAACTTCCAGGTTTTAATATATTTGTCTATTAAAAAATAATGCTGTTGTTCTATAAAAGTGTCGTATAATGAAATCTCTCAGTAACAATGCTATGAATACCTGAATTCAAATTGTTTAAAACTCAAACTTGCCTATATCCCCTTGAACTAAGATCCCACAGACACTGCTTTATCTTTTCAACAGTTCTTGCAATGATTATTATTTCAGATTTTATCATGAATTCTATATACTTTTATTTTTTGTTTTCTTGTAAAGGTAATGTACAGAGGGGTTACAGTTACATGAGTAATGTAATGAGTGCATTTCTTTTTTTTTTTTATGAGTGTATTTCTTGTCAAACATTGTTACCCCCTTTTAATCAGTTGGTAATTTGGTTGGTTAGGTAGGTAACATCAAAGTTCTCTGCTATGTTCATTTTTACAATGTTTGCATCTGTACACATGTGTTCCTGGAAGGCATAGTTGTTCCTTGTGCATGTGCATGAACACAAACAGCCTTTTCCTTTTCATAATTCTAAGACAGTT
Source organism: Dipodomys spectabilis (assembly GCF_019054845.1). Taxonomy (NCBI): domain Eukaryota; kingdom Metazoa; phylum Chordata; class Mammalia; order Rodentia; family Heteromyidae; genus Dipodomys; species Dipodomys spectabilis. The sequence goes on along the minus strand of NW_024870720.1, from coordinate 17,815,442 downwards.
CAATATAAACTGAGTGTGATAGTTCACACCTGTAATCCTAGCTCTTGGGAAGGTAAGGCAGGAGGGTGGTGAATTCAGAGAGTAGCCTAGTCTTTAGAAGTCCCGAGTTAAAACTCCTGTACCAGAAAAAAGGGAGGATTTCTTCCTTGATAATATGTATTAAATTCTTTTGCATGTCACTGATTTTCTCCATTACTTTTATTTTTTTATTTTTTGGGTCCGGTCGTGGGGCCTGAACTCTGGACCCTCAGCTCTTCAGCTCAAGGCTAGCGCTGTACCACTTGAGCCACAGCGCCACTTCTGACTTTTTTCTTTTTGCTTATGTGGTGCTGAGGAATCGAACCCAGGGCTTCATGCATGCAAGGCAATCTCTCTACCACTGAGCCAACTTCCCAGCCCCATTACTTTTATTTTTATACATCAGAGAGGCTTGCTCAGTTTTGTATTTTGTAACAATGATTTGGTTTCTTAAAATACCAATCATACAGTTTCTTAGTGTAGCAATTTTGTTATTTAAATTTTAATTCCTTGAAACTCTTATTCCCAGAAGATTCTATAATATCTATATTATGTATTTCATTTGCACATAACTCAAATGTAGACATTACCTTGGTCAATTAGGTGTTCATTACTTCCTTTGATAGTTTTGCATAGCTTACATCTTATCAAATTTTACCTGTAACAGTAAGAACTCTTCTAATAGTTGAATGAACTAAATTATAATATATGATGATTAATTACGATGATGAACACTTTCATGTAATTAACTAATATGTAATGAAAAATAAATCACAGTAAAATACAATAGGCTATGTCAGAGTGTATATACCAATAGGAAAGGAGAAATATAGTCCTAGTATTTTATATGCATGTATGAAAATAGAATAATTGAAAAGCAAAACCTGTTGGAATTGTTTTAAGAGTATGGGAGGGGTGATGAGGAAGAAACTAAGAGCAATGACTAGGAGCAATAAAAAGATATTCTAACAAGTTACAAGAAGCAAGAACCTACTCTTAAACCTGAAATACTATCAAAGTTGCCTTGTTAGTAACTGAAAGCAAAGTGAATTAAGCCCACCATCTTAAATGAAAATGAATTCACATAATCCTAATTACAGTGTGGCACAACACAGACCTACTACACAATGAAAAAAAATTGTTCAACTATTGCAGGCCTTGTAAACATTGCCTGAGCTCTGGTAATGCCTCATTTCCTTCAGCCCTTTCCAAATACAGTAGATTTATCGATGAAATCAGTGAGGTCAATGTCATCTTGCAAGTAAAACTGCAGTTTTTTCTTATTCCTCCTAGATGTCTCTGCACAATGGGTTGTTGCTGCTAAATTCATTACCATTTTCACCAAGCTAAACCAACTGTCTTCTCCTCAGTCTCATTATAATCTAGATTTATATAAACCAGTTTGTACACCTACTATTCTCCAGTCTGGATGTGAATGAGTAATTAACTTTATTTAAGAAACTTTGGTATTGGATCATGAAGTTCTGCATCCGTGCAAATCACCATATTGCAAACCCTATTACAAATATACCTAGAGCTCAAAAAGTTAAATCCCCAATAACAAATCTTCAAAGAAGCAACCACTCCATTAATAAGTGGGCTAAAGAATTAAAAAAGAGGCTTCTCTGGAGAGGAAATAAGTATAGCCAATAGACAGGCGAAGAAATGTGCAACATCTGGCCATAAAAGAATTGCAGATCGGGCTGGGAAGGTGGCTCAGTGGTAGAGCACTTGCCTTGCATGTATGAGGCCCTGGGTTCAATTCCTCAGCACCACATAAGCAAAAAGAAAAAAAGCCAGAAGTGGCGCGCTGTGGCTCAAGTGGTAGAGCGCTAGCCTTGAGCTGAAGAGCTGAGGGACAGCGCACAGGCCCAGAGTTCAGGCCCTACAACTGGACCAAAAAAAAAAAAAAAAGAATTGCAGATCAAAACCACATTGAGATTCCACCTCATCCCAGTTAGAATAGAATGGCCATTATCAAGAAAACAAATAATAACAGATAGTGGCGGGGAGGTGGCCCAAAGGGAACACTATTACACTGTTGGTGGGAGTGTAAACTTGTTCAACCACTCTGCAAAGCAGTACAGTGTTTTTGAGATTTCTCAAAAGACTAAACATAGAGTTCTCCTAGGATCCAGCAATCCCACTCCTGGGCATTTACACAAATATCACAAACAAGGCCATACTAAAGCTACCAGCACAACAATGTTCATTGCAGCATTATTTAACATAGCCAAGATATGGAACCAACCCAGAGGCCCCTTTTGACTGGATCAAGAAAATGTGGTACATGTACACAATGGAATTCTAAACTTCCATCAGAAAGAATGGTATCGCCCCATTCATAAGGAAATGGATACTTGGGGAAAAAATCATATTGAGTGAAGTAAGCCAGACCCAAAGAAACATAGGCTCCATGCTTTTCCTCATTTGTAATAAGTATTATATATCCAGGATAGTCTAGCAAAGGATCACAATAGCTTAATAGCTATGTACATATGATCATATAAAATGATGCTAAATGAAATGAACTTAAAGATATGAAAACAAAAGGTTTTTGTTAATGTACCATGTAACATTACATCTTTTTTTTCTTTCTTCTTTTCTTTGATTTATCCCTGTTTGTCACTGTTTTTTTATTTTGGTACCCTGGGTCTTGTATATAGGTTTATCTGATTTGGGGAAGGGAAGGTTAATAACAAAGTGGTTAGACAAAGGACAAAGGGTGAACCGATGCAACAGTGATACTCACAAGGCACTAAGTTGTAAATGAACTTTACACCCTGGGTGGGGAGGGTAATTGGGGGAAGAAGTGGGAGAAAATGAGGGAGGGGTTAACAATGTTCCACAAGAAATGTACTCATTACCTTACTTACGAAACTGTAATCCCCGTGTACATCACTTTTATAATAAAATAAAATTTTAAAAAAATTAAAAAGAAATGGATATTTTGAATCTGCTATGTGATATAACAACTAAGATATTTCCCATAGTACAGAAATTATTGTTGGTATAAAACTGGATGATACAATTTCAAATATACAAGAATGTGAAGAGGCCTCTCAACCTTTTGGGCTTCCCCATCCTCTAACTATTTGTGCAAGATCTAAATCTTGAATGTACATGTTCATCTTTTTGTAATTTCTGACTTTATTGAAAATTTAATTGTCCTTTGAGGTTGCAGTAATAAAGTGGCTAACCCATTTGATATTGAGCCTGGAACATTTTGTGTGTCATAGAGAATGGTACTTATAAATGCTTAGGTTCAAGTTTAAACCAGGCTGCCAAGGAGCCAAGGATGTTCAAGCATCCTCAACTCAAAATTCTTCAGTACTTCTACTTAATATAAGAGAATTGGACAAATACAATGTATCAGTGAATTGAAGCTAATGAACACTACCTCATGGAATATCTAAAACCAACACACAACTGATCTGAGTTATAAAAGGCAAAGATTACACACTTAACAATATTGTCAAAATTCAACCTTGATTCTCTGGCAAAATGGTAATCTAGTGACTACAACAAATAGTCATTAAGGTTCTAATAATTTCCTTCTTAGTCTAACATTCTTAGTCATTGGTACACTTGAATTAAAGAAAGCAATCTTAATAGAAAACAACTTAACAACCACTGCTTCCTCAATATTTGATGACATTCAAGTCTGTGGTTATTAGTTCGTTTCCCCTCCACACATAGAAAAGAACAGTATGATTTTAAATGCTTAAATATTTCTAATAATTTCAACAAAGTATTATCAAATAAAATAATTTAAAACTGCCAAATTAGACCTGTTAAAAGACAAACACAGCAATTTCATAGGGTTCAATCTAATATTTAACACTATACATGTTGTAGAGTTCTATCCTTAATCCTCTATCAAATTACTCCTTGACCCCAGCTAAAATAAACACATCAATATAAACTCTTGACTATGTAACAAGTATGTTTTCCTGATCTTAGAATAAGAAATTTGTTTTTTCCATCTTATAGATTAGAAGAACCTACCCCACAAGTCAAAGATCCTGTTAGGATTTGTATTAGAAATACAAATTTATAGATTTGATTCTAGGATTTTAGACATGTTTAACAATGAATATTTTTATTCATTGTTATAATTTGTCTTTTCACTTATTTAAATACTTACAGCTTTTATAGCCTCTCAAAAGATCTTGCGTTTCTTTTTCTTTTCTCTTGTATTTTATCTTTAAGTAGTTGTACAAAAGAATTGCCATCTAGCAAAGTAGTCTATAGTCTTGATCAATGTCACCCCTTTCAACATCCTCACCTATTCCTCCACTACCTACCCTACTTCTCACTCTACTTAATTTTGATTATACAGTAAATTAAACATAGAACTACCCTATGTCCTAGAAATTCTACTAGTGATCATTTATCCAAAAGATTATAAAACTGGATATAGTATAACCACCAGCACAGCCATGATTTTACAGCAATATTCACCATAGCCAAGTTATAGAATCAGCCCAGATCTCCCTCATTGGATGAATGGATCAAGAAAATGTGGTATACATAAATGGAATTCTACTCATCCATTAGAAAGAATGATATTGTACCAGTTGTAAAGAAATGGAAAGAGGGAAACCATGGCACCTATGTTTCTTTGGATCTGGCTTACTTACTATGATTTTTTTCCAAGTCTTTCCATTTTCTCACAAATGGTACAATGTTATTCTTTCTAATAGAAACATAGAATTCCATAGTGTGTATATATCACATTTTCTTGATCAATTCATCTATTAAGGGGCATCTGGGTTTATTCCATATCTTAACTATGGTAAATAATGCTGCAATAAACATAGTTGTGCTGGTAGCTTTAGTGTGGCCTTGTTTGTGATCATTTGGGTATACTGCCTAGGAGTGGTATTGCTGAATCATAGAGTAGTTCTACATTTAGTCTTTTGAGAAACCTCCATACTGCTTTCCAGACAGGTTAAACCAGTTTGTATATGTCTAGGATAGTCCTAGCAGAGAATCACAACAGCTCAATAACTATGTACATATGACCATATAAAATGATGCTAATGGAAGCCAGGGGCCGGTGGCTCACGCCTGTAATCCTAGCTGCTCAGGAGGCTGAGATCTGAGGATCACGGTTCAAAGCCAGCCCAGGCAGGAAAGTCAGTGCGACTCTTATCTCCAATAAACCACTAGAAAACCGGAAGTGGCTCAAGTGGCTCAAGTGGTAGAGCTCGCCTTGAGCTGAAGAGCACAGGAACAGTGTCCAGGCCTAGAGTTAAAGCCCCACCATGCCAAAAAAAAAAAAATGATGGTAATGGAAATGAGCTCCAAGACAGGGAAACAAGAGGTCTTTTTGTTATTGTTGACCTTTGTGTCATCAATGTACGGTATCAAGTTCTTTCCTTTTATTTCTATTTTTATTTTTTTTCTCCCTTTGGTTTGTCTCTGTTTTTGATTCTGGTAACCCTGCATCTGTATCTACATTATCTGATTTAGGGAAGGGAAAGTAAATAACAAAATGGTGATACAAAGACAAAGAGTGAACCAAATGCAACAGTGATACTCACAAGCCACTATGTTGGAAATGAACTTTAGAACTTCGGAAGGGGGGAATAGCAGGAAGGAGACATAGTGGGAGAAAAATGAAGGAGTGGGTAACAATGTTTGACAAGAAATGTACTCATGTACTCATTACCTTACTTATGTCACGGTAACCACACTCTTTACAGCACCTTTGCAACAAAATAAAATAACATTTAAAGAAAGAAATGGAAAGACCTAGAAAAAAATCTGTTAAGTGAAGTAAGTCAGGCCCAGAAAGACAAAAATTTTAAATTTTCTCACATATGTGGAAGCTATATTTATCTTACAAATTTATAAGTAAATATGTTGGGCGGTGTTCAAGTGTATACAAATGTACTAACTGAAATATAGTAGATTCAAGAGATAACTCACATTGCTTAATTCCTTACAAAGGCAAAATTCAACAAAATAAACACAAGGAGGCAGGTATTTGAAAGGAGTAGTGAACGATCAAGGGGAAAAGGATAGGCTGAGATGAAGAGGGGAAGAATGATTATTTTTTTAATTGTGAAAATACCGTACAGAGGGGTTACAACTACATGGGCAAGGTAATGAGTACATTTCTTATCAAGCTTTGTGGCCTCCTCCTTTGTTTCCCCTTCCCATCCCTTCCCATCTCCCAACTACCCTTCCCCCATCCCCTACCCCCTCCCGGCCAGAGTTGCGAAGTTCGTTTTTCAGCATAACGACTTGTACACCTGATTGTTGCAATGGGTCCACCTGAATCCTTATTTAAACGATTTATTGAAATGAACCCCAAGATAAGTATTCAAATGTTTTTTTCTTTCATATGATTGTTTCTAATATATTTAGAAGAGAATGATTATTTTTTTGAAAAACAAAACTTGCCAGATGCCTTTATCCCAGATACTTTTGCATTACTGATAATTTACATTATTAATATCAGAGACATAAAATCTCAAATCTTGTCAATTGGTTCTTACAGAGCACACTGTGTTGTTCAACACATCTATAGAAAGTAAAGCAATTTTAAGTGAGTATAAAGATCCTCAAAAAGCTAAAAATATACCTCCTCTATAACACTGCTATACCACTGTTGGGCATAAATTAAAAAAAAATCAATATACAAGAAAAACACCTTCACACCTATGCTTCATGCAGCACAGCTTACATTGGCCATTCAACAGTGAATCTGTAAAGGTGAATGAGTAAAAGTGAATGAGTAAACTGAGATTCAGGTTACAAATTGACAAATTGTCCTCTTCATCTAATGCTTTCCACCAACAAATTGTTATATCTAGATTATGATCAATTTCATGCCAAATATTTGATGCAATAATGTAAATCATCCATAATGAAATTCTCAGCAATAAATTTCTCCTAATACGTCAAGAAATTCCAATAAAGTAAAACAGAGTTTAAAAGTTTTGTAAAGAAAAATGTTAAAATAACGGTGGTGCATGTGGCTAAAAAGTCCTTCCATTGTAGAATTATCTTCCTCAAGTTTCTTGCCTGAAATAGCACCTCAGTTTCTATCTTCTTTAATGATATTTAAGTTCTCAAAATATTATCATCATTAATAGCTCAAATACTTGTCAAGGATGTTAATCTTGATTTTTACAAAGTTATATTAATTGGGAATAACCATCCTAACATTGAAACACCCTGGCTGAATATATATAAAAAGTCAGAAATCAATAACCAAGGGCTGAAAATAAATCTTTATCTAATAGTGACTGTAAAGCATTGATTTTTATTCAGGGTATTGACTATGCAGTGTAAAGCGCATTCTCTCTTTCTTTGTATTGCCATGACCAGAAAATTGCACAGATTGAGAATGCCATCCTTGCTCTCAAAGAGAATTGATTTGGCCTCAAATGTAAACTCTGGCCCACCTGGCCTCATCAAAAAGATTGCAGCATAAAGGTTTTGCTTAAATGGCACCTCCTTGTCTATTTAAAATACATCCTATGGGTTCTGAACTTCAGGTTAACCAACCATCTGTTAAAAAAGTTGTCAACCTGAACATTTTAAGATTGTTTTCCTTGCAATTTTTTTCTAGAAATTAATGGTATCATGGCAAATTTGACTAGGTGTAATTATATCTTAGGTTTGCCTCATTAGAATTACTTTGAAAATTCAACACAAATTGATATCATTTTGTGCAGCCCACTTTCAAACCTCTTTCTCTTTCCCTCCATGCATCCATCTCTGTCTTCCTTCCACTCTCCTCACTGTGCTGCAGCCTCACTGACTCCTGTCTTGTGTTCAAACACACACACAGAAAAAAACCTCAGGCAGCTATGGGGCATGTGATCCATAGCTAATATGCGCTGTATTATCCAATGCGTGGAAGTACAACACATTACTCACATGTTTGTGGTAATGCAGGAGTGAGCAAACCCACTGCGCTGCCCATGGTAGAGTACTACAGCACAGACAATTATGCACAGTATGGAACACTTGATAATGGCAATAAAAGACCAGTTCATTTGACTTAATTCTTTTTTAAAAAAAATTCTTAATCATTATTTAAAGTTTACTCCTTGTATTTATTTTAAAAAAATAGGCTACTTCAAAAGAAAAATAATAGATTACTGTAAAACAACATGCAATGGTATACTGACATAGCAGCATCAATTAATGTCATTCTAATTTCATTGCTTGAACATTCAAGCAATCTTTTTTTAAATTATCTTTAAGTAGGGGTTTCAATTCAGTATGTCAGTTTATGGGTACAATGCATCTTCATCAATGTCACCCCTTCCATCATTCTTTATGGCCATAAAGCATAGATCACAGTCCATAAAATGTGTGTGTGTATCTTGGGTGGGGAAAAGACCCTATCGCTTAGATTTGTATAGGAGATGCTCTGATACTCATTCATACAACAAGATCACATTTGTTAAGATACATTTCTCAGAACATGTCCCTGTTGTTAAGTGATGAATTACTATATATGGACATATTACTATCTCTTGAGTCTAAACTGTTCCTGATGTCTGGGACGAACTTCTTTCACATCTATGGAAATTCTCGTCAAATTCCTTCAGCTCTACAAATAAATAACACCTTTCCACTAATGATTGCTATCTTCCTCCCCTTACTTCTTCATGCAAGGGAGCTCAAGTGCATCTTTACAGTTTCAGACAAAATTTTCATGTTCCTCTTGTCTCAGTGGGTGAAGGAAAATTCAGGGCAGAAAGGAATATAATGCCAGTGCATGGAGAAATAAGTATATACCAGGCCACCATCTGCACTGCATGTCTCAACACTTTCCTGTTGCTAGACATTCCTTTAAAATCCATCATCCCCCTCAAAACAGAGGACCTTATTTTGCCTGGCAAAATTAAGAAATATTAACTCCCCTGTTTCCAAAGCCCTGCTGCCATTATCTATGAATTGGCACTGATTTTCTCCTGTGTCATCATGACACAGAAAAATGGATAGATAGATCAAGTTTTCAAGAGTGCATTCATTGAAGGACTTACTGCAGGAGAATTGTCAGGAAAAGGTCAGCAAGTCCAGGTTGATCACTGTGAGTTAAGTTACATGACAAGAACTTATCAGTAGTTAGGACAAAAGTTTAGTCCAAGCTAGAATGTACCTGGGTCATCTCAAATAATAACTATTGGGCAGGCATATTCCTAGCCCTGGTCATAAAGTTCACATCAGCTTGCAAAAAAGACAACTATTGTAAAGAATAAGTATTGGAGGATTTAAAGGGTGGTCATTCAATAAAACAGTTTATGAATATACTGTGTCTTAATACAGGTCACACATTTCCTCATTCTCCCCACCCCTCCCAATGTTATTCCTCCCCTCCAACTTCCTTAATTTTGTAAGATATGCATTGAGTTTTTGTTTATGCTGGTTCTGGGGCTTGAGCTCTGGGTGTGGGCACTGTCCCTGATCTTCTTTTACTCACGGCTACCACTTGAGCACAACACCACTTCCAGCTTTGTCTGAGTAGCTTATTAGAGATAAGAATCTCATAGAGAAACAACCAAGATTCAGAATGTTATAAGTGAATACTTCTCAAACCTTTATGCTAATAATTTTGAGAATCTGGAAGAAATAGATGATTTCCTAGCAAATATTCACATGTCGAAACTAAACCAAGATGAGTTAAACCAACTTAACAGACCCATATCAAACATCGAAATAGAAACAGTAATAAAAGACCTCATATCTAAGAAAAGTCCTGGACTGGATGGATTTAAAGCAGAATTCTACAAGGCCTTCAAAGTAGAATACACACCAATATTCCTCCAACTCTTTAATGAAATTGAAAGAGAAAGTTCACTACCACACTTTCTTTTTTTTTTTTTTGGGGGGGGGTCAGTCGTGGGGCCTGAACTCTGGGCCTGGACGCTGTCCCTCAGCTCTTAACTCAAGGCTAGCGCTCTACTACTTGAGTCATAGTGCCACTGCTGGCTTTTTTCTTTTTGCTAATGTGGTTCTGAGGAATCGAACGCAGGGCCTCATGCATGCAAGGCAAGCACTCTACCACTGAGCCAACTTCCCAGCCCTACTACCACACTCTTTCTATGAAACCATCTTAGCCCTCATCCCAAAACCAGGCAGGGACTAGTCAAAGAAAGAGAACTATAGCCCCATTTCTTTGATGAACATGGATGCAAAACTTCTCAACAAAATTTTGGCCAATTGACTTCAACAACTCATCCAAAAAAAAAAAAAATCACACACCACAATCAAATAGAATTCATTCCAGGGATGCAAACCTGGTTCAATGTACACAAATCAATTAATGTAATTCATCACATCAACAAAAGCAAGGATGAGAATCACATGGTTATCCCAATAGATGCCGAAAAAGCATTTGATAAGATCCAACACCCCTTTATGATGAAGGTTCTGGCAAGACCAGGAATCCATGGAACATTCCTCAATACAATAAAGGCTGTGTATGACAAACCTACAGCCAGCATTATACTTAATGGCAAAAAAACTAAAGCCATTTCCTCTAAATTCAGGAATGAGATAAGGATGTCCACTCTCTCCAGTTCTCTTCAATTTAGTATTAGAATGGCTAGCTACAGCCATAAGACAAGATGCAAACATAAAGGGGATCAAATAGAAAATGTATAACTCCCCCTCTTTACAGATGAATCCTATGGACTCCACTCCTAAGTTACTTGAGTTGATGTGAAACTTTTGCACAGCAGCAGGGTATAAAATTAACCCTCAAAATCAATGGCTTTTCTGTATGCCAACAATGAGAAGAGTGCAGCTGAAATCAGGAAAGCAACTCCTTTTGTAATAGCCCCACAAAAGATAAAATACCTAGGAGTTAAGTAAAGAAGTGAAGGGCCTCTATTATGAAAACATTAAAAACTAGAAAAAGGAAATCAGAGCAGAACATAGAAAGTGGAAAAACCTCCCATGCTCCTGGATTGGAAGGATCAACATCATGAAAATGGCAGTACTTCCCAAAGCTATCTACAAAGTCAACGTGATCCCTTTCAATATTCCAACCTCATTCTTCAATGAAATAGAAGCAGCAATCTAAAAATTCATATGGAACAATAAAAGACCCTGAATGGCAAACTGATCCTTAACAGAAAGAACAGTGCTGGAAGAATATCAGTAAGAAATTTCAAACTCTACTACAAAGCCTAAGTAATCAAAACAGCTTGGTACTGGCACAAAAAGAGAACTGAGGACCAATGGAATAGAATTGAAAACCCAGAAATGAATCTACAGAACTATAACCACCTAATCTTCAATAAGGGAGCCAAAACATAGAATGGAAGAAAGACAGCCTCTTCAGTAAATGGTGCTGGCAAAACTGGTTAATCACCTGTAGAAAACTAAAGCTATATCCTATATATCACCCTGCACCAGAATCAACTCCAAATGGATCAAAGACAGAGTCAAAGCAAACACCCTGAAAATATTATGGGAAGGAATAGGAGAAACCCAAGGTCTCCTTGGCACAGGCCGAAATTTTCTTAGCAAAGACCCAGTCACAACAAGTCAAAGAAAGGTTGGACAAATGGGACTGCATGAAATTGCAGAGCTTCTGCATGGCAAAGGACATACCTAGAAAAATCAATAGAAAGCCCACGGATTGGGAGAAAATTTGCACTAGCCATACAACGGACAAGGGTTTCATATTTAAAATATACTTGGAACTCAAAAAAGTAAATCCCCCAAAAACAAATCCTCAAAGAAACAGCTGCCCGGTAAATAAGTGGACTAAAGACTTACAGAGAAACTTCTCTGAAGAGGAAATAAGAATGGCCAATAGACACATGAAGAAATGCTAAACTTCTCTATACATAAAAGAAATGTAAATCAAAACAACATTGAGATACCACCTCACTCCAGTTAGAATGGCTATCATCAAGAACTCTAATGACAACAGATGCTGGAGGGGATGTGGCCAGAAAGGAATCCTACTGCATTGTTGGTGGGAGTGTAAACTTGTTTGGAAAGCAGTATGGAGATTCCTCAACAGATTCCATATAGAGCTACCTCCCTTATGACCCAGCAATCCCACTTTTGGGCATTTATCTAAATGATCACAAATAAGGTCATACTAAGGCTACCAGCATAACTATGCTTATAGCATCATTATTTACCATAGCTAAGATATGGAACCAACCCAGATGCCCCTCAGTAGATGAATGGATAAAGAAAATGTGGAATACACACACACACACACACACACACACACACACACACACACACACACACACACACACACAATGGAATTCTATGTCTCCATCAGAAAGAATGGCATGGTCCCATTTGTTAGGAAATGGAAAGACAGAAAAATTATATTAAGTGAAGTAAGCCAGACCCAAAGAAACATAGATCCCATGGTTTTCCTTATTTGCAACAACTAGTACATGTGTAGAAACAAAGAGAAAGGTCAATTGACCATATAAAATAATGTTAAGTGAAATGAATTCCAAGATATAGACACAAATATTTTTTTCTTTCTTGCTATTGTTTCTAATGTATTTATAATGTACTACATGATTTTTTGGTTCTTTGTATGTTCCTCCCCCACTGTGTAACCCCTGTTTTCACTGTATTTGATTCCATATCCTATATATACACTTCTCTAATTGGGGGAAGAGAAGGGAAAAAACAAAATTCTTAAATAAGGTTGACTTATTCTAACAATGGTATGTATAAAACACTATGTTGAAAACAAACTTTACAACTGGTCAGGAGTGGGGGGGTGAGTTGTGAAGGTGGGAGGGAGAGGATGGTAGGCGAAAAACAAAGGAGGCAACAATGCTTGAAAAGAAATGTCCTCATTGCCTTGCTCATGTAACTGTAACCCCTCTGTACAGTATTTTTACAATAAAAAAACATACAAAAAATAATCTCATAGACTTTCCTGCCAGAGCTGGCTTCAAATTGCAATGCTCAGATCTCAGCCTCCTGAGTAGCTAGGTTTGCAGGCATGAGCCACTGGTGCCCAGCTGCATTGAATTTTATGACTCCATTTTTCCCCTTGCAATGCTCACTTTTAAGCATAAATTTTCTTATATTAAGTGAAGTAAGCCAGGCCTAAAGAAACATAGGTCCCATGGTTTCCCTTATTTGCAATAACTAGAAATGTCTGAGACAAGCAGAAAAGGTCAAAAGCTATGTACATATGACCAGATAAGAAGATGTTAAGGGAAATGAACCCCAAGATAGGGACAGAAGTGGTTTTTTTCTTTCTTACTATTGTTTCTAACATATTTATTTAATAAGTTTTTTATTGTGAAAATACTGTACAGAGGGGTTACAGTTACATGAGCAAGGTAATGAGTACATTTCTTATCTCCACAACTACATGTACCATGTGATTTTTTTTTATTGCTTTGTATGTTCCTCCCACATGGTATAACCCTTGTTTTCACTGTATTTGATGTTGGTGTAATTTGGGGAGGAGAAGGGAAAAAACAGAATGTTTAAATAGGGATACAGTTTGACCCATTGTAACAATGAGATGTACAAGACATTATGTGGAAAGATGAACTTTACAATTTAGGCACAAGGGATGGGGGAGTGTAGTTGTGGAAGTGGGAGAGAAGGGATGGTAGGGGAAAAACAAAGGAGGAGGCAACAATGCATGATAGGAAATGTACTCATTACTTTGTTCATGTAACTGTAACCTCTCTGTACAGTATTTTTACAATAACCTTTGCAACAATTTGACATACAAGTCATTATGTCGAAAACGAACTTTACATTTTGTTGGGGGTGGGGAGGAGGGTTGTGTGGGGACGGGAGGGAGGATGGGATGGTAAGGGGAAACGAAGGAGGAGGCTACAATACTTGATAAGAAATGTACTCATTATCTTGCCCATGTAATTGTTACTCCTCTGTACAGTATTTTCACAATAAAAAAAAAGAATTAGAACAATCTGTAGACAGTACATAGAATAAAGGTCTATGAATTAAAAAAATAATAAAGAACATGTTTTCTTATGTCATGTTTGAGATTCATATCAAGTTAAACTTTTCATTTATCATTTCATTTATAAGTAGACAAATACCAAAATACTGAGGTTGATATCAGCAATCCTTGCGCAGATACAAATCTTAGAATTATACTTCTTAAATAGGTATGCTGGAATTAGAGTTCTTGACACATTTTTTGTGCATGATTTTGATTTGTACACTCAAGTCAAGATTTTGATCATTAATAATTTCGTTCTTTTGAAAGTCAAATGTAAGAAATCAGTAGAAGAGGCAAATGACAAACAACTTGTACAACATAAGTATATTAAATTTCTTGGCTTTTTGTTTGCTATACTAGCTACTGGTGTTAGACTTCTTTGAGCGCATAAATATTTAAGTATCATCAGCAACAGATAACTAACAATTCTAAGCCCAGAAAACAACATCAGAGATCATCCTGTTTCTTTTTTCTTTTTCTTTTTTTTTGTTTTTTTTTTGTTTTGTTTTGTTTTGTGTTCGGTCGTGGGGCCTGAACTCTGGGCCTGGCCGCTGTCCCTCAGCTCTTCAGCTCAAGGCTAGTGCTCTACCACTTGAGCCACAGCACCACTTCCAGCTTTTTTCTTTTTGCTTATATGGTGCTGAGGAATCGAACCCAGGGCCTCATGCATGCAAGGCAATCGCTCTACCACTGAGCCACTTTTCCAACCCCAATCTTGCTTCTTTATTAGTGAAATTTCCTACTGACATTATCCTAGCTGAAATTAAGACCAGTTTTGTTTATGAAGACTATAGATCCCTGTGAATATATCTTTGTAGTTCTTACCCAATCTAAGTGAGTTGTATACCACAGAATCCTGAAAACTTCTGTCTACACTCTTAATCTGCCAAATAATTGATTTCCAAGCTGGATTTTTGCATGCTGACAGAAACCTAAATGTGAGACCAAGTTGGAACCCCTAGCCTCTTAACTATTGCAGGATTTAATTGCAATTTAAGAAGCATTTCAAGATTGATGAAAAGTGGTAAATGACAGAATATACAGTAAATATCATTGAGTTTATATAATTTCAGAGTTTTGAGGTAATTATTTTTACATCCACAGACAAAGTGAATTGGATTGGCAAGTTGGGGAGCATTTTGGAACAGACATATATGATGATTCAAATGCTAAATCAGCAATTAAAATCACAATAATAAATAAGATTCAATTTGTTACTAAAATAATGAAACCCATTGGAATCCTTTTGGTTCTTTTTCTACTCTTTTCAATCTGTGAAACTCTGAGTATATGTGCCTGAAATAATCATCAACAACACCATAAGAAAAACAATTTGGAAGCGGTGAATAAGGGTGTTGAAAGGGTGACAATGATCAAGATGCCCTGTATTCACAAACTGCTTTGTTGAATGTCAACCCCTTTGTATAACTACTTAAAGATAATAACAATATTTTTAAAGAAAAGCAACAATAAAAATATTTGGTAATGTATCACATGAGAAAAAATAAAAATGTAGGAATCAAAAGAATGAATAATGTCTTTGTGATCAGAGAGATCGCAGGAAGACAATGTGTTCTATATATACACTGGCCATCTGCCTGTGTGCATGTCACTTACCTCTTTTTTACTTATCATTTTTAAAATAATGTCTTTGACATCTACTTTACTAGATTCTTCTTTTCCTTCATTCATCTTCAATATCAATACCGGTTTAGACCTGACTTTTCCATGTCTAGATAATTTTACCTCAGGTACCCGTTTCCTTTGAGAAAGTGGCCATTATCATCAACAAAGCGTCACTATTTCTGAAATTGTGATTTCAAGTATTCAGAACTTCATTCTAACCAATTCATTTCCTGTTCATTTATAGTATTTACTATTAAAAAATAATTCTCCAACCTTAGCGTCATCAATCAACCACCAATTTTGCTCATCAAGCAAGAATTTTGCATACCCTAAGTTAAAAGAGTAATAAAACTCAAACCTCTAGATCTTAGTAAAATGGATTCAAAATGTTTTATAGGAAAAAAGCAAGTTAAATTGAGAAGAGGAAAATGGAGGAGATTATCATAAATTCATGCTTCTTAATTATATTCTACAGAGTATCAATTTCTAACTATACTTCTGGAAGCATTTGAACAAGATCATAGGAATCTGATCATTCATTTTCCTCTTCAAAAAAGGAAAACACTTGAAAACCTAAAAAACTTGAAAAACTAAAAAAACAAATTTTGAGTGTGTGGAGAAATAGCATAAGAAAGACATTATTAAGCAAATAAAAATAAAATGAGCATGATTAACAACATGTAATGAGCAGCTCACAGGTACAGAAGTGAATTTAATTATCAACATTATTTTACCTGCAATCTGTTCTGATCCAAAAGAAATCGTATATTTTTAGATTTTGGCTAAAATACACTTTTGAAGGTAGTATCTAAAATTTGATATATGCATGCAAAATTCTCAATCTTTGAATCTACATCAAACAAAACTTACAAAATTTGTTCAGTCTGTTGAGTAGTTTGAAATTGTCCTCATCATTTGAGATGGAACAGCAGTTAATTGATGCTAATGAGACACAAGAAATGATGAATGATAAAACAAGTCATTGCTCTTCCTAAATTCTCATACATAGGAATATAAAGCTATGCTTGTTACAAATATTTCAGGTAGATTAAGGCACATTCAAGTCACAAAACAAAAGCCTTTGTTCTGAAGTCATGTAACTGAAACATAAGGCAGACATTAAATCTAATAAAAATTTGGTATAAGTTATAATTTATAAATTGTCTCAGCTATAGATTTTTGCCAGTGATGGGGTGCAGCAACACTAAAGACAAAACACACTGTGTTATTACACCAAAAGAGAAAACATTATTGATTGCTAAGGAGAAATTGCCTTCTAAGTAAAATACATGAACTCTTACTTTTAATTCAAATTCTATATGTCCATCTGGAAGTTTAAAGTTATTAATGTGGACAAATGAAGGCAAAGCTAATGATTTTCTATCAATTTACACAAATTTATATAAATCATACCTTAAAGATATATCTTTCCTGACCCTAAATCACTGTCTACTTAATATGCTGTTCTGCATTTTTGAAAGCCAAAAGATGGCTGTTATAAGCTCCAAGGAAAGTTGTACTTATGTTGAAATAGAACATGTCTCTATATTTCCCAGACCTATAAATAAGTTCTTTATTACTCTTTTTAACTCATTACATATAAAAAATGCAGGTTTAAAAAAGATCAAGCAGTGCCTTTGTAGAAAATGGCACATTATACTTTTGTCTCCTCAAGAATTCATGACTTTCAAGCAGAAAAGGTCAGATAAGGTTATGTTAGGGAAATGAACCCTAAGATATGTATTCAAATGTTTTTTTTTCTTTCATACGATTGTTTCTAACGCATTTATAAGATTATTTCTTTGTTGCTTTGTTTGTCCCTCCCCCACAGTATAACCCCTGCTTTCACTGTATTTGATGTCGGTATAATTTGTGGCGGGAAAGGGGAAAAACAAATCATTTAAATAGGGATACAGGTGGACCCATTGCAACAATGAGATGTACAAGACCTTATGAAGAAAAAAGAACTTTACAACTTTCGTGGGGGGGGGGGGGAGGGAGATGGGGGGGGGGGCAGGGGTAGGATGGGAAGGGATGGGAAGGGGAAATAAAGGAGGAGGCTACAATGTTTGATAAGAAATGTACTCATTATCTTGCCCATGTAATTGTAACTCCTCTGTACAGTATTTTCAAAATAAAAAAAAAAAAAGATGATACACTGCAGCCAGTATAAACAGGTATCAAAGCATGGTACAAAACAGTGACTGACGTCAACCTAGCCCTTTCAGATTTGCAATGTTTTATTTAATGAAGGAGAATATTTGCATAAAATTAAATTCACAATTGTGGGGGAAAAAAGAATTCATGACTTTAAAACAAATAAAGTAGACTCAGATAAAAGATTCAGACAAAAACTACCTACTTTGAAATAACATTATCACTTTATTACTATTGCTTCAATTATCATTTACTGATTTTTTTTTAATCAGGGATAGGTTTATTTTAAGTTCTTCTTACCATGAGTCTGAGATACTCAAATAAGTGTGAACAGAGTTCTAAATATGACTCCTAAAGACCCTCACCTGGAGGGATCCACACTTACATAATCCCCTCCCTCTGAATGTAGACTAGACGAAGTGATCCCTTGTGGTGAACAGAATACAGCAAAATTGATCAAACGTCACCACTAAGAATGCTTTCACAAGGACGATGTCCTTTAAAATTCCTGTAAATATGTTACAACATGAACACTGGCTTCCATCAGCACAAATAAGCAAGAAATCCTAGCAATGGAAGCTGCCATCAATTCACAATTTCTTTCTTTTTTTGCGGGGGTGGGGGGAGTCCGGTCGTGGGGCCTGAACTCTGGGCCTGGGTGCTGTCCCTCAGAGATTCAGCTCAAGGCTAGCGCTCTACCACTTGAGCCACAGTGCCACTTCCGGCTTTTTTCTTTTTGCTTATGTGGTGCTGAGGAATCGAACCCAGGGCCTCAAGCATGCAAGGCAAGCGCTCTACCACTGAGCCACCTTCCCAGCCCTCAACTCACAATTAGCAAAGAGCTAATAGTCTCATGAGCAACAGAATCCACAAGCTTAAATTAGATCCTTCATATGAGGATGGCTCTGTTCTCTGACCAACACTTAGTCTGAAGCCTACTTAGAAATCTGAGCTGGTAGAAATTACCTTCACTGAACTCAGAATAGTACCACACATAAACTATGAGATACTAAATGTTGATTGACTGAAAACTTTCAAGTTTGGGGTAATTTATTACATAGAAATAAAAGCCTGTTTGGACATAAAGATAATCAATTTCTCCAAGATTTACAATTTGATTTCATTTGTGTGTTAAACTAAGTCAAATTTTCTCAAATATAAATGAGATGCATTTGCCAACAAATTTATGCTAAATCACAAATCCTTATTGAAAATTTACATCTTTTAGGGGACACAAAAGGTTTTATCTTACTTGCTATTGTTTTTAATATACTATGTGATCTTTTTTTTTTCTTTTGTATGTTCTTCCTCCACGGTATAACCCCTGTTGTCACTGTATTTGATTACGGTGCACTGCATCTTGTATATACATTTTTCTAATTTGGGGAGGGGAAGGGAAATAACAAAATGCTGAAACAAGGATACAGGTTGACCCAGTGTAACAATGAGATGTACAAGACACTATATTGAAAATGAACTTTACAACTTGGGTGAGGAGGAGAAAGAGTTGGGGAGGTGGGGAGGGAAGGGATGGTAGGGGAAAAACAAAGGAGGGGGTAACAATGCTCAATAGGGAATGTACTCATTACCTTATGCAACTGTAATTCCTCGGTACAGTATTTTTACAATAAAAATATATATTAAAAATTTCCATCTTTAATTGAACCAGATCCCACATAATATAGAGTACTTTACAAAGGATTTGAAACAATACATGGAATTATATCCTAATAAGACTAAATGGCATCTCTTAGATCTTTAATCAGATCTTCTAAGATTATTTGAAGCTCAAATGTCTTTAAAAAACAAATGCATGTGCCTTCAATTTTTAAAAATATTGCTTTAATTTTAATTGGTGCATTTGTCAAACTTGCTACTATTATTGTGATATAATACTCTGTAAGCCATCTATCTCAAGTACATGAAAAGAATGCCAAATAAATATTTAAGCAGTTTATAATAGCTTTTATTTTTGGAGGTTAAAAAGTAATGACTCTTAGATTAATGCCTTACTTTTCAGCTAGCATCTATTACTAGATGTTTAATTTTTTCATATCCAAAGATGTAGTTCATAACTGTGAAATTATAACATAGACTTTAGAAATCACATAATACCAAGGGCTTCTGTTTTACTTTTATGTTGTTTGGGTTTTTTAATTTGGGTTTTTGTTGTTTTGTTTTGTTTGCAGGAAGCACCAACTAAAGCCAACATTTCTAGTACTCTGAAAAAATAATAAGCAATTCAATTTTACATAATCTTGTTGAAAGGTGCAATTAGATAGAAGCAGGAAGTTCTCTGTTCTCTCTAAAGGTGAGACGCACAGACATATTTTGTAACTTTTTCTTTCCAAATGATAAAACACAGATAATAAAAGATAACAGAAAGGGAATGAAGTAGCACTCAACATTGACATGATTGTTAGATACAAAAGGATTAGAATCAAAGTAAAGCTTTTTGAAACATTTGGACAGAATTTTACCTATTCCATAGAATATAACCATCGAGCATCACGTAAGAAAGGAGAGTGGAAAGAGTTGTGTTTCCTCTGTCTGTAGAAGTGGATATGTTTTTCAGTCATCATGGCTTCCACTGGCAAGTATCCACCTGGAATGATTGGGCAGTGACCTGGGATAAGCCGGTCATCTTGAACCTTTATGTGGCTTGTAGGCATAGTCACTCACATAATTGCATTCAATCATCGTGTGATACCTCACATTGCAGTGAAACCATTCAACAAAATCAAAAGCTAAACCGAGAGAAGACTTAAATGGTTCTGGAAAGAGGGAGAATTCAATGGTGATATGTGACCTCATGATTTTAACACTGTAGGGCTCGTACACAATGTGTCTATAACAAATGGGTTCTTGTGCAAAAGAATTATGTAATAACTCACTTTTTAAAATGTTTGTCAAGGCAGGTGTTGGTGACTCACATCTGTAATTCTAGCTATTCAGGACGCTGAGATCTGGGGATCATGGTTCAAAGCCAGCCCAGGCAGGAAAGTCCGTGAAACTCTTATGTACGGTAAACTAAGCCGAAAAAGCCAGAAGTGGTGCTGTGGCTCATAGTGGTAGAGTGCTATCCTTGAGCAAAAAGAAGTTCAGGGACAGAGCCCAGGCCCAGAGTTAAAGCCCCAGGACTGGCATAAACAAAGAAAAGAAAATGTCAAGAATACATAGAAGATTTCTCTCTCTCTCCCTCCTTCCTTCTCTCCCTTTCTTTCTCTCTTCACCTTCTCTCTCCTTCCTTTCTCACTCAATTATTCTCATAATCTTTCTGCCCCAACCTCCTGAGTGATATGATTACAGCTATGTACCACCAGACTTGGCTACTTATATTCTTAATTTGCAAATTTTATGTAGAACAGGGAAATCTATCCTGCTTTTTAATAAATTGTCTTTTGTATCTGCTGAAATAGAGTAACCCACTGAGAAATATGGAAGTTAAAGCAAAAAATTTCAAAGTATAAAGGATGAAGAAAGAAAATAATATAACATATGTAAATACTAATAGATTATACCAGCAGTCCTCAAAGTATGGTTTTTGATGAAAGTCTAGAAACTCAGAAACAGTGTCATTGAATCTGTAGGATAAATAGTTAAAATAAAGATAAGTGTTAAAAACATTTCCTAGGACCAGGTGTGTTGTCATATGGCTGTAATTCTAGCTACTCAGGAAGTAGAGAAAAGGATAGTGGGATACCCTATCTGAAAAACATACTAAAAGCAAAAATTCCTGAGGGCATGGCCCAAGTGGTACAGTACTGGCCCGGTAAGTGGTAGAGTAGAGGCCTTGAGTTTGAACCCTTGTCAAAAAAACCTATTTTTCATATAAAAAATGTAATAACTTGTTTGTCTAGTTCTTCCTTTTGTTCTACCAGTTTTTGTGTATTCTGAAGCTCTCCTTTTGTCCTTGATGAACTCATTCTTTTATAATTTTACAATGTCCATCCTTTTCTAATATTCTTTGAGAAATTTATTTTGTCATATTTTAATATTCCTACTTGGGCTTTTTTCTTTCATTCCTGTCTTTACAATATATGTCATTTATCTTTTTCTACTGTATACCTAGCATCTTATACAAATAGGATTATTATATATACTCTATATCATGAAGTTTCTATATAGTATTATATATTCTATACTATATAGAATATAGTATATATAGTATACATAGTATACTATATATACTATATTCTATATAGTATTATATATTATATGTATATATTATATATTATACTATCTTATTATAGTATATTAGTGTATAATTATTTTAGTAGATATATTATATATACACTATATATAATGAAATAATTATTGCATTCAAGGAAGTTAGTTTTCTATAGTTACCTTCTATGTGTGCTGAAAAAAAACTTCTTTCTTAGAAGTTTTCAACTCACAGAGCAATATTATTTACTACAGTCATGTTGCAAGTCGGATTTCTAGACATTCACACTACAAAATCACAAGTTTGTACCTAGTCTCTGACAGTCTTTCTACTCTCTACTGCAATGAGTTTGGCTCCCTGTTTTATTATGCAAACATTATCCATGTAGATTTTAAAAAGCCACAAATCAAGAGTAAAGCCATTGTTTTCTTTAATTTTTATATGTTTTCTATTGTAAAAATACTGTACAGAGAGGTTACAATTACATGAGTAAGGTAATGAGTACATTTCCTATCAAGCATTGTTACCTCTTCCTTTGTTTTTCCCCTGCCCTTTCTCCCCTTCCCCAAAGTTGTAAAGTTCATTTTCAACATAGTGTCTTGTACATCTCATTGTTACAATGGGTCAACCTGTAACCTTATTTCAACATTTTGTTATTTCCCTTCCCCTCCCCAAATTAGAAAAATGTATATACAAGATGCAGGGCACCAGAATCCCCTGTGAAAATAGGGGTTATACCATGAGGGAAGAACATACCAAAGAAACAAAAAAAAAATCACATAATATATTACAAATACATTAAAAACAATAGCAAGTAAGAAAAAAAAACACTTGTGTACCTATCTTGGGGTTCATTTCACTTAAGATCATCTTATATGGTCATATGAACATAGCTCTTGACCTTCTCTGCTTATTCTAGAAATATACTAGTTATTGCAAATAAAGGAAACCATGGGACCTGTGTTTCTTTGGGCCTGGCTTACTTCATTTAATATAATTTTTCCAAGTCTTTCCATTTCCTAACAAATGGGGTGAGGTCATCCTTCTGTTTAAAAATGTTTATCTTTTCCATAGCTCTGGAAAAAATTATGTTGAAAAAATCAACTACAGAACTTGTGGGTGGGGATGCGAAGGAAAACCTGCCAGAGGGGGGGCATTGACCAAAAAGAAATATACTCATTACTGGACTTACATAACTGTAACTCCTCTGTACATCACCTTTATAATAGCAATAAAAATGGAAAGAATAGTGTTTATTTTAAGAGAACAGAACAAGTTTCCCCTTTTCACTTGTATTTGTGAAAAAGCCATGAGATATTTATTCCCGAACAAATAAGAAAAAAGGAGAACCCAACAACAAAGCCTTCCATATAAAAAAGCAGTCAGTATTCATCATATGAATGCAGTTTCTGTATCTCTTGAGACATATTTCCTCAGTGCCTACTAAATCCCATGCTCTGTATCAAGTATTTTATGGGTAGTCTCAGAGATTTTTGCTATAAACTGGAGCCTTCACAACTACTCTTTCTCATTCACACCACTACTGTGGCTGTGCATCCCATTTTTAAGGATCTTTTAAGCATATGCCTCCCTACCCATGATTCTTATTTACCTATAACTTATAACTATGGTTTAGTCATTATAAATTATATGCATATATAGTGAAGCATACTAAAATGATGAATATTTTCATCTGATATGAAATAAATTTAAGTTGCCCTATATTCTTCTACACTCTGATAAACTATATTAAACAAGTCTCTGATGCACACATCACAAAGAAGTAACTGGCATTTTATATGTCCAAGTTCAAACTCTTTAAGTGTAAATCTTTCTATATACACCACTTGTATGAATACCTATGTTTACTGCTCACACATCTCACTCTTCCTGGCATAACCTAACCAGCACTTGGCAAAGCCCATTCATCTCTCAAGATTAAGCCTCAACATTACCTTCCTAATGGCAGGATTACCAAAAATTGATCAGTCTTGTTTTTATAACTATATGAGCAGCACTTATAATAATATTTTATTGAACTTATCCTCTTTTGTCTCTCTACTTCCTTCTACTTTACTGAGAGTTTCAGAACTAAATTGAACTGAAATGAAATGAAGCAAAATTAAACAATCTTCTTTATATCTCTAATACCTAGTATAATGTTTGGTGAATAATAAGAAATCACTGGAAATGGATGAATCAATTAACAAAACCATCCATCCTTTATTTCATGCAAATTGTATTATCAATGCTATATGCTCTAGAAAAATCATCTAACTTAAAAGTGAAATAAAAATTGAACCTAATATTAGCTCTTATTCTATCATATAGAAATGTAGCTAATGCACATAAAATAGAAATCAAATCACAGAATCAAAACATTATGCACATAAGGGAAATCATGGGACCTATGTTTCTTTGGGCCTTGCTTACTTCACTTAATATAATTTTATCCAAGTCTTTCACTGTATTTGATGTTGATATAATTTGTGGAGGCGAAAGGAAAAAAAATTGTTTAAATAGGGATACAGGTGGACCCATTGCAACAATGAGATGTACAAGACGTTATGTCGAATAATGAACTTTACAACTTTGGCCGGGGGTGGGGGCGGTGAGAAGTGGGGAGTGGGGGGGAGTATGGGAAGGGATGGGAAGAGAAAACAAAGGAGGAGACAACAATGCTTGATAAGAACTATACTCATTACCTTGTCCATGTAATTGTAACCCCTCTGTATGGTATTTTCACAATAATAATAATAATAATGGTGTACCTGGAAAAGGACTCCAGACTTTGCTCAGATGAGGTCAAAATCAGAACAAGGGAAATAAGAATTAAATAAAATCAAGAATGGAGATATGGTAAAAACAATAGAAACTATTTCTAGGGTGGTATCTGTGTGTGTGTGTGTGTGTGTGTGTGTGTGTGTGTGTGTGTGTGTGTGAGCATGTGAAAATGGCTTTCTGAACCCAAAACCCAAAACCTTACATCTTCTGTACAAAACAGACTCCTATCTAATAATTTCTAATACCAGTATACTACTGGTTGTAGGCAGTATTTTCACAGTGTTTTGTGTTTCTCCTCTGAAATAAAAAGATTACAAACCAAGATACACTGAAGCCAGCAACACTATTCACACACTATTCACCATGACCATGATATGAAACCATCCATTAGAAAGAATGATATTGTACCATGTGTAAAGACATGAAAAGACCTAGATAAAATATGTTAAGTAAAACAAGTCAGGCCCAGAGAACCAAGGGAGTCATGCTTTCCCTTAAATATGGAAGCTAGACTAGCTTAAAATTTATAAGTAAATATGCTGAGTGGCACATGAGTGTATATGAACCAATATTTTAACACAATTAAAAGAAAACAATACAAAAGTTAAATTTAATACTTCTTTTGTTGCTAAATGTATCAAACGATTCATTTTGTGTGAAATGTTTGCTTCTTCTAGATTCTGTACTAGTCCCATTTCTGTGTTTAATCCAGTGTATATCCTAACAAAATTAAGAAGGGAAGGGGGAGAGATGGGCAGGGAAGGGATGGATGAGAATGTTGAAAAGAGTGACATTGAACAAGATATATTGTATTCATTAACTGCTTTATTAAATGGCAACTCCTTTGCACAATTAAAGATGATAATAAAGAGAAAGAAAGAGGAAAATAAGAAGCAGTGACAAATATTCCTCTAACAAACTCATTAAACTTTCTTGCTGCTGATTTTAATGAGGACTTAGCTATGTGTTTCTCAGTGTCACATAAACTGCTTGAAAGTTTACATGATGTACAAATAAAGGTCAGATGTTTAGAGTCAGACCTATTAGAAAGCTCTTGGAGGTTGCATTTAGCTACACATTTTTATAATTGATTGTAAAACATTTTTAATTATATATTTGGGAGGTGTTTTATTCTTCGACAAAACTAACACGAATGAAAAATTATCTGGAGCTATAAAACTAAAGAAAAGCTTAGAATAACTGTTTCCTATGTAATTAAGAAGCAAAATCTGTCCAGCGTGTCTGTTCCCTGTAAGAAATTGCAAAAACAAATTGCACATCTTATGTATGTGCCAATGGACATAACTTAGAGAAATCCTAAGTGAATGGCAAAAATTATTATCTTTCCAATTGCAATGAAATAATAAAAGAAGAGTTATTTAAGGAAAATAACACATCTATTATAGGCACTTGACTATCTCTGAACCATTAAGTGATTTATAGAATGTTTAAGATTTTCATTGATCTGTAGTTTGAGTCAATATGTTTAATAGTATTTACTAAGAACAGGTTTCTTAATGCCTACAAAAATAAATAATCAAACTCACACAAATGTGGATTCAAAGCAACCTCATTGCCAATTGTCTACCTAAGCTGATTTGAACTACAGCCTATAAAATTTTGAGGTGTAGATGGTGTAATTTTCCTTTATTGCTTTTTGTTCCATTGAGACTGTGCTATGCAATTAGACCAAACAGAATACCAGTGATATCTTTCTCTTCCTGCCTGTAATATGATACCTACAGTAGAACACAAGGAACACAAGTGTATATATATAACTTTTGGAATTGCAACTATTTAAATGTTTTATAAAAGCTACAGTGACTGTCTCATTACAGAAGCCAAATCCTCATATAAGTACCAGGTAGTAAAATTAAAACACAAGGATGCATAGGGTGCAATACACTGTTTCTATTTCAGGAGAAGGAAAAGAGAACAAAGGAAAAATTAAAGGTATTGAAAAACAGGGTCAATATTTTACCATTAGTCTGTGGTACATAAAAGGAATATTTTATTCTTCTTTGTGCAGATGTCACATAAAATATGCAAATAGAATAGGTGAAATACTGACAATGTTTACAATTAAACTTATCTTAGAATCAAAACTTCTTGGTGTAAGAAGTAAATTCTAGTTATTTGCATCCTTACAACATGAATCATGCTGATACCATCTATATTTTCTATGGTGCAGGATACATACAGCGATCACCTCATCAAGAAAGTATGCATCATGAGATAATCAGTATTTCCTCCATGTCTGTGTCAAGGAATTTTCTAAGCCATCACATGAATTCAGCTTGCATGTAAATATCCAACACGTGCAGGTGTGCTACTGTTCCAGACATGTGCCTCATCTACAAACTACCCTGGCCTTATCAGCACTGTACTAGGTACTGCAGGAGAGGGAGTATTGTATTCCTTGTCATACATTAGAAAAACCACAGACACAGAGTTATTTTATAAGAATCAAGTTTACGATATTAATCATTGGAAGTCCGCCTCTTAACCTGTCTGTTCAGAATCTCTTTTTTGGGGGGGAGGAGGGTCCAGTCATGAGGCCTGAATTCTGGGCCTGGGCGCTATTGCTCAGCTTTTCAGCTCAAGGCTAGTGCTACTTCCGGTTTTTTTCTTTTTGCTTGTGTGGTGCTGAGGAATCGAACCCAGGGCCTCATGCATGCAAGGCAAGCGCTCTACCACTGAGCCACCTTCCCAGCCCCTGTTCAGAATCTCTTAAAAAGAGAAATCAAAATCAGACTTTAGGAGCTGACTGAAATTAACAGAAAATAAAATATGGGAGATTTAAAGGATGATAATGCCCTTTCAAAAAGTATGAAGGCTACCTACAACATTCCTCTTTGGGATCAGGGTTACTTTGACTATTCAGAGATATTTATGCTTCTTTAAGAGAGAGATGCCTACATACTGAGGCTTATAGCTGCATTATTTATAATAGATAAGATATGGATATACCTTCTATTTCCAGTAACTGAAGATTGGATGACTATTATGTATAATATTTATTATATATGTATGTTTGTATACATTATATGCATAGACTGTATGTTTGATATAATATATATGATAATATATGTATGTACATATACATACATATAGTGGATAGGACAGTATATGTCCTATCATATACAGGACAGTAAATAGAGCTGGAGATCATCAAGTTAATCAAAACAAATCAGGCCCAGAAAAACAAATATGTTTTATTACTCATTTGCAGAATCTAGACCTAAAAACAATGATGTATCATGATTGTAAAAGGGAGACTGTTAAGAGAGTAATTAGTGAGTGACAGGAAGGGGCAGAAAAGGTGATAGAAGGTGGATATTACAGAAGTACCTTGTGTGTGCGTGTGTGTGTGCGTGTGTGTGTGTGTGTTTGTGAAAATAGCACAAGGAAATCCACCAAAAACTGATTAGTAGGGAAGAAAACAGTACTATAGATGAGATAAATTTGATCCAAGTTCATTACATGTATGCTGTAAATATCACAGTGAAACTCTTTGTGCAATTCATTAATGGTACTAAAATTTTAATAGATAAAGGAAAACTTTTCTATCATTGTTAGTATGAACACATTCATCCTGACTGTCCACATATTCTAATTATAATACCTACAAGAAGTAGTATATTTTTCAAGTTTTTTGAGATCACATGTCCTTATGTAGCACAGGTTGGCCCAAGATCATTGTGTAGCTCATTCTGGCCTCAAAGCTATGATCTTCCTGCCTCAGCCTTCCAAGCATTAGGATTATAAACATAGACCTTGATGCGAAAATATACTTTAACAACAAAATATTTCTGAAGACTTGATTGAACTTCATACTATTTGGTACAATTCTATCTAAAAGTCAAAGCCAAATTCTACTATATTTGAAAATATTTATATTAATATATAAGTTATACTGTTTTGGGTAAGTTCCTCTGTCAAAATTATGCTTTAACCTACATGAGTTTTACATACATTTCCACCCCACAATGTACAAACACAGCAGTGAATTCATAAGATCCAGCTTACTCAAACACATACATGCCCTACTTAGATTTCTCATTTTGTATCATTGATGAATCTTAAATTAGTAACATTAGAAATTGAAAACATTTGAAATTGACAAACATTTGAAATGTTTGTCCACTAAAGCCATCAGGCAAGTGCATATGTGAAAAACTTACTGTTCTTTTTTCTACAAAATTTTGACTTTAACTTAATTTGAGCAACAGCTTTACTTTGGCTCTAAATTTCTGGAAAGCTGATTTAACTAGAGCTTAGAGAAAAAGAGAAACAAAATCACTTCAAAGATACCAAAAGACTCCAGAGAACAAAGTAACTTTTCTTTTCATAGGACTCAAAGTCTATTTGTACCCAGAAGTCATTGAATTTAAGAGAGTCTGCAAAGACTTTTTACCACTCAAACTTTCGTCATATGACGTCCACTGCTTTCCTGAAGAAAGAGCATTGCTGGCTATTCTTTAATGATAAATGCAAGTACCACAAGGACTCTCCAGAAAGCTAAACTACTTGGAGGCTTTCTTCCTGTTCTTCTCTCTGGGCTTCTGCATATGCTATTACCAAATGAATTTCTTGGAATTAATGTCAGGGTGACCCTGACATAACTATCAGAATAAATTTGTGAGCATCTAGTTGCTATTAAGTCTGCATGAGTATGGCCCCACTCTTATGTGAATAAAGAAAGCCATGAACTATCTCAAATTACTATCTCTTACCATCTTATTGGCCTTGGGGTATAATATGTTGTTCAAGTCTAACTCATCCTTCATTACAGGTGCTTTAAATTTTACTGCTTGTCCCTGTTTTCCTTGTTATTCACCCCTTTGTTTCTTCTCCTTTGCCCCTTCTCTCCTATTCCTAACTTTGTTACAAGCAATGCAACATTTACAGGAACAAGATGGACAGTAAATAGCAAACCAATAAACAAGCAAAAAATAAGATTGACCCGTAAGAGGAACAAATAACGAAGGAAAGGAAACACTGGAGGTTCATATGTTAAAGGCTCCATGCCCAGGCCTGTAGCACTGTTAGGAGTGGTGGGTCCCTGGACTCTTCCCCTTCCCCTTTCATTGCAACTTTAAGATGAATAGTTTTCTCCACCACATGCTTCTGCCGTAACAGGATATGCTTCTCTCCACTAGAAAACTTAACATACTGAAACACTAAAACTGTGAGCCAAAATCAACCCTTTCTCTTTATAAAGAGAAAGATCATTTGTCTTGGGTATTTATTACAGTAGGGAAAGCTGATTAACACACAGGAGAGGACCTATGACTTTCTGATAGCATTCATGGGGTGTTTATTGGACAGTTGGAGAGCTGAATCTATATAACTCTAATACACGTGTGTATGTGTGTGAGTGTGTGTGTGTGTGTGTGTGTGTGTGTGTGTGTGTGTGTGAGTCTATGAGACTCTTCTCTCCAATCACCAAAAACAACAACAACAAAAAAAACAGAAATGGAGCTGTGACTCAAGAGGTAGAGTGTTAGCCTTGAGCTCAAAAGCTTGGGTACAGTTGGCCCTGAGCTTAAGACCCAGTACACATACACACAAACACACATACACACACACACACACACACACACACACACACACACACACACACACACACACACACACACATCCAAGGACAGCTTTGAACTCCAGTCCTCATATTTTAGCCTTCTGGGTAGCTATTTACATGGAATCTAAAAAGGTTTGAGCTCATAGAAGTTGAGAGTAGACTATGGTGAAAATGAACTATGCAACTAGTCGGGGAGAGGTGTTGGAAGGAAAACACTGGGAGAAAATGAGGGAAGAGGTGACACTGTTAAAAAAAATACCCAACTTATGAAACTATAAACCCTCTGTACATCACCTCTACAATAAAAGAAAGTTGAGAGTAGAATGATGGTTATCAGAAGGCTAAGGGTGCTAAGAAAGGGTAAGAAAAGATGATCAGTGGGTATTAAGTTAAAAGTACACAAAAGTAATAAGTACATGGGTTTCTGCACCATAGTGTGACTACTGATAGAAATAACTTGCTGTACATCTCATAAAGCTGAGAAAAGCATATTGAAGTATTATAACACAAAGAA
This sequence comes from Dipodomys spectabilis, assembly GCF_019054845.1. Classification (NCBI taxonomy): domain Eukaryota; kingdom Metazoa; phylum Chordata; class Mammalia; order Rodentia; family Heteromyidae; genus Dipodomys; species Dipodomys spectabilis. The sequence continues at coordinate 17,784,634 of NW_024870720.1, read as the reverse complement.
TTGGCAAATATTTGAGGAGATAGTCCATGTTTCGCTTAATTTACATATAACACAATGCCTGTGTGTATTGAGACAGCATGTTATTCCATTTATATGCAAAGCTGTTATGTTTTATGTATCATAAGTAAATTTTCAACAAACTGCATAAATTCAGATGACATGTGATTTACAAACAAAGAGGAATCTTAATTACCTTTTAAACCAAAGGTGTAAAGTATAAAAGAAACATGGAAAGATAGTTTGAAACATCTACACTTCCTATAAAGGTCATCTTGTCTGAAAGGGGGAGAGTTGGCTGAGATATCCATCTCCATCCTAATCTGTGGGGAGTAATTTTCAATGTCAGTCACTCCTGTTCTATTTAGATCATCATTTGAAATGTTCTTGCAGGTGCCACAAACATAAAGGTGGGGGATGTGAATTCAGAATACTGTAGCCTGAGTTGGCACCTGGTTTCTCAGACAGGAGGGCTACTATGCATTAGGAATTCCATTCTACCATGTTGCAGCTCAGGCAATCAAGGAGATATTCTCCATTGCCACAGGAAATGGATACATGTCTCCATACAGCAGAAAGGTGTCCAAGTCATGCACTATGCTTGCAACTTTATTAAGATTCTTAAGAACCAGGAAAATATTAGAAAATTGAACATTAGTCCAATCATTATAATTCAGCATCTATTTAGCTATACTACCACTTGCATCTCAGTTCTTCCCGTTTAACAGACAAAATTCTGTTTCCAGTAAGCTCGGGACAAAAAGTAAAATAAACTAACAAAAACCTCTATCAAATCTGCTTATTAACAGAGGCATGTGACTGGTAAGAGGCATGTCCAGAGTATCTAACAAAATGAAGACCTCTCAGATGTTTCAGACAGGATTTAATCAAACTTCCTAGCTAAAGCAAGGCTGTAAAAAGCTCTACAAGTTTAGGAATCTTGATGAGGAGTCATTCTTGGTGCAAATGTTAGTTTTCATTTAATGGCTTTCTTGAAGATACACATGAGCTACAAGTAAAGTCTGCATCAACAATGTAGTTACTAATCCCATGAAGGAAAGCCACAATTCATTTCCCATATTGTGCCCAGACAGATGATGTTTCAATCAGTGTCACTGGGAAGCCATACATGCTAACACATCCTAGTCAGTAAAGCAGGTCTTCAGAACTTCAAAACTGAGATAGGTCCTCATAAAATAACAGTGTCCAAGTCACGCATCTTTGCTGTAGTTGCATTGTTACTTTATTAGTAGATACAATTACATAGTTACATTATGTCTATATTTATATCACTTTTTTTGTCAATCATGGGGCCTGAACTCTGGGCATGGGCAATGCCCCTCAGTTCTTCAGCTCAAGGCTAGTGCTCTACTACTTGAACCATAGTGCCACTTCCAGCTTTTTGTGCTTACGTGGTGCTGAGGAATCGAACCCAGGGCCTCATGCATGCAAGGCAAGCAATCTACCACTAAGACACCTTCCAGCCCTTATATCACTTTAATATATAGGTCACAAATATATATATTTATATATATAGTATGTTTATGTAGACACACATGTAGGATAAAACATGTACTTTAGAGAAATCGATGACAGTCCATGGATTTATTGTCTATCTAGAAACAGAAAGAACACATAAATAGCAAATTTAAATGTTGTATTTTTAACCCTCAATATGTTTTGTTTTAGGTGAACTACAAATATTGTTTATGTTATATACAAATCATATGTTTCCATATACAAATCCCATTTGTATTTATGTATGTTACAAACAAAGTTCTAAGGAACATACCTTATTCAACAGACAATTTGGGGGCAAATAATTCAACCTTTACAGAAGATAACCAAAATCTTGTGGATTGAATCTCAAAGGAACTTCAAGAAAATGGAAGAACTGAATTTAAGGAGCTGGATGAAAAACTGTTTTGGTAAAAATTGTCCAAGTTTTTTGGCATTGTTCTTATTTAGACAGGTAGAATAGGCAGATATTTCACCTTCATTCTATGGCAAGTGAAGAATATACAAAAGGAAACCTTTTTGTACTTTAACATATATTCACTTAAGTTTAGGATTATAAAAAATCAGATTTTTATTTATTCACAGGAAATTTAATAAAAAGATATCACTAATATGAGGATTAAATTTACACATCATTTTGAGTACACTACCAGATACCCATTTATTTAGTTAGACATTATTATGAATGTGTCTGAGGACATTTCTGAATGAGATTCATATATGAATAGATAAAGCAAGCAGGTTGTCTTCCATATTAAGATAGGCTTTATCCAATGGTGAAAACTTGAAGAAAACCAAAAGGATTCAGCTCCTAAAAAAGGAACTCCTGCATAACTTTTAAATGAGACAAAGGTCTTTTCCTATCTCAAATTCAAACTGGAATTTTAGCTCTTCTTGAGTCATAAATCTGTAATCTTTTCTTTTTAAACCAGGATTTATAGTACTGATTGATTCTCCGACCTTTCACTAGTACTAATAATTCCTTGTTGCCTTTTCAGAAACTCCAGCGTACTGACTACAAGTCCTGGAACTTCTCAACTTCCATAATTGTGTGAATAACTATAAAAATTTCCATAGATAGATAGACAGACAGACAGATCCTGTTGTTTCTGTTTCTCTGGAGATCCCTGATTTATACAGGTAAAACTATCAAGAAACGACCATACTAGGAACGCAGGCTGTACTGCGGAAGAGCAGAGGAATGTTTTTCATGGACCCTTTGTCCTCATATATGAGGAAGCTGTCCCTGATGGCATGTTTTCAGTATTTCTCCTCAGTAGAAAGACAGAAGAGGTTGAGGAAGCTGAGGAAAATATAGCTCCAAACAGACAGGAGGACTGGTTTCCAAGGAAGGCTATAGGCATCCCAAAGCAAATAATTAAGTTCTATCAAGGGAGAAATATTTCACATTGAAGCTGAGCGCATGAACACTGGATCATTTTTTTGAATTAGGTCTTTTCCATTTTCTTGTTCCAGTCCTACAGGAGTCATAAAAGGAGTAAAAGGAAGAAATGGACAGCTTACTCAATTAGCCATGTTCATCTCCTCAGTCTACTACAAGCTAAAGCCAATCTATTCAAATTACCTTCAATGTACTATCTTTGGTATAATTTATTTTATATGCTGATATTAAAGTAGTACTCATACCAGGAATTTTTGCTGTCCACAAATGACAATTTTCAAAAATATTTGAAAGTTATTCATGATCTACTCAAGAATCTAAAAAAAAGAAGATTTATAGGTTTTTAGCCCAGCTATGGAGAAAAGACTCTCACTTGACATTTTTACCTATTCAAGTTCCCATTTAGTCAATACACATATTAGTAGTGACTCTTCAAATCTGTATTTAGACAAAATATGTGAGTAAATCCAAGTTTATGGAAAGTATCCTTGCTATTTTTCAAACATTTTATTTAAGATTAACAAGTAAAAGGTATCTATAATACTATTATTATGTTAGATTCTGAATATACAGAAAGAATAAACCAAGCTCCATGAAGAGATAATATTGGAGTATAGATGAGGAACACATGAAATATAATTTCATACAATTCAGTATTTGCCTTGGTAAAAGTAAAAGAAAGACCTTACACAACTGTATAGAAGGAGCCACAACTGCAGTAAAATATCACCATGCGGTGACTTGCAAAGAGCATCGAATGCTTGCTCCATGCTTGTACAGGCAACAGCAGATATGAGAATACCAATGACTTTCATCTTAGTTAACGATATATACCTCCTCTCACAGTAATAGCAATAGTCATTCATCACTTCTTATGAATGCAGGAACATTGAAACTTGTCAAACTGTGCAGGCAGAGGGAGATGTCATTCAAACCAGAGTTCCCCTGTGGCTACCAACCAATCACATCCACCACACCCCTGCTGATCACTTCTTATAACTAGAAACACAGATGGTAGGCATGTGGAGATGTGCAAACTGGTGCAAAAAGTTTCTAACTACTGAGGTGATTCCAAACTTTCTACTGCATGATAGTGCATGACGAAAACCATTTTTTAAGTGATTAAAGTACCAAAATATCAATTAAAGAAATACTCAGTGGTGTCCTTCTTGTATTATTGAGAAGACAGACAGTGGAACAAAGGACAATCAGTCACACCAAAACAGGCCAGCACCATGACAACTAGAGAGATGGAACTCAGTAGCAATGACTGTTGAAAAAACAGCTATCTTCAAAAACTGCCTTGCCATCCGAACCTCTTGTCTGATTCTAGGCAATCCTCTGCCTATGACTTCAATCACCAGAGGAAAAAATCACTTAAGGCATTCGTTTCCACAACAGGCAACTAGAGGTGTGACCCTTGATTGATCACTAAGGTTTTTGTTTTTCAGTTAGAAACAAAATCTTTCCAAGTTACTGAAGTTCCAAAGTACATTCATCATTTTTTTCTTTCAGTTCTATATATTGTGTTTCACATTCATTACTTTCAGAATTCACAGATTCATCAACAGAAATTTCCTGTTATCAGTAAAGAAATAATGCCAGATTTGTATTTGTTTAAAAAAAAGCAACAACAATTTAAGACCCATTCTGTTAAGAACATGTTGATGTAATATGCTATTATGCAATACTGAAATCTGGTTAGTTAACATACATGGTCTTTGTTATAATTTTTGTTGTGTAGTGATTTATGTAGGTAAGAACATAAAGATAATATGCAGGTAAGAACACAAACTGTTACCAATAATCAAGAACCGCTGGAACCTCTTACAATACTCCTACTGTGGAAAACAACATGAAACTATCAATTACTACTGCTGTCTCAGCCATTCTACTTCTAGATACTAAGGGAAACAGAGTCCACAATGCTCATGCCCAAATGGCTATGCACATTTAATGATTGCCCTGCCCAGTCAGCAGATTGCAGAGCTATGGATGAAGAAATGCACACTCAGCGATATCTCCTATTTCAGAACTTTAATTTTAAATAAATAATAATCCAAAATCACCATGGGGTGAGGAATGGGTAATCTAAGAGCAGAGTTAAACTGAAGATCAATCTGCTTTATAAATTCAGCTAGGCCTGGGGCTAACTTAAGGGAATTACAGGAAAACAAGCAAAAGGAGGGAGATAACAGAAATGGAGGAAGTAACAGAGTAGGCATTTCTCTGACAGACCTAGGATATCAGGAATCATTGAGATAAGTACAAACTGGGACTTCCCAGCTCATTTGATAAGATCATTGCCAGTCAAACCTCATGCATACAACTAATGTTTATCCACTGGCATCATTCGGACACTAGTCAAGTCTCCTGAAGTTGCAGTCTCCACAGGGTTCTAAAGCTCCTACAATATGATAACAATAACAAAAACAAAATCTTTTAAATCAATATAAATGGCCCTGAGTAAAAGTATAGCTTTATCTATTCTAAGGAGTACCCACTAGCAATAAAAACAATGAACTATTTATATATACAATATGGAAAAATAAAAAATTGTTATGCTAAATTGCTAGGTACCAGTGGCTCATGCCTATAATCTGAACTTCTCAGGATGCTGAGACTTGAGAATTACCGTTCAAAGCCAACCCTGGCACAAAAGTCCTGAGACTGTCATCTCCAAATAACTATCAAAAAAGCCAGATGTGGAACTGTGGCTAAAATGGTAAAGTACTACCCCTGAGCAAAAAATAGCTAGGGGACAGCACCTAGGCCCTGAGTTCAAGCCCCAAGACGTACAACCAAAAAGAAAAAGAAAAGAAATTATGCTAAATAAAGAGCTAGACTGGAAAGAGTGTATAATCCAGTTATATAAAATACTATCATATGTATAGATTTAGAAAACAGTTCAGAGATGGTCTCAGGAATAAGGTGGAGGAAGAGAGGAACAGCAAAGGAACAGAAAGAGAAAGTTTAGGTTACAGTGAAAGTGACCAAGTTGTGGTGATTAATCCTCACTGTACATAGATGAATTAATACGCTTTAAATATTCAGTCAATTCTCATTAGTCAATTCTCATTATTCACAGTAGTTGTTGTCTATAAGGTTCTTGTAAATATTCAATTGGAAGATAATCAACCTTTTATTGTTCCTAGCAAAATATACATTTAGCTTCCTGAGAATCTCTGACTACAGGATGTTCTTCAGCCAAATGCCTTTTGCATAATAGAGTCATTTACTGATGGCCTTATAAAATAAGCCAGTCACATCAGCACTGAAAACTTGCTCCTTCCTATCACCTTTTCCAATTTAGCCATTAACAAGTATTCTAAAATTTCTACTGCAACCTCTTAACCTGTAGAACATCCATTAAGTTTATATTTTCCCATGAGGTTACCTCTTGGAATATGCAAGTCAATCAGCACTAGCCAAGGAGGGGTGATGGAAGGAGTGAAATCGATCAAGATGCAATGTACCTATTGGCCATCCTTCTTTCCTCTTCAGAGAAACTAGGGAAAAAACAAATCGTTTAAATAGGGATACAGGTGGACCCATTGCAACAATGAGATGTACAAGTTGTTATGTGGAAAAATGAACTTTACAACTTTGGGGAGGGGGGATATGGGAAGGGATAGGAAGGGGAAATAAAGGAGGAGGCAACAATGCTTGATAAGAAATGTACTCATTATCTTGCCCATGTAATTGTAACTCCTCTGTATGGTATTTTCACAATAAAAATAAATAAATAATAAATAAATAAAATAAAAGATGCAATGTACTTGTAAATTGACAAGTTGAATTGAAATCCTATGTACTACTACTTTTAGATGACAGTAATAAAAAAAAAGCTTTGCTGAAGTTGAGTCACATAATTTAAATTTCTTGGTTTTCATTTGCAAAACTAAGCCAGCCATCATTTTTTCTATGCGAATTTTCATCTCATTAACACATAAATCTAAATATTTAGTATTTCTTTTTTTGTTTTTATTCTATTTTTATTTTAAATTTTTAACAAGTCAGGTGAAAATTACTTTTTTGAAATAAGTTTTTTATTGTGAAAATACCATAGAGAGGGGTTACAGTTACACGACCAAGGTAATGAGTACATTTCTCATCAAGCATTGTTGCTATCCCTGCCCTCCCATCTCCACAACTACACTCACTGCCCACCCCCCAAAAGTTATATCAAAAATGAAAAGTACTTTTCTTTGTGGACAATGTCAACCTTGCCTTGCTTTCTCCTAGTCTTCCCCTCCCATCCCCACCCACAAGTCGTGTAGTTCATTTATAACAGTATCTAGTGAGTACCACTGTTGCATTAGTTCAACCTTTCTTCATCCATTTCTAAAAGTCTTTTTTTCTTTGTTGTTGTTCTTGTTTTCTTTGCTTTTTGTGTTTAGTTTCATCTATAAATATTAAGTTTACACTTCCTGGACCAGTCTTAGACATTCCACTGTGGTGGTTCATTACCACTGAACCCTCAGCTCAAAGCATTATATCTCATGGCTGAAAGAATTTCTGTCTGCAAAACATATTGCAACCATCTTATACTATACAACATTTCAGCAGTAAGCTAGAGGGAACAAATGCAAACAGCTAAACCATCAACAAAACCACCCAAAAGCATGATCAATGTGGTATGGAATAAGTGGCCAAACTGATTTACAAGATGAAAAAGCAGAACAAATTTTTGCAAATGACTTGCATGCAGCACCACTGTGATTCTAATAAGTAGGCAATGTCATGCATGAAGTACCAATCAATGAAACTTATCATGGTATGTAGTTTGTTGTACCACAATTACACTTCAGTAATATTGTGATAAAAATTGTTGGTGCTTTTTTCACATTAGGAATGAGCAAATGTAAGTAATCACATTGCAAAGTTTCCAATGTAGTGGTATTCCTTAGTTCCTCACTTAGCAATTCTTCCTTAGTTCCTTAGCTTCTCAGAGACATGGACAGTCTCCTTCAGCCATTGTTTCTATGGCATCTGTAGAACAAATCCATAATTGAGGCAGATATGCTGGTACACCTATGTAATACATCACAGGTAGGTGCTGAAGGATCATTTCAAAATTAGTCTATATAATAGCAAGAAGCAGTCCAAAAATAAAATAAAATAAACAGACAAACATAATTGAGAAAGGAAGGAGATTGGGAGGGAGAGAAGAATGGAGGAAAGAAAAAGAAAGAGAGAGAAAGAAGGGAAGGAGGGATGGAGGGAGAAGGGAAAGGAGGGTAAAAGGGAAGGAAGGAAGGGAGGGAGGGAAGGAGGGAGGAAGGGAGGGAGGAAGAGGAAGGAAGGAAGGAAGGAAGGAAGGAAGGAAGGAAGGAAGGAAGGGAAGGAGGGAGGAAGAGGAAGGAAGGAAGGAAGGAAGGGAGGGAGGAAGAGGAAGGAAGGAAGGAAAGAAGGAAGAAAAATGCAGGCCCACCTGGAAGTAGCACACACTTCCCCTTTGGCTTCACTGAATTGTTTCTGTAGTTAAGTGCACACTGCAGCGGGGATGTGTATAGACAAATTGGAGATGAGTCTGTCTTCACCACAGTTTATAAATGGGAAGAGGGAAGCAGACTATTTTCTGCAGATACTTTACTGTGAGGCTTTACTGTTACTGCTAAGTTTCTAACAAACACTATGGCCAACAAGAAGTGTGTACATTTTTGTGGTATAAAATGAGAACATTGAGATTGTCACCAGAAAGACTATACAAACAATTTACAGACTACAGCTCACCCAGTCCAAATACATAGTTCTTTCCGAGTCTTATTTGCACATAAGCCACCAAATAACTTCTTAAAATAATATTTCTCCAGCATTCCAAATTCTAGGGTCTCCCTACAAGCAAGCAATTGCCAATTATTTCCTAAATGTGTCACAGGCCTTCTGCTGTTGCTAAGCTACTCATCTTCACACATTTTCTTGCACTCTGCAATTATTCCTCAATCTTCTCACAGGATTGTCTTTGACTCAATTGCAAACACGTTGATCTGCATTTTAAATATTTCTACCTTAGATCCTAATGATTTGTATTTCAAGAGGGAAAATGTACACCTCACAAATAGTGAGATATTTAACACACCGCTTTTCGAAACTTGAGCTTTTGACCTGTGTTTCTCTTTCTGATTATTGTTTCTCTGCTGCTGTTTCTGTCAGTGTATGTATTATGGATCTCTGTTTATCAGTCTCCATTCCTATCTTCCTTTCTCTCAATTTGGATTGTTATCATTTTGTGTTGTGGTTCATTTTTGCAGGATTCTGTCTTCATCTGCTTTTCAGTTTCTGTCTGATTAGTATTGTCATTCTTTCTTTTAAATTACCTAGCCTGTTCTTAGAGGAAAGCATTAGCGGAGAGATGAAGAGTTTAGTCTCTGGAGTCAAACTTCCCAGGTTTGACTATTGGCTTTGCTGCTGGTGATCTATAATAGCAATGGTGACCTAAAATTCCTTGAGTTCAGTTTGTCAACTGTAAAATCAGAATGAGAGTAATATTTCTCATACAATCTTTATGAGGTGTACATAGCTCACTCTTGAAAATCACTTTAAATGCCTATTAGATAGAGACTACTAATACTATTTATTAAATTAAATGACATAGAAATATTAAACTGGCTCAGAGACTGAATGAAAGAGGATTTATTTAAACAAACGCAGAAACACACTTAAAGGGTCCTAATGGGACTTTTCTCTTTTGAGCAGGCAATGACTAGAACTTCAGATGAAAACTTTTTTTTTTTTTTGCATACAGTTGTGCACTTCTTATACTATTCATTATTCTCTGGGGATGTGTTTAAAAGTAAGGGGCAGATGGCAGGTTTATCTGTGGAGACAGGAGCAAGAAGTTGTACTGTGTAATTCACAGTGTAGTGACTAGAGATAGCAACAATGCCCCCAGATACTTTAAAAAACTACAAAAAAGGGATTTTGAATGTTTTCTTCTGAAATAATAACAGAGGATAGACATAGTAGTACATGTCTATAGTCCCAGCATTAAGGAGGTAGAAGCAGGGCTACCTATGGCGTTTCAGATCAATTTGGGATTCAATGACCAAAAAACAACCAAAGCAACGCCCCTCCACAAAACAGTAGAGTCAGATATATTTAGATTGAATTTAAAAGTCATACGATGCGTACATGTATCAAAACATCACATAGCACCCCTAATATGTACAATTTTCATGTATCAGTTTTGGGGTAAACTTAATTTTTTTGGGGGTCCGGTCGTGGGGCCTGAACTCTGGGCCTGGGTGCTGTCCCTCAGCTCTTCAGCTCAAGGCTAGTGCTCTACCACTTGAGCCATAGCGCCACTTCCGGCTTTTTTCTTTTTGCTTATGTGGTGCTGAGGAATCGAACCCAGGGCCTCAGGCATGCAAGGCAAGCACTCTACCACTGAGCCACCTTCCCAGCCCAACTTAATTTATTTTTTAAGAGTAATGAATGCCAATTTTCTTATTTAAAAATGTTAAGGATCAAGGAAAAGCTGATGAGGAGCATGAGGAAGGAGGATGCCAGTAGTGATGGAAATAGGAAAGGAAAACTGAAATAGAAAAGAAAATTCAGAGATGAAGAGTAAGGTACTCTGGACAAAGTGTGAGAGAACATGAAGAGACTTTGCATACCCATCTGATATACATGCTATGTATGTGAAACTTACGCAAACCATAATGCTTCTACAAGGACTTATCCACAGATTCAGAAATACAAGAAAGGTCTAGGTAAACATAAACCAAACTGGTTATGATAATTATCTCTAGTAGTAAGTAGACTATGAAAATGAGCAAATTAAAAATAAATTTTAACTTTTATATTTTCTATATCTGAAAAAAGTAACATTCCTTACAGCTGGAGTATAATCCAATGGATAGTATATGTAGACTCTGAGTCAGTTTGTCTAATTTACACTTGTGTGGAGTTGCCTTTCTGGAGTTTCTCAGAATTGTTTTTTATTGTTTGTTTATTTTGGGGTGCATGCATGTGTGTGTGTGTGTGTGTGTGTGTGTGTGTGTGTGTGTGTGTGTGTGTGTGTGTATTAGGGCCTGGCAAACTCTCACTTGAGTTAAGGCTGGTGCCTTAACAATTGAGCTACATCTCTACTTCCAACTTTTTGCTGGTTAATTGAAGATAAGAATTTCAATGACTTGTCTTCCAGCTAGCTTTCAACAGAAATCCTCCTATCTCAACCTCCAGAATAGCTAGGACTACACGTGTGAGCTATAGGCATACAACCTTGTTTCTCAGGTTTTGATCTATAAAATAAATGCAGAACTTTCTTCTACTTATACATTGTTTCCAATGTATTTAGTAATTAACTACCTATATGTATATGGCTTTATGTGTGTGTGAATATACATACATATATATATATATATATATATATATATATATATATATATATATATATACACACACACACACTTTAAGTACTTAATTTATAGTGTTTAACATCAAACCTGGTACATAGCACATGTTAACTCTTGCAAGATGTATTATCTAAGATATTTCCTAAATTCAATGCAATTCCAGGAAAGACTACAATCAATTTGGGAAAATACAGCGAAATGAATGCAAATCTTTATTATGGTATTTGTTCAAAGGAAGTTTCCTTTTATTCCTTTAAATGATGCATGAACTTTAACAGAAGATGGAGGACTTTACATCTCTGAATTAAATAACTTCAGAGGAGGAAACATTCATCAGTGAAGAGAACATCCTTCACTGGATTTAGGAATTCATTTAAGGAGTTGTGGGAGAATAACATGAAGCATGAAAGGCTTTGAGTTCTGGGCTTAGGGGTGTGAAGTTTATCTCCAGCCAAAAATAATGTCATGGGTTTGAGCATAAGGAATGGCATGGTATGTTAGTTACTCTGGGTTGTCTTTTTATTCTTGTTATTTAGATTGACTATACACTTAACAGCAAACAAGCAAATGTATCTCAAACTCTATCACTAGTTTGCATGCTAATATGAATACAAATTCAATTAATACATGATGGCCTCATCCTCAGAAGAGTTGTCAATGTAAAGAGTAAAGCCATAGGGAACTAAACTCAGATAAGCTGAAATCTCAGCTACACAGTAAACACTAGGTAATGTAAGTATGTTCCCTTTGCTTCATTTGCCTCCATGTATAAAGAGAACAAGGATGCATGATGCTAGCAAACAGAGTCAGATACATCATCCTAGGAACCAAAAAGCCATCCTTTCCACCTAACACACCCAGTGATGAACCAGGAGAAGACTCCAGAAAAATCCCCTGATGGAATAGACAGAAAAAGATAATACAGAATAGATGAATGACACAGAACAGACACTGCTCAGAGAAAAAATGAAATTCTGCTAATGAGAAATTGTAAAGGACCCATCTCTGACAATGGGGAAATACCCTGACCTTTTTTTTAAATGTTTTTTTTAATTGTAAATATACTGGAAAAAGGGGTTACAGTTACATGAGTAAGATAATGAGTACACGTTCTATCGAGCATTGCTACCCCCTCCTTTGTTTTCCCCCTACTATTCCTTCCCTTTCCACCTCCCTAACTTCTCCCTCACCCCGCTCCAAGATGTAAAGTTTGATTTCAACATAGTGTCATTGCTACAATGGATCAACCTGTATCCTTGTTTCAGCATTTTCTTATTTCCCTTTTCCTCCCCAGATTAAAAAAATATACAAGATGCAGGGAACCAGAAACAAATACCATGAAAAAAGGGGTTATACCATGGGGGAAGAAAATACAAAAGAAACAAAAAAAAATCACATAGTACATTAAAAACAACAGCGACAAAGATAAAACGTCTTGTGTCCCTAACTTGGGGTTCATTTCTCTTACCACCATTTTATATGGTCATATATACATAGCTTTTGACCTTTTCTGCTTGTCTGGTAAGATTATTCTAGATGTATAATAGTTACTAAAAATAAGGGAAAGCATGGGACCTATGTTTCTTTGAGTTTGGCTTACTTCACTTAATATAATTTTTTCCAAGTCTTTCCATTTCCTAACAAATGGGGCAATGTCATTCTTTCTGATGGAGGCATAGAATTCCATTGTGTATATGTACCACATTTTCTTGATCCATTCATCTACTGAGGAGCATCTGGGTTGGTTCCATATCTTAGCTATAGTAAATAAGGCTGCAATAAACATAGTCGTACTGGTAGCTTTAGTGTGTACTTGTTTGTAAACATTTGGGTAAATGCCCAAAAGTGGGATTGCTGGGTTATAGGGGAGCTCTATGTGGAGTCTTTTGAGGAACCTCCATACTACTTTCCAAAGTGATTGAACAAGTTTACACTCGCACCAACAATGCAGTAGAACTCCCTTTGGCCACATCCCCTCCAGTATCTGTTGTTATTAGATTTCTTTATTATAGGAATTCTAACTGGGGTAAGGTGGAATCTCAATGTTGTTTTGATTTCATTTCTTTTATGTCTAGAGAAGTTGAGCATTTCTTCATGTGTCTGTTGGCCATTCTTATTTGCCTCTTCATAAAGTATCTCTTTAAGTCTTTAGCCTACTTATTAATCAGGAGGTTGTTTCCTGGAGGATATGTTGTTGGGGGATTTAATGTTTTGAGTTTTACATTCCTGACCTTAATTATATTAAGAAAGACTTATTCTCTGAGAACCCTAATGTTTTTCTTCTTAAATTATTTTTTATTCACTATTACTATCTAGATACATAGCAGAAATGTCTGTCTTCCTTACGAGGTAGCAATTATGTACTGCTTTTGCTTCGTGGATCCTTTTCCTTTTTTTTTCTTGGCTGCTGGTATTTTTTTTTATTTTTTGTGCTTTTGGTTCCTTTCCATTTATCTCAAGTTAGTCCCCTGTAACTAAATACAAATTTGTTTCCAAAATTGAGCCTACAAGTGTGTTATCTCATTTGCTTCTTGTCCCCCCTCCACACTATAATGATGTCATTGAGGCGCTCTGAAACACTAAATTGCAGTAAATAAAAAATCTTACACTGATAATTAGCATGCAGCTGCTTTTCTTTTTTAAATTGAAGACTCTTACCAGGTCTTGGTTACTTAAGACCTTTCACAATTTAGTAGCTGGATTGGAGAGTCAGCTTTTCTAGTCTTATAAGTCACTTGAGCTCTGGACTTTATTACCTTTGATCTCTGCTTTAGAAACAGTCAATTCTTACTTGTGCTAAACACTTTCTTGCAACACTTGACTAAATGTTCTACAAATAGTGGCCAACACACTGTTGTTCTCATTTAAACTTTCACTAGAAGGATCTGCCTTCTAAGATAGAGCAAGTGACAATTTCACCCGACATTACCAACAGAAAAACAGTGCCCTCGAGTCTTCTGGCTGCTGTCTTTTCAATTGCTGTTTGCCGCCTATTTTGTTAAACCAACCCTGCCTGTTTAAAGTCTGTTGATAAGTACTCTCTATATAATTCATGCAGGTATTCACTTAAAGGAAGAGGAACATGTTTTAATAACTGTAACATTTGACACAGATAGGGGACCCTTTCTGCTAAAGTTGGATCAGATTGTGTCTCTTGAACAGTACAGTGTGTTACAAGTTAATCTATTATAAAATAACTCCATCCTGAGACAACAGAAAAGACACATTTTGAGAGGTTGAATTGGGAATGTTTATTGAAGAGCTGGAGTCTGCAGGTGGACTCCTGTCTCAAAGACCTGCAGCCCAGAATAGAACTTGCACAAATCTTTTAAAGACAAAAACCACAAGTTTTGGTGGGGCACCCAAGCCCAACAAAAATATTAGGCATAAAGCAAAGCAAGCTAGATGAGGATACTTATTCTTAATAAAAAGTGATATATATATATATATATATATATACATATATATATATATATATACATATATATATATATATATATATATATATATGCAGAACAAACTAGATGGGGATACTAGATTGGGGATTCCCAATAAGTAGCTGGCAAAAAACAACTATGTAGAGGAATAATCAGAGGCCATCAGGACTTTAATTACATAGAGGAAGCATGACTTTCCTGGAGTCCAACAACTCGACATATTTGTAATCAAAAGAATGCCCTCTCTCACCTGTAGAGTTCTCAGAAAGCCTCTATTTTCTGTGATGGCATTTTCTAAGATGTCATCAGATAGCTCTAGTATCCATATTTTAAATCTATGACTTCCAAATCCAGATCCTACAAATCCATTATGCATGTAATCATAATAACCACAGAAAGAAACCAAAGAATCTCATGCTCAGTTGACAAGCAGCATTTACTGCAGGTTACACAAATCCACCTAAGAGCCCCCCAGTCTTACATTTCTGGCACATTAAATTGTGGAAAAAGTAAAAAAGAAATTTAAAGTTTCTATGATTAAAGATAATATTCTATCAGCAATAGTAGCCAACACAATAAAAATTAGATGCTTCCACAGAGGAAATTTAACTCCTATAGAAATTTCCCTCCATCAAAACAGATACACAAAACACAGATTCAAGGACAAGACGAAATATTGGCCATAAAAGACTGTGATTTCCTAATAGGAGGTAACTGTTGATGGACATTTGACAACTCCCCACGCTGAGTATTTGGAGGCTGTTGCTAAACTGTTGATCAGGAGTGCCAAAATGGCATCCAGAGGCTTCAAATTTTAAGGAGGAAAAAGGGTAGTAAAAGAAATTCAATAAGGTCAAGGCCACTAGAATTTGAATGTTAGGATTATGAGAAGAGAGAATTACTTAGAGTCCCTGGATCTGCCATCTTTGTTAAGTACTGCCCAGAATATTCCACGGACTCCAGAAGTAGAATGTTAAATAATAGCAGTAATTAAATATCAATTTCCCATATAGATGGGAATACTTCACAATCCTATCAACCAGATTGGAGAGACTACCTTTGCAAGGCAATCCTCAGGACTTTTGAAGTATTTCACCATAGGCATACGTCTGAATTAGTCTTGACTAAAGACTGTTTTCAATCCACCCTAAAAAAGGTAAAAGTAAACTTCAAAAGGACAATAATGATCTTAAGTAAATCTAAGTTCATGGCAGGATTGAAGGTAGGAACTTATGACCCCTGACCATAAGGAAAACCAAAGCATAAGAAGAAAAACAAAATCAGAAAGTACAAACAGGGAAAGGAGCACCTACCCTTTGATCCCTTCTTCCCTCTCCTCCTCTGTCTCTTCCCTGTCTTTCTCTTCTTTACTCTCCCTCCACCTCCTTCTCTCTCCTTCTTTGCATAACAGCTACATTTTTTCAGAGTAGATAAGCTGAAAACTATTAATTTATAGTTCTAAATTATTAAATAGAAAGAACTGCCAAATTCAGTTTTATTCCCCGAGAATTTTTCCTCTAAAAGCGCAGGCCAAATAATGCCTTTTACATAGTAAATGAGTTCACAGAATTTAACATCAAGAATACTGAACTGCAAGAACCCTTAAAAATCCTTCAAGCAAAAGAAAAATGATTTCATGGAGAAAATTTCATCTGCAAAAGCAATGATGAGAACCAGAAGTGATAACTATAAGGACAATTCTGTGCTTTTCTTATTTTAACTTTCAAGATGATAATTGATAAGATAAAGAAAAAAAACATTTGCACAGAAATTATGAGTAGAAGACTCATGAAAGCATTAGTACAAAGTCCAAAGATTTCTTACACAGTATGTGAACTAATCAAGTGCCAGTAGAACATAGGTTATGAAAAGTTAAAGGCCTGACATATGAACTTCAAATTCTATAATGTATTTCTGATTTTTAAAAAATGCCTGTGGTGTTTTGTGTTTTTTAACAATGGGTAAAAGCTACAATTGTTCCTTGGTTTCATGGAAGGTTATTGTGAATTATTTTGCATTTGATTATTGTAGTTGATTTAGAGTACTGTCCCAATATAGTCTTAATTTCATTTTCCTCAAAATTAGTTATTTTGAGCATTTCATATTACTCAATGAAATATTAACCAACAATTAAAAAGCCATCATTTTTGTACCATACAGCACTGTATTATAATTATTTTAAAGCATGTTGGATGAGACTTTTGGGCTCCACACTCTGATTATACCTAAGTCAAACCTGCAAGTGATTATGCTTAAGAATAAGAGTTAAATTCATTGGAATTATTCCAGGATGAGAGTTTCTTGTACTTTCATTGCTTATTTTAAATTTTCAAGAATTATACCATTTCCATAATGTACGTGTGATCCAAGATAGAAAAGAATCTGCTTCTGAAGTCAAGAAGTCGACAGAGGCACCCACGGTCAAAGGTGACAAAGGAGTCTTTATTAGCCAGCTGGCGACTGCCCTGCCTTGGGCTTCACTGTCTCAGAACTAAGCCCCATACTCTAGAGGAGCAGGGTTTATAACGGCAGAAACCACATGCAGTACCGAGGCAGTTTCCCAAGCAAGCAAGCTGATTCACAGAAGCTAAATTTGCCATTAGTCTTAACATAAGCAATTTCATAATGTCACATCCTGGCTTCATTAGGGACCCGGGCACTTCTGCAGCTGCCTCTGGACATCAGAGATACCACATAGCCAGAGGAGTCAACAGTTGTAGTCACGCCTGGGCACATAGCATTTCACCCATGCAGCTGGAGCATGGAGATACATCCAGTTTGGGGACAGTAGTCAGGACAGGGCTGGTCACCTAATTTCAGTGAAAGGATTGAGGACTTAAGATGGAGGTTGTTGAGCTGAAATGGCTTTCTTTAAGTTCTATCTAAAACTGGGTTCTCACACTTCAAGTAATTTAACTAGTTAATAAATAGTTAAATTTCACATAATTTCTGTGATTTAATCATTTAATTAGGTAGTTGAACTGTTCCACTGAAGGCATATGTAAAAGGGTATTTGATCAAAATCTTATAAATGAAGTTTGCATTAGAAATTAGATGCATTCCTGTACTTTTCTTATGTTTTTCTAGTTCACTCGAAATAAAAGTGTCAAAGAGCAGATAATAAACTAACAGAACTGGGAAAAAGTTAGATATAGTTGGATGAAGATAATCATGAGAAAGGAGTTAGTACGAAAGATGCTGTCTGTTTCCATTCTAGCCCCAAATAGTTCTGGACTAAATGTCCAAGCCATGAAGAAATCCAAAAGAACTTGAACGGTATTTCATAATGTTGTATCTTGCAAAATAACTGATTCATGGTGATGCCTAAGAAGGTGAAATTATTCACTCAAGTTTCTCCATCGCCAATTACCTTCCCGGTTAGAGTGGTTCCAGATCAGGAGGATTCTATTTTGTATCCTCAGGATGCTAATTTCTGCTTTCTTTGTTTCATCAGGGCTGCTTAGTAGCCTCCATTACCCAAACTCATATCATTTGCTGCGATCTCCTACCCATAATCTCTGTAGGCTTTTCTGTATTCCAATACTTTACTTGAACTTGTGCTGTATATCCTGCATACTACCAGGGGAAATTAAAACTAGTCCATCATATTTGGTAAGGCAGTTACCACTTTCCAATGCTTCCTTTTACACTAGCTGTACTATTATTTTGCAAATTCCTATTGTTATTGTTGTATATCATGCCTTTGCCTCCTTCAGTTCACTCTGAATTTTTTTTTAAACATTTCTTTTTTTTATTTTTATTTTTTGCCGGTCGTGGACCTGAACTCTGGGGCTAGGCTGTCTATCAGCTCTTCAGCTCAAGGCTAGCGCTCTACCGCTTGAGCCACAGTGCCACTTCCGGCTTTTTCTGTTTATGTGGTGCTGAAGAATCGAACCCAGGGCCTCATGCATGCAAGGCAAGCACTCTACCACTGAGCCACCTTCCCAGCCCATCACTCTGAATTTTTTCAGGTATTCTTTATTCATTCCCTAAGCTCAGTCTGTAGCATCTCATCTCAGTCATTGAAATGATGTGGCAAATTTTCTTAACTACTTAATAATATCTTCTTAAGTGACACAAAAATTTTCTTCAGCTAATCATGCACATGTATTAAACCTGTGTCATTTTGCTCTTCCCTGATCCTATTTTTGACTGATTTTCTGTATCATTATTATCATTGTCATTAATTACCATTATTATTTTAACTCCTTTCATTCCTTGTAAAGAAATTTCTGACTTTTTCCCTCGAGAATGACATTCTTTTCTTTCTTTTTACCTGCCAATTATTTACCAAAATACTTCACTTTGCTGTTTTGAAAGCCCAATTATTTCAAGGATAATAAAATTTTATACTGATTCATATTAATTTGAAGACAGGCTAAACAAGGATTTTTAGTAGGTTAGAAGACTGAGTAGGAGAGAAAGCATTTTCAGAAGTTTGAAAAAATAATGATTTAGTATTTATATATGTTTTGTTATAACACTATAAGATCTTTATCTGAATTAATCATCTTCAACTAACATATAAATGCATATATAACGTATTTTTTTCTTTTAAGAATATTTCCAAATATACATGCTTTCCAGTAAGTCCGTTCCTTAAAACACATATTTGTTTTTCATGCATCCTAATACATGTAATTTTTCTACTATGTCCATAATAGAGCTTCAAAATCTAATTTTCATCCACCTGCATGACCACATCTTCCTTCTATGTGGTCCTTTTAACATCAATTTCCTCACTTTTTGCTATTTTTCCTTTGTGATTTTGGCAGGAACATAAATTTTCATCTTCTGTTCTTTCCAGCTAGAACAAAATAAATGCATATTTCAATATATAGCACTTTCATCCTTCACTGTTATTCACACAAAACCCATAAATCCTGTAAAAATTTAAAACCTCTGTGGTATGTGTGTGTGTGTGTGTGTGTGTGTATAATATCGATAGCAGTAAATAAACTTCTTTATGGTTTAGTTTCTTACCAACACGATTAAAAAAGAATGAATCCCATAAGGAAATTTATCCTATGCAGCATATTATTAAAATTTCCAAGCAGAAAATGGAGAATAGTGAGGCTTAAATTACCACCACCACCACCCCCAACAATTAAAGCCCAAACTAGAAGTACTATGAGATTCAGTGACAGCTTTCATGAGAAGAAATAATAAATTTTGTCCCACCAAAGTGGACTCCATCCTGAGACTTTTGAAAGATAGAGATGGAAAGATAGAGACTTTTGAAAGATTTGAGAGATTAATCTTGACATTCAAGCTATTATCATTTTTTTAAATTTCCTCACAAGTGTGACAAGGTGACCAGTGTCCAACTTCTCAATCCATTTCCAATAAAAGTCTATGTGTCAGTTTATTTCTATATGTATAGGAAATTGTATTGTCTTTTTCATATTTTTTTGTGAAAATACTGTCCAGAGGGGTTAAAATTACATGAGCAAGATAATGAGTACATTTCTTATCAAGCAATGTAGCCTCCTCTTTTGTTTCCCCTTCCCATCCCATCCTCCCTCCCCCCCACCAAACCCTCCTCTCCCCACCACCACCAAAGTTGTAAAGTTTGTTTTTGACACAACTACTTGTAGGTCTCATTGTTGCAATAGGTCCACCTGTATCCCTATTTAAACAATTTGTTTTTCCCTTCCCCTCCACAAATTATGTCAACATCAAATACAGTGAAAGCAGGGGTTATACCGTGGGGGAGGGACATATAAAGCAACAAAGAAATAATATTATAAATGTGTTAGAAACAATCACATGAAAGAAAAAAACGTTTGAATACATATCTTAGAGTTCATTTCTCTAACCGACTTATCTGACCTTTTCTGCTTGACTCAGACATACTAGTTATTGCAAATAAGGGAAACCATGGGACCTATGTTTCTTTGGGCCTGGCTTACATCACTTAACATAATTTTTTCCAAGTCTTTCCATTTCCTAACAAATTGGCAATGTCATTCTTTCTGAAGGAGGCATAGAATTCCATTGTGTATATATACCACATTTTCTTGCTGGGTCATAGGGGAGCTCTATGTGGAGTCTTTTTTTTATTATGAAAATACTGTACAGAGGGGTTACAATTACATGGGCAAGATAATGAGTACATTTCTTATCAAGCATTGTAGCCTCCTCCTTTGTTTCCCCTTCCCATC
This sequence comes from Dipodomys spectabilis, assembly GCF_019054845.1. Taxonomy (NCBI): domain Eukaryota; kingdom Metazoa; phylum Chordata; class Mammalia; order Rodentia; family Heteromyidae; genus Dipodomys; species Dipodomys spectabilis. The sequence continues at coordinate 17,763,756 of NW_024870720.1, read as the reverse complement.
CCTTCCCAGCCTCCCCCGGCCTCCCCACCCAATCCTTTCCCATTCCCCACCATTTCATTGTTGCAATGGGTCCACCTGTATCCCTATTTAAACGATTTGTTTTTCCCCTTCTCCTCCACAAATTATACCGACATCAAATACAGTGAAAGCAGGGGTTATACTGTGGGGGAGGGACATACAAAGCAACAAAGAAATAATCTTATAAATGTGTTAGAAACAATCGCATGAAAGAAAAAAAAACACATGAATACATATGTTAGGGTTCATTTCCCTAGCATCACCTTATCTGACCTTTTCTGCTTGACTCAGACATATACTAGATATTGCAAATAAGGGAAACCATGGGGCCTATGTTTCTTTGGGCCTTAATATAATTTTTTCCAAGACTTTCCTTTTCCTAACAAATGGGACAATGTCAGTCTTTCTGATGGAGGCGTAGAATTCCATTGTGTATATATACTACATTTTCTTGATCCATTCATATACTGAGGGGCATCTGGGTTGGTTCTATATCTTAGCTATAGTAAATAATGCTTCAATAAACATAGTTGTGCTGGTAGCTTTAGTATGGCCTTGTTTGTGATCATTGGGGTAAATGCCCAAAAGTGGGATTGCTGGGTCATAGGGGAGCTCTATGTGAAGTCTTTTGAAGAACCTCCATACTGCTTTCCAAAGTGGTTGAACAAGTTTATACTCCCACCAACGATGAAGTAAGGTTCCCTTCTGTCCACATCCCCTCAAGCATCTGTTGTTAGTAGAGTTTTGATTATAGCAATTCTAACTGGGGTGAGGTAGTATCTCAATGTTGTTTTGATTTGCATTTCTTTTATGACTAGAGAGGTTGAGCATTTCTTCATGTGTCTATTGGCCATCCTTCTTTCTTCTTCAGAGAAGTTTCTCTTTAAGTCTTTAGCCCACTTATTTATTGGGCAGTTCTTTGAAGATTTGTTATTGGGTGATTTAATTTTTTGAGTTCCAGGTATATTTTAGATATGAGACCCTTGTCTGTTGTATGGCTAGTGAAGATCTTCTCCCATTCTGCTTTCTATTGATCTTGCTAACTATGTCCTTTGCCATGCAGAAGCTCTGCAATATCATGCAAAATCCCACTTGCCCAACCTTTCTTTGATTTGTTGTGTTTCCGGGTCTCTATTAAGAAAATTTCGGCCTGTGCCAACAAGACCTAGGGTTTCTCCTATTCCATCCTGTAATGTTTTCATGCTGTCTGCTTTGACTCCGAGGTATTTGATCCATTTGGAGTTTATTGTGGTTCAGGGTGATATATAAGGATCTAGCTTTAGTTTTCTACAAGTAGTTAACCAATTTTGCCAGCACCATTTACTGAAGAGGCTGTCTTTCTTCCATTCTATTTTTTTAGTGCCCTTATTGAAGATTAGATGGCTATAGGTCTGTAGGTTCATTTCTGGGTTTTCAATTCTATTCCATTGGTCCTGAGGTCTGTTCTTGTGCCAGTACCAAGCTGTTTTGATTACTATGGCTTTATAGTAGAGTTTGAAATTTGGTATCGATATTCCTCCAGCACTGTTCTTTCTGTTGAGGATCGTTTTTGCTCTTCGGGGTCTTTTATTTTTCCATATGAATTTTTGGATTGCCTCTTCTATTTCTTGAAGAATGAGCCTTTGGGCATTTAACCAAATGTTCACAAACAAGACCACACTAAAGCTATCAGCATGACTATGTTTATTGCAGCCTTATTTACCATGCTAAGATATGGAACCAACCCAGATGCCCCTCAGTAGATGAATGTATTTTCTATATAGTTCATAGTCGGTATCTTTCTAACTTGAAAAAATTGCTTCTTGTATGAAGCATAAAATGTTTAGTGGCCTGAGGGCTCTGATTTCAAGGGTGACAATCAGTAAGAGCCTAAAGATGACTTGAGATCCTGAATTATTGACTGGAAGCATGTAGTAAGCCTCTACATGCTTTTACTATGAAGCATGCAGTTATGAAGAGCTTGAACACATCTATGAATTCACGATCTTTAGCTTTAAGTAGGTGAAACCTGTTATGGTAGACTTTTAGGAGAGAAAATTGAGACCCGGAAAGATTTAGAAATGGCACTCAAGCCAATTTTCTAATTCTGTTGGCAAAGAGAAGAATCCTCCGTCCTCACGTTGACTAAGATGACCATCTGCAACCACATTGCCTACAACTGTAAAGTCACTTTATCATTCCGAGCAGCAGTAAACTGTCTTGCTGTCATTGTTAACACTTCTGTCAGACACTCTTCAATTGTTGAGACAGTCATTTGTATTACACAAACACGGTTGAGATCTGGAAAATGGTTTTACAGTTAAGTATAACATTTCAAATGGGGGGAAAAGGTATTAAAGCTTCCTCTCACCTCACTTCTCTCTCTCTGTGTTGCAGTTCTGTGATGTTTGCCAAATCAGTCCTGGTATTCTTGCATAAAAACCCTAAATAAAGTGCTCTTGCACTTTGTTCCAAAAGTTAGCCTGTTAGGCAAAGCATTATGTAATACAAGAGTAATGGTAGCTTTCGAAGTGATTTGGGATTCAAGTTGAGAAACTGTAAAATGAAGTTTCAAAAAAAATGTACAATGTGATTTTTTTTTGTTTCTTTTGTATGTTCTTCCCCCATGGTCTAAACCCTCTTTTCACTGTACATGGTTCCAGTGCCCTGCATCTTGTATATACACTTTTCTAATTTGGGGAAGAGAAAGGCAAAAACAAAATGCTTAAATAGGGATATAGGTTGACCCATTGTAACAATGAGATGTACAAGACACTATGTTGAAAATGAACTTTGCAACTTGTGAGGGGTAGGGAGGAAGGAGTTGGAGAGGTGGGGAGGAAAGGGATGGTAGGGGAAAATCAAAGGAGGAGGTAACAATGCTAGAAATAAAATGTACTCATTACTTCACTCATGTAACTGTAACCCCTCTGTACACTATTTTTACAATAAAAATGTATTAAAAACATTCTTAATACACATTTTAGTTCCATTTTCTGGTTATGAGTCTTTTTGTTTTTTTATATTTTTATATTTTTCCTGCTTTTAAAATAAAAGCAGGATATAAATTATATGCAGATACACATATATACTTATATATGTCTATAATTGAGAAGTACTTCTCACTACACTTTGAAATAAAGTCTCTAGTGCAGAAATCAGTGCCTAAAATAATTGCATCTAAGTGCTTCTATATACATTTAAGCACCAAGATTACTGTCTATCCTTACATCGTATTTTATCTGAAAGAGAATTGAAACTTTATTTCTCCTGTAGTTTGGTTAGAAACAAGAATAGTAAAGATTTCAGCATCTACTATCTAAAATAATTAAATTCCCCAAGTTACTAATATGTCTTTAAGAAGTGGCTTATGAAACAAGGTAAGATTTACTATTTTATTATTTTTAAGTTCCAAACTCATATGGACATCTAAACTATTGAAAAAAATAATAAACATTTTAGGTATCTAACTCAGACATACTAAGAATCTCAAGAAATGGGATAGCATCATGTGTATTAATAGTACAATACTCTTTTAAATCCTAATGTTTGACTCTGTTTAAGAACCACTTGGCCATTGCTGGTGCTCGTGGTTCATGCCTGTAATTTTAGCTATTCAGGAGGCTGACATCTGAGGATCACAATCAAAGCCACCCTGGGCAGGAAAGTCTGTGAGGTTCTTATCTCCAAAAACTAGAAATGGAGCTGTGGCTCAAAGTGGTAGACTTCTAGTCTTGAGTAAAATTTGCTCAGGGGCAGTGCCCTGGCCCTGAATTCAAGCCCCATGACCAATAAAGCAAACAAATATGTGATGCCAAGATATTGGACTGGGTTTTCAGTATTTATGACTATAGATTATCTCTCCTAACCACAGATAACCAGTTTAATGTATTATGTTTAATGATCATAATATGAACGATTTCTTTGATATTGTAAGTTCAAACCACTTTATATCTGATCTGTGACTCATACTTGCATTAGAATATTATGGAGGTGAATTTTAAATAGTTCTGATCTAATAAGCAAAGTGGTAGAGAGAAAGCATTGGTTGAACTGTATAAGAACATACAGTGTGAACAATAAGAATATCAGTTCAAGGAGAAAAATATTACTCCAAGCTAGTGGAGTTGTTGTGTGTTTTATTGAGTATTAATTCTTATTTTAATCAACTGCATCTATTTGTATAGCTTTGCAGAAAAAAGTTATGGGGATGAAATCTGTAACCATTTTGTGGAGTTCTGATGACCTTCAAAATAAACATTGTGTTAGCAATGCTTGCATAACTTTTCAGAATATTTGAAAAAGTAGATCTTTAAACTCTAATTGTTACATCTGGGTTGTTCTTGGGACTTATTGAGTATAAAGCTTACATGGCCATTTTTTTTGCCTTTTGGGCTGGTGCAAGACAAACCTTGATAAGTGTGCTCTTTCTTATCAACATATGAAGAACTATGTACAAAACTGTGCCTTGTTGGTTGAAGGTAAGATGGAAAAAATGGAAGGCAGAAACAAAAAGGGAAAGGCAATCTTCCCTAACAGATTCACCTTGTAGTGAAACAAAAAGGAAATTATGAGTGAAATAAATTATACCAAATGGAGACAAGTATGAAAAAGAAGACTCCTGCACACTCAGTATCAAAGCACAATCACAAAGAGTGAGTGAGTGTTAAGTAGCTTTCTGTGTAGAAAGAGTTTGAGGCAGAGAAAGCAGCCTGTGATGTTGAATTGCTCTTACATAGTAGGTGATAGTGTGGATGATGTGGATGATGAAAGCAGGAAGTTGGATATATATTAGATAGATGATAGATGATAATAGATGATAGGCAGGCAGGCAGACAGACAGACAGACAGACAGACAGACAGACAGACAGACAGACAGACAGATAGATAGATAGATAGATAGATAGATAGATAGATAGATAGATAGATAGGCTTTGCTGCTGAAGTCTAGCCATATATTTTTTATAGATTATCCTCCAAAAACTTTCTAATCTGTAAAATGGCATTTATAATAGGATTGTAGTAAAGATAGAAGGATATCACACAAAGCTAAGTGACTATAGAAAATAATCCTAGACACTTATTTGTTCATAGCATGTATTAATGCATACATTGCATGTACAAATTCCTACCTCAGTTTCTAACTCATGAAACGCATTCCAGTTCCAGTGCTCTCTATACAAAACTGTGCTGTAAAGTCTTACTGACTTCTTATGGTTTGCGTAGAACCTTTTGGAAAAGGTTTATGAGTTAAAAAGTTGATTTCAAACTGATAAACTTTGGGGAAATGGTTTGATCCTGAGGGCTCTAATTACACAGCAGATGAATCCATTGATGGATTTATATTTGATGGCATTAAGAAGTGGTAGAAACTAGAAGTTGGAGCCTAGTTCTAGCATGGGGCATGGTTCTGAAGGTTTTAAACTTATATACTAGACCTCTCCTTTCTTTCCCTCTCTGTCTCTTACCCACCAGGACGTATGCCACTTTCCTCCAGCAAAAGCTCTCTGCGATGCTCTTCTTGCTCACCATGCATAGGCCAGAAGCATTGAAACCAAGCAAAGGGAAACTGAAGTCTCTGAAGCCATGAGCCAAGATAATTCTTTCCTGAAAATTGTTTGCTCAGGTATTTTGTCCTGGTGATGAAAAGTGAACACCACAGAGCTTGTGTAGAAAAGTTTAAAAACCTATTATTGCTATTCAAGATTTGGCAGGAGAAAATGAGAGGCATCATTGTCTTTCAGGTTTAAAAATGTTTGATGGTGTTTATTGGAATGTAAAATCAGCCTGTGAATTTCAAAAGACAAAGGTAGGTTTATACAGTTAAGGGAGCAGAGCAGGCAATAGAATGCCAAAAGTCATGAATTTGGATAAATGACTCAAAGAGTATTGACAAAAATTATCTTAATTGTTTTTATCACTGGTTATCATTGGGATAAAAACCAAAATTAGATTTTGAAGTGATTGGATTATTTTATGAGCTTCCAAAGCACTTACAGGTAACCAGCTGAGGCAGTAATTACTTAATCAAACTCATGATGTGGGAAGTAAATTGATCATTCAGAGGTCAGAATGACATTTATGGGCATGAAGGATTTCTTTCCGTCTGAATCTGGCTGACTGTGCATCCACAGATGGAAAGCCTGAATACAGGATTTATCACCAAATATGGAGCACAGTTCTTATACCATAAATTAACCATTAATTGTCCATCAAAATAAATTGGAGTTCTCATCTGAAATGAGTTCAATTTTTTTCTTTATTTTATTGTTAAGATGCTGTACAGAGGGGTTACAGTTACATGAGAAAGGCAATAAGCACATTATTGTCGATCATTGTTACCCCTTCCTTCCTACCTTGTTGTTTTCCAACTATCCCTTCCCTTCCCCACCTCCCACACTCCTCCCCTCTTGCCTCCATTCCACCTTTCCCCCCAAGTTGTAAAGTTTGTGTATCCTCGTTGCAATGGGTCTTCCTGTGTCCTTATTTCAGTGTTTCAAATTTCTTAAATCAATGTTTTACAGAAGAATCTGGTATAGATTAATGAATACTGTATGAATAAGTATCTCCTAAAAATAATAAGTAAATTTGTGTGTGTGTGTGTGTGTGTGTGTGTGTGTGTGTGTGTGTGTCTGTGTGTCTGTGTGCGCGCGCGTGCGCGTACCTGCATACAAGCCACTTCTATGGCATGAACTCTGGATCTCCTGAACTCTTGCTAGGCTTTTATGATCACAGCTCTCCACTGGACACACAGCTCCATTTCCATTCTTTTTTTTTATTGTGAAAATACCGTACAGAGGGGTTACAATTACATGGACAATGTAATGAGTACATTTCTTACCAAGCATTGTTACCTCCTCCTTTGTTTCCCCTTTCTCATCCCTTACACTTACATTCTTTTTCTGATTATTGGAGATAAGAGTCTCTGGAATTTGTGTGCCTGGACTAGCTTTGAACCTTGATCTTCAGATCTCAACCTCCTGAGTAGCTATGATTATAGTCACTAGCCTACAGAGGAGGAGGAGTAGAGGAAGAGGAGGAGAAGAGGAGGTGAAAGAAAAAGAAGAAAATAGGAGGAGGAGGAAGAGATACATAGGGTACGATTATTCCAACTTGAACAACTAACTTGGAGTTTAACAAACTGAATATCAGGAAGCTGAAAATGTTTTATCAGAGGGGCAATAATGTCAATGGGGGGGCACATGAATGGAGAGGGAAAGGGTGTAGAAATAAAGTTATAATTATCAGTATGCACATATGAACCAGGTAACTTAAAGGAATGAGTGAGGTTGTAAAGATGGAGGGAAATGATTGAATGGGATGACATTGATCAAGATGCACTGTACTCATAAACTCATAGATATGTTGAACTGAAACACCGTTGTACAACTATATAAAGGTAAAAAGAAAGAGGGAGAAAAGAAGGAAACTACCAAATGCTGCTACTAAATATTTATTTGACCTGCAGGGTAATTAAAAAATTACAATATAGTCCCTGACAATATAGTCCCTGAGAACAGGACTAGGAGAAATAATATTCTTAGGATTATGTGCAATAATCAAGATACTAAATATTTAGAAAATTTCTATATTTGCACTAATTGCATCAAAATTTTAAGTGCAATATTCTTAAGTTGAATAAATTGGTGAAAATAATATACCTGAAAAGGTGTCAAAGTTCAGCATGTTTGAGTGACAACAGGGAATCTTATATTTACATTTAAATTTTTTTGGCGGGGGGTCCAGTTATGGGGCCTGAACTCTGGGCCTGGGCACTGTCCCTCAGAGATTCAGCTCAAGGCTAGAGCTCTACCACTTGAGCCACAGCGCTACTTCCGGCTTTTTTTTTTCTTTTTGCTTATGTGGTGCTGAGGAATCAAAGCCAGGGCCTCAGGCATGCAAGCCAAGCGCTCTACCATTAAGCCACCTTCCCAGCTATATTTACATTTTAAAAACACTATTAGCTTTTTCTTTTTTTTGTAATTGCTTTGCAAATATTTTTTTATTATGAAAATATTGTACAGAGGGGTTACAATCACATGGGCAAGATAATGAGTACATTTCTTATCAAGCATTGTAGCCTCCTCCTTTGTTTCCCCTTCCCATCCCTTCCCCTCCTCCCCTTTGCCCCCACCCAATTCTCTCCCCCCCCCCCCACCAAAGTTGTAAAGTTCGTTTTTCCACATAATGACTTGTACATCGCATTGTTGTAATGGGTCCACCTGTATCCCTATATAAACTATTTGTTTTTTCCCTTCCCCCACAAATTATACCAACCTCAAATACAGTAAAAGCAGGGGTTATATCGTGGGGGAGGGACATACAAAGCAACAGAGAAATAATCTTATAAATGTGTTAGAAACCATCACCTGAAAGAAAAAAAAACATTTCAATCCATATCTTAGGGTTCATTTTCCTAACATCAACTTATCTGACCTTTTCTGCTTGACTCAGACATATACTAGTTATTGCAAATAAGGGAAACCATGGGACCTAAGTTTTTTGGGGCTTGGCTTACTTCACTTAATATAATTTTTTCCAAGTCTTTCCATTTCCTAACAAATGGGGCAATGTCATTCTTTCTGATGGAGGCATAGAATTCCATTGTGTGTGTGTGAATTCCATTGTGTGTGTATGTGTGTGTCTGTGTCTGTGTGTGTGTGTGTGTGTGTGTCTGTGTGTGTGTGTGTGTGTATATCACATTTTCTTGATCCATTCATCTACTGAGGTACATCTGGATTACTATTAGCTTTTTCATATCAGGAAAATAGCCTTTAGTTACCTGGAGAAATTATATATATGTATGTATGTGTGTGTTCTTACATTATCATGATGCTTTGGCATATTAATAATAATCTATTTTATGAATTTTGAATTACTCATCTCAACAACAAATAATACAAAACACTTATTGTAGTCATGTTTTATTTTATTTGTTTGTATTTTTGTGTTGTTTTGCTTTAGTCTCTTTTGTTTTCCCTCTGGAGAAGGAAAAAATGAAAACATAAATCTTTAGAATATCATGCAGAGTTAAAACTAGCACATATCAACTTTTACTGCTCATTGCCTTTGCTACATACTCAGTACTTACTTTTTCTGAGAAAAACAATATGAGTCACATTTGGCCTTCTAGCTTTAGTCTCTGAGATCTAAACAAAATACTATTTTTTGTTCTTAATATATTTTTTATTCTAAAGATACTGTACAGAGGGGTTACAGTTATATGAGCAAGGTAATGAGTCCATTTCCTATTGAGCATTGTTACCCCCTCACCCCACAAAGTTGTAAAGTTGGTTTCCAGCATAGTGTCTTGTGCATCTCATTGTTACAATGGGTATTCCTGTAACCTTATTTCAGCATTTTGTCATTTTCCTCCCCCTACCAAAATTAGAAAAATGTATATACAAGATGACATGGTAATCAAATACAGTGACAACAGTGTTGTACTATAGGGGAAGAACATACAAAGAAACAAGCAAAATATCAAAGCAGACACCCTGAAAACATTACAGGAAGGAATAGCAGAAACTCTAGGGCTCCTTGACACAGGCCGAAATTTTCTTAATGAAGATCCAGAAACACAACAAGTCAAAGAAAGTTTGGACAAATGAGAATGCATGAAATTTCTGAGCTTCTGCAATGCAAAGGACATAACTAGCAAAAAAAATAGAAAGCCCACAGATTGGGAAAAGATCTTCACTAGCCATACAATGGACAATGGTCTCATATCTAATATATATACTTAGAACTCAAAACGTTAAATCCCCCAACAACAAATCCTCAAAGAAACAACTGCCCAATTAATAAGTGAGCTAAAGACTTAGAGATTTCTCTGCAGATGAAATAAGAATGGCCAATAGACACATGAAGGTATGCTCAACTTCTCTAGCCATAAAAGAAAAGCAAATCAAGACAAGGTTGAGATTCCACCTCACCCCAGTTAAAATGGCTATAATCAAGAACTCTAACAACAACAGATGCTGGAGGGGATGTGGCAAAAAGGGAACCTTACTGCATTGTTGGTGGGAATGTAAACTTGTTCAACCATTCTGGAAAGCAGTATGGAGGTTACTCAAAAGACTCTACATAGAGCTCCCCTATGACACAGCAATCCCACTTTTGGGCATTTACCCAAACGATCACAAACAAGGCCATACTAAAGCTACCAGCACAACTATGTTTATCGCAGCATTATTCACCATAGCTAAGATATGGAAGCAACCCAGATGCCCCTCAGTAGATTAATACATCAAGAATTTGTGGTATATATATATATATACAATGGAATTCTATGCTTCCATCAGAAAGAATGACATTGCCCCACTTGTTAGGAAATGGAAAGCCTTGGAAAAAAAATTATATTAAGTGAAGTAAGCCAGACCCAAAGAAACAGGTTTCCCTTATCTGCAATTGCTAGTATATGTCTAGGACAAACAAAATACTAGTGAAACATATTCTTTGAATGTTGTAAGATAATGATCGATACAGAGGCCAAAGACATGTTTAATGGTATTTATATGTAATTCTAAACACACAATGCAGAATTTAAAAAAGAAGAAGAAGAAAAGAAGAAGAAGACAGGTTTTCGTTGTTATACCTTGCAATTTAAGGAACTCCCTACATCCCCCTACATTCTGGTAAAACCACTGTAGCCAACTTGTTGGTTTTAGCCAACTTGTTTTTCATGTCTCAGCAAAGATGTGCTTCAAAGAAATCTCCCTTTGAAACCTGCGATAAAAGACTTCTCAAAGCAAACCAAAGCCATCATCAAATAACTTGTACTTTCCTCAAGAAAATGAAAAAGAAAGCATAGCTCTTACTTGAGATACATTTTTAATAGAATTTTGAGGAGCTTTACTTTTTTCCCTCATAGGAATAGTACAGTGTTCATAAACATATTCTAAAGAATGGGCCAACTTTCATCTAAATAATAGGTACTTAAAACTGAATTTAAATGGAATGACAGAGGAAAATTTAAGATTCTGAGGCTACATAGTAAGACTGCCTCAGAAAAAGAAAAAATAATGAAAAACTTAAGAGGCTTTTTATTTACTTAAGAATACTGAGGGTAATCTAGGGTGAAAAGCATATAATCAGAATACTATAGCAAAAGTCCATGCAATGTTATGGGTATATTTATAGTCACTGAAACAGACTGTTTTGAAAGGTTTGATGTTTTGTAAAGATATAAATCTTCAGCATAGAAAATAGTTTTAAAAAGATGTAACTTGAGGTCTTCTTGAAGCAACAGAGATGGTATAGCATGATAAAAATAGATGTTGCAATACTGTATAATCGCATACCCCCCTATTCCTGCACTTGTAACCCAAATTGACCTAAACTGGGTTTGTACTTTATAGCTCAGTTTTCATAACTCCTGACAAAACTACCTCATTGTTCAAGAAACTACCCTACATATTTATTTCCTGATGACATACCTGAAATGCTTATAATCCACAGTCATTCAATGTCCTTCTCAGAATTTTTCGTAGTTGCTTTTAGGTATGTGCATAGAAAGAAGTGGTTTAAGCAACTTCATATTGGGAGTTTGATTCATGACTTCAGGCTTTCTGATCTCTAGATGTGTAGACTTCATGTCCCTGGGGGAATCCACTGCAGTTATAGCTAATCTCCTAACTTTGAGCTAGTAGAGTTTTGTGGTATACTTTGGCTGTAACCTTCAAACTATGACCTTCAAACCACCCCTCTCTCCACAAGTTCTCTTTTATGGAATAAAAGAAAATAGTACTTCTTGACTGGATGGCAAAGTTTTCCAAAGGCCTACTCTTTCCATGCTATAATTTCTGCCTTTAGAAACTTACCTACGTAAGGCTGGACAATTATTTTTGTCTTCTACCATCCCAACTATGTCTTCTCCAAAAGTAATTTGGCTACTCTAGGAAAAAAAGGTATCTTCACTACTTCTATAAAAGAAGTGTAGTGAATAGTGAATTATTGATCAATAATTAAATCCCTCTAACCATCCTTAAGTGTTTCTGGGTTGATAAATGAATTTGGATTTTTTTAAACATACTGACTTTGATTTTAAAAATCTTGTTTTCTTCCTCATTAGATGTTCAGTCTAGCTCTAGTTTTCCACTTTCCGTCACATAATAAGTCTCACTGTCAGGTCAGACCTATGAATACCGTGGGACAGCTAGAACAAAGGTCACACATTTAAAAAGACAAAAGAGATATAAATGTACATTCAGAATTTCCCAAATATCAGTTCTTATTCCTGCCTTCCACAAATGCATCATGAAGGCTCTCTGCCAGTCAAAAATTGATTTCCTTCTACTTGTGCATTTTCATATTTCAAGCTTCTTTCAAAATGCTTTTCAAACATTAGCTTTTCTATGATTTTTGCCAGTAAAGATAATCTCTATTTATCTCCTATATCTCTACACCTTCTTCCTGTTCTGCTCTTATGGCACTTTTTACTTTCTATTGTAAATTTTAATATTAGCTACATGTAAATATTCTTTCCTGCTCAATTCTGTGTTTTCAGTTGGCTTATACTATATGTTGGACATAATTTGACATCATAAGAATACAAGTCTAGGCTTCCATGATTTTGGATAAGTCACCTAAATCCCAAGGGTCTCATATCTAAAATATACTTGGAACTCAAAAAATTAAACCCCCCAACAACAAATCCTCAAAGAAACAACTGCCCAATAAATAAGTGGGCGAAAGACTTAAAGAGAAATTTCTCTGAAGAAGAAAGAAGGATGGCCAATAGACACATGAAAAAATGTTCAACATCCCTAGCCATAAAAGAAATGCAAATCAAAACAACATTGAGATATCACCTCACTCCAGTTAGAACGGCAAAAATCAAGAACTCTAACAACAACAGATGCTGGAGGGGATGTGGACAGAAAGGAAGCTTACTTCATTGTTGGTGGGAATGTAAACTTGTTCAACCACTTTGGAAAGCAGTATGGAGGTTCCTCAAAAGACTTCACATAGAACTCCCCTATGACCCAGCAATCCCACTTTTGGGTATTTACCCAAATGTTTACAAACAAGACCACACTAAAGCTACCAGCACAACTATGTTTATTGCAGCATTATTTACCATAGCTAAGATATGGAACCAACCCAGATGCCCCTCAGTAGATGAATGGATCAAGAAAATGTGGTACATATACACAATGGAATTCTATGCCTCCATCAGAAAGAATGACATTGCCCCATGTGTTAGGAAATGGAAAGGCTTGGAAAAAATTATATTAAGTGAAGTAAGCCAGGCCCAAAGAAACATAGGTCCCATGGTTTCCTTTATTTGCAATATCTAGTATATGTATGAGTCAAGCGGAAAAGGTCAGATAATGTGATGTTAGGAAAATGAACCCTTAAATATGTATTTTAATGTTTTTTTTCTTTCATGCATGTGTTTCTAACGCATTTATAAGATTATTTCTTTGTTGCTTTGTATGTCCCTCCCCCACAGTGTAACCCCCCGCTTTCACTATATTTGATATCAGTATAACTTGTGGAGGAGATGGGGACAAACAAGTCGTTTAAGGATTCAGGTGGACCTGTTGCAACAATGAGAAGTACAAAATGTCATGTCAAAAACGAGCTTTACAATGTCGGTGTGGGGGGGGGGGGGGGAAGGATTGGGTGGGGGGGAGGGGAGAGGCTGGGAAGGGAGGTGAAGGGTAAACAAAGGAGGAGGCTGCAATGCTTGGTAAGAAATGTATGCATTATCCTGCCCATGTAATTGTAACCCCTCTGTTCAGTATGTTCTCAAATAAAATAAAATTAAATTAAAAAAATAAAAAATAAAAAAACAAAGTCATGTTATGAGTAAAATAACAATAATATTATCTGAGAAGGATTATGAATTATACAACAAAGCCTCCAATACAATGAACCCAGGTTAAGAAATGTTAATGAGCACAACACAATTTGAGAAATCTAAGCTGATGGCTCACTCCTACCTACTCAGGAGGGTGAGATCTAAGGATCATGGTTCAAAACTACCCTGGGAAGTCTGTGAGAATCTTACCTTTACTCAGAAAAAGCCAGAAGTGGTGCTGTAGCTCAAGTGATAAAGTATTAGCCTTGAGCAAAAGAAGCTCAGGGACAGAGGCCAGGCCCAGAGTTGAAGGCCCAGGACCAGAAAAAAGAAAAGAAAGGAAGGAATGGAGGGAAGAAGAGAGGAAGAAAGGAAGGAAGGAAGGAAGGAAGGAAGGAAGGAAGGAAGGAAGGAAGGAAGGAAGGAAGGAAGGAAGGAAGGAAGGAAGAATAGCAATGAAAGTATGTTTTTATTTTTATATAGGACTTCATAGTGTATACTTCCTCCTTTTTCCAAAAGTCCAATTATTGTTGCAAGTATAATGGCAAAAATTAAAACTTGTCAGTATATCACATTTCATAGATTTATCATGCAAATGTACTTTTGTTCAATACTTTTTGCAATATCATTAGAACACATTCTTTAGGTTGGAAAATTCAAAATTCAGAGAGATTAGGTTTGTTACCCAAGTAAAAATACTAACTTGATGGTAATAAGAACAGGTTGAGAATGGAATCCAACTGCACACCTCAAATCTTCCTTCATGAAAGGGGAACAACAAATCTGGAAAAGCTAATCTTTGCGTATGATGTCATTACTCTGGGGTAGACTATTTACCAGCATGTTTGGGGTTTATTTCACTTATTAGTAATAATGATCATATCAACGTTGTCTATTTATTATGCAGCACTCACCAGAAATAAATTTCATACTGTTGTGAAGATCTGTATGCATGCCTGTAACATCACTCACTGCCAACACACCATTCTATTTGGTATCCTCACAAACAGAATAAAACTTCCGTCATCTGAGAGCAGCTTTTGGCATTCGAAATGTCTGGGTTTTATTCACTAAGGCCTATTCATTCTTTATTGCTTTGGGCCAGTAATCTACTTCTCTTCTGCCCAAAGATCCCCCTCTCATAGTTAAAAGGCTAATAGTTACACTCCTGCTATGCAAAGAAAACACCTGATTATCATTCAGCGTGAGCAGAGAGGGGACTTTTTTTTTTTCTTTTTTCTCCTTCCTACTCTTCCCTCCTCTTCCCTGTCATATTTTACTTTTACACCCACTCTTTTTCTTTATTTGGCTGCTCTACAAAAATTACAGCATTCTTAAAGCAAACACTACACATTGTAACAGGATCAGACTAACCAAAAGGTTTTAAGTGAAATTTTTTGATTATTTTTTACTTGGATTTTTAAATTTGCAAATATAATATTCTTTTATTTTTATATCTTTCTTGTTCTTTCCCATTCTCTTTCTTTTCTTTCTTTCTTTCTCCCTTCCTTCCTTCTTTCCTTCCTTCCTTTCTTCTTCCTTTGTTTCTTTTTCAAACTGAGTGATAAAACAATCAAAGATTTGTAGACTATTATCCCAAACATGTAATGCAAAGTAACATGGTAAACTGTGATCACTTACACTTGATGGCTGCCTTCTAGATATATTTAATGTGCAACAAATCAGCTAGAATTCAGTCTGACAGAAGCAAATCCTATCATTGTATATACCAGTTGGGAGCAAATTTTTATAAAAGAAGGTGTCTGTTATATTCTTCTGGTGTGTAAAATCCAATCTGTCTCGACACTACATCTTATTCTAAAATGTCATAGTAACTGCTACAGATCAACCAGAGACTTAAGCATTAATCATGAAATTAGTAAACTAAGTAGACCATTTTTTGGTCCTTGTTTATCAGTTAAAATAGAGCTTTAAAGACATTGAATATGTTCTGGATCAAAGCAACTTTATAAAGAGTACAGCTGTTCTGGCATTGCCTGAAAATTTCAGTGTCATATAAAATTACTGGAGTATCAATCTCAGCGTAAATATAAGTAACAAGATAAAATTCATTTTAAACATTAGCATGTCCATCATTATTCAGAATCCCATCTACTGCCAAGGATTCTTCAACAAAGTTTTGAGATCTCTCTGCCAATGTTCATTAGAATCTGTATCTGTCCTTTCATTGGATATATTTTTTACAATCGTTTGGGCTGCTAGTTCTTACCACATCCGTTATACAAGAACAACACAAGCACGTGGGTGTCCATACATACAAATGCATAGCACGTAACTCATATGGAAAGTCCATGGAGAAATATTCTAAATCACAAACTTAAAAATAGTAAGATGGTGTTATCCATGCCTGTGTATGTTGAAAGTGGTTATGGCAAGAACAGAGTACGGCTCAGTGTAGCAAATATTAATTTCTAATTATATGTGAATCATATTCTATTTTTTAAGCAATGCCACTGTATGTCAGTTATAATTTATTGCTTGATATCTGGTACCCATCCAATAAGTGACAAGGAATATCTTCAATAAAATAAAGATAGATTTGCTTGTCATATATTTATTGTTGCCATCAACTTATTAATTAGCTAAAACAAATATGTATTTTTTCCCTCATTGGATCCATTGCTGAAATAAGGAAAAGATAAGATGCCTGAATATTCATGATTACAGTGTAATATCATGACCTCTTTACTATGCATTTTTATGTGCTAGAAGGAATTGTACATTTCTAAAAATGCCTCATGAGTTCTTTAGCTTATCTCTCAAGTGGCAAGTTAGTATGCAATGAGTCAACCAATGTTAATCATAAGGACTATCTTCTACTTTCTTCCTTTTCTCCATTTATTTCTCTTTCTTCTTCACTCATTTTGATTCGCTTAGTGTTTTTCAAATATTTTTGTTATTTAAGTAACTGTAAAAGGGTTACCATTTAACAAAGCAGTTTGCTAATACAATGTCACTCCTTTCTTACCCATACTTCCCCTACCAAGCTCATTCCGTCCCTTACTCTTCTTAATATTGTAGGACATACATTGGATTTTTTTAAACTGCATTCTCCTTTTTTCTCCACTTAATCTGTCTGCTCCTTTCCCCTTGACCTTACCTGTTCCCTGATGTTTAACTTTGCTGAACTTTGACTTTACCTTTCTAAGATATTAAACTATTTGAGTTCTCCCTTGAATCTACATATTTAAAAACCAAGAGCCCAATTAATACATAGGCTAATGAGATCTTTTCAGAAGTAAAAATGGCCAATAGACACATGAAGAAATGCTCAACATCTCTTGCCATAAATGAAATGCAAATCAAAACAACATTGGGATTCAACTCACCCCAGTTAGAATGGCCATTATCAAGAAAACAAAGAATAACAGATGCTGATGGGGATGGTCAAAAAATGCCAAACCCTCTAATAACTGATGGTGGGATTGTAAACTTGTTCAACCACTCTGGAAGGCAGTGCGGAGGTTGCTCAAAAAATTAAACCTAGAAACACCCTCTGATCCATCAATTTCACTGCTGGGAATTTTTCCAAAAGATTACAAACCAGGATAAGATATACAGCATACAGTAAAGTCCGCACCCAGACATGTTTATTGCAGCACCATTCATCATAGCCAAAATATGGAATCAGCCCAGATGCCCCTCAAAGCACAAATGGATCAAGAAAATGTGCTGTATATATACACAATGGATTTTTTACGCATGCATTATAAAGAACAATATTGTACCATTTGTAAAGAAATGGAAAGATCTGGAACAAGCAAGTAAGTCAGGCCCAAAGACACAGAGGATGAATGCTTTCTCTTCTATGTGGAAGCTAGATTTACCTTATAAATGTATCAGTAAATTTGTGTTGCTGTTTTTAAATTCATCTGCTTTTGCAAGGAGTCTGCATTTTTTTTTCTGGTCTGCCATTCCAGACAAAATTGATTCCAGTATGTTATTTATTCCTTCCAAAATAAATATTAAAGACAATGTGCAAGTTAGGTAGAGCTAGATTCTCCTTAGAGTCATTGTTGAAATGAGACTCTAGAATATTAGAGGTATGTGGCTAGAACATGGAGCATCTTCTAATGCTTTCAAAAAAAAAAAAAAAAAAAAGGTATGGGGCTGGGAAGTTGGCTCAGTGGTAGAGCGCTTGCCTTGCATGCCTGAGGCCCTGGGTTCGATTCCTCAGCACCACAAAAGCAAAAAGAAAAAAGCCGGAAGTGGCACTGTGGCTCAAGTGGTAGAGCACTAGCCTTGAGCTGAAGAGCTGAGGGACAGCGCTCAGGCCCAGAGTTCAGGCCCCATGACTGGACCCAAAAAAAAAAAATTAAAAAAGAACAAAAAACAAAAACAAACAAAAAAGTATGGCAGCCTAAATCCTTTGGAGCCTCTTAAACTATTGTGTGCCTTCCATCCCGAACATGGACCTATTAGATTTATTGTGTTCACTCTTACTGTGTTCCAATTCCACCTCATCATGTTCCTATTCCTTGTTTTTTGTGAACCAAATTGTTTACACTGTGCTATTACATCTTGGAAAATGCAACCTCGTGATTTTTCATAGGAAATCTCAGATGAGTTTGCTTTGAATCTTAGAAGAAACTTAGGATTTCGATGCTAATATGGGAACAGTTAAGTATTTGGGGATTATTGGAGGACTAAATGGGTTTTTGTTTTGTTTTTTGGTTTGTGGGGGGGAGTTGTTTGTTTTGTGTTTGGTTTTTATACGGAGACAGACATAAGGTTTTTGAGTCCAGGAGCAGAATCATATAGTTTTGATGAGAAAATTATATTTAAAAAGTGTATCTGTTCTCCATAGTTAATAATGTGTATTTGTGGAAAGCTTTATAGTATGCCCATGGCATTTATATATTAGTGATTCATTTTATCCTCCTGAATCATTGCTGAAAAAAAGGAAGAGCTATTGTTATTCAGATTTGAGAGAGAAGGAGCCTGTAGCTTAACTGTAAAGTTCAAGAGCAGCAGAAACTTTAGCTTTAATGTAGTAGAAACTTAATTTTAGATTATGTATTTAGAAAGTAGCATTGTGTCTCAAGGTGGTAGAGCTCTAGCCTTGAGTGAAAAAGCTCAGAGACAGTGCCCAGGTCCTGAGTTCAAGCCCAATGACCAACGAAAAGTAAATAAATAAAAAGTAAAAAGAATAATAATGGCCAAATTATATATATTTTTTGCATTATAAGAAAACAGTTTGTGTATACAGTGCATAAGTAAGAGAACAGGTGAGTTGGAGGGGTGAGAATGTTGAACGGGGTGACAGTGACCAAGATACACTATATTCATAAACTGCTTTGGTAAGTGATAACTCCTTTGTACACATATTCAAAGATAATAGAAACATGCTTTGAAAAGATACTAGACAATTTCAATATATTAGGTATAACAACAACAACAACAAATATCATAGGTTAGTAACCACAAAAAATAAACCATGGAAAATTTTTGAAGAGAAAACATTTTTATCAATGAGTATAGCGGATAACTATAGGCTTGGAATCACAGGTTTGCTCATTGTATCTTCATCATTTTTACGTACTCTAGAAGTGTAATTTCTCCACATTAGCTTCCCATTAAGTATTGTTCACTACATACAAACTCTTCATACTCCAAAGAGAAATAATTCTTGACAATACAGTACAATTCTTGACAGCAACAGAGGAAAAGACATTAAGGACAAATGAAAAAGACATAAGGAGAATTGAAGCAAATATGTCAGTTGTTAGTTTAATTCCTTTAAAGAAGAATGACTCTTAGTGATTGCTTCACCTGGAGTAAAGCTATTGATTAGAACAAATGTTTATTGCATAAGGATTGTTAAGAAGGTGACTAGGGTCAAACATAAAAGCATTGTTTCATAACCAAGAAGACTGAAGTTTATGCCTAATCTCTTAATGTACAATGTTGTTCTGGCTATGATAGGAAACAGAAGCACAGACCCAGTAAGACTTACCATCTTGATATACAGTATTAGACTAACACAAATTGATTATACACTAGCTCATTGCTGTAAAGAAAAATCTATAACTACTAATGGGTTTTGCTCTTGGGGTTAGAAGTCACAAAAATATTATATTCCTGTCCTTGAATATTAATTAACTTTTCCTTGGTGACCACTTGGGGAAATAAAAGACCACAGAAGGCTGAAAGGAGCGCATAAATTTCAACTACTTTGTACTATAACAAAATAAAATAGACTTGTGTGCCAAAGGTGTGCTTTCTTATATGAGAGAGCTTGGCAGAGCTAGGGACTATCATTCTGCCCATCTATATTATTCCTAATGGGTACCTGGTTCAGTTCAGCTTACTCTTCAGGAAAATCTAGATTAACCAAAGAAAGCACAATTCTGCAGTGTAAATTTGGAAATATGATTGTCCCTGTTTATGATGCCTGGCACTGGCCTGATGAGGAATGTTTCACTCATATAAATAATGCATAAGAGAATAATATATATTATTATATAACATGCATTACTATATGTGTATAAGAGTGTAAAGAGTTTCCTCAACTGCAATAAATTCTGCTACTACTTAATAAGTCTTGATTGGAGAAGCAAATGTGTTGATCAGCAAGTGAAAGCAATCTGAACATCAGTAACTTGTCTCTGCAGGTAGGAAAGTTCATCAACTCTCTGCTGAGGTTTTTTTTTTTTTCTTCTTCTGTCAGTTAAAACAAGATGGATTTCCTCTCAAAGGGAGTTTTTACTTTGATTTGTATTTTTAAATGTACAAAATAAATTATAAGCACAGAAAGATCTAAATTGCAATGCTTAGGCAACTCAGATAAAAGCTGAAGTATCTAACACCATATATTTGGATTTGCTTATATTTCAAAGTTTGGAGTATACAGCGACAGCTCCAGCATTTCATCCTCACCTCTCAGTAGGTCTTATAACGACATGCTTTTCCATATAACTTTTCTATGTACTCCTAAGGAGTAGGGATAGACATAAAGCTAACAAAGCAACCCATATATTGCTTTGGCCAATGAGATGCTAACAAATGTGATGCAAAGAAAAAATGTTGAGATGGGCTTACATAATTGGGCCTTTGTTAGTGTCCTCTACTGCTGCTGTGAAAGAGCTCACCCATGACTACTTGACAAAAGACTAGGGACATATGGAGAATATCAAGGTTCCCCAGTTTTCCTTGATATGACCATGCTACATCAACTAACAATCAGATGACTCCCAAACATGATCAACAAAGTTACAAAGACCACTCCACTTATCAGGAATAAATTATGGGTTGATTTTCTGAGAATATCTGTGGTTGTTTCTTTGTTCCACATTATTATCAAGGCAATAAACAATGAAAAAATTTGTACTGAGGGTGGGATACTTCTCTGATAAAATATGCTCCATTGGTTTGGGAATCAGGAAATAGGCAGTAAGGTAATTTTTGACCAGGTTTGAGAAATGGGTGGAACACTGCTTTAGGAACAGTGAAGTATGATATCTTGTTAGAAAGTTATATCACATTTAGTGAAAACAATCATAGGTAACCCAAAAGTTGGAAGATGTCCTTTATAAACTCTGAGATCTTCATGAACTTAAGCAATCTCTGAAAATGCTTTTGCTTGCTTTTAGCTATTAATAGCAAATTTCTAGAAGAAAAATTCAGGATAAATAACTTTTCAATGTAAGCATGTAGTGAGCAAAGGTATTCTGAAAATTGATACCTTGGAAAACAAAACGATTTTCATCTCCAGCCTTTAGTTTTTTCCTCATAATTTTTCTTAGCATCAACTAGAGAGGGTCTATTTTGACATGTCCATATATACACAACAGTGAACTTTGATCCAACCCCCTTATCTCCTGTTTCCTTTCTCAAACCAATCTCAGTCGACATATTTGTTCCATTTTCTCACATGGACCCAAAGTATTCTGACCATATTCATCCTCTTCCATCCTCTTTGTTGCCCTCCCCACTTCTAATAGTACCTACACCCCAAACAAGATCTGTTTTAGAATTCCTGTCTTTCATTCTTTTTAGTCAATTCTAATTGTTCAAATGGGGCTTTTTTTTTTTACCCTATTTCATACATGCATATAAAGTATTCTTACATTAATGCAATCACTTGGAGTCAAGACTAACTTAAGATCTTTGAGGTCCTCTCTAAAGATCTCAGGAAGAATTAAATTGGGGTCCCTAATTGAACTTACAGAATCCTACAAATGTTAATGGTTTTTGTCAAACAACAGCCTAATGCGTCAAAAATATCAGCTATTAAGTCTAGAGAGCTAGACATGTCTTGAAAATAAATGAAATGTAATTTGAATACATGTAAAACTGATGCAAGGAAAACCCCCAGAATTTTAAATGCAGTCACATTTGTCTTGGTCTAAAGGAACTTGGCCATTTTCAATTACCGAATCATGGTTTAATGAAGTAACCTGCTGTTGGGATGGCCTAGAATTTTTGTTACAAGGACTTTAGAACAATATAGAATTAATGTGGATTGGTGCATGCCACATCTCCTTCCTTAAATGAAAGTATTTATTATAGTCATTCTTTCTTTGATTCACTAGCACAAAAATAAACACACTATTGATTATGTTCATGAATGTACATTTTAAATATAGAGCACTTCACGAATTTGCATGTCGTCCTTGCACAGAGGCCAAGCTATTCTACTGAAATTAGTAGAACCACCACTCACTGTAGAGGTGGAAATTTAGTCCAGGTTTATCGCTGTCAGTCATTAAGGCTGTATTCTTGATTATAAGGACACTTGATGAACATATGAATGAATGTGCTCACATCAAAGACTAAACAGCATGTGTTAAGAGGACAAAACAATTCCTACCCTCACCTTACACAGTCCTCCGTTGTTGCATCACAAATAGTTAATTTAATCAAGGTTATTAAATTCTGCTCTTATACTGACTTTATAGGTCACCTGTTGAATGGAGTGTACTTACATTTACATATACATACTTAAATGTAAACTTACTTTGATACTTAGATTTACACATATCATACATGCTACAGAGAAGTGAACATATGCAGAAGGCTGCCATTTGCATTGAGAAGCACTCAACAAATTATCTGGAGAATGTAGCTAATGTTAAATAGACTGTCAATGATATTTTCACATCTGTTGATGGAACTGAGTTTACATCTTTAACATTTTACTGCAAGAATTTCCCCTATTTGAAAATAGGAGACAAAAAGAGGCACTTTGCAGTATAAAGGCCTACACAAATAAAAACTATTACTTCACTGGTTAAATGGCTGACAATATTCTTCAAGTGGTAGGATGCCTGCTGTAGCTAATATAAGGCTTTGAAAGTTCAAATCCTGGCATCAAGAAAGCCATTACTTACAAATGGACATCATAACCATATCTACCTACTTATCTCTCTCTCTCTCTCTCTCTCTCTCTCTCTCTCTCTCTCTCTCTCTCTAGTTGTCTGTCTATCCATCTCTATATATCTTTGGCTATATAAGTCCATAAAATAAATAAAATGTAACTATAGATATATATAATAAAGTACATAAGTCTAGGAAATGTCTATACATAGATTCATAACTAACACTAATGCACATAATTGTTCTTTATAATCTAGATATATTAAAGCCAGAGTCATGGATTTTAGTGTCAGTAAAACCTAATCCACCTCATGAATGTTTAATCTTCTTTACAAAGAGATCTTGAAATAAACTGATGTTATTCTAGGGAGCTATTAGTCCTATTCTGAAAATCCATTCATCTGTATCAAACAACATCACAACATCATCTTCAATTAGGTACAAAGAGTAACCTAAATGATGGTCATTTTCTGATCATCTAAGGTACCTTGTTAGTTCTTACAGCCTGCATATTTAAAAAAAAAAAACTTTACAGATCCCCTTGAAGCCAGAAGAAACATATTAGCATCAAATATACTATTCAAAATTGTTAGAAATACATTCAAAAGACAGTAGTAGCAGACAAGTTAGTATGAGAGTGGGCTCTGGAATCAGACATACAAGGTGAGTGATCCCACCTTAACTTACCAGGTAAGTTAAGTACCTCACTTTTGCCATCTGGCAAATGCAGATCAAAACTATACCTATGTCTTATGGGATGAGGACAGATACCACCTGCTACATACTCAATACTCACATACGTTAGCTTTCATTATATAAAGGTGTGACTGCAGATTATTTGCTGTTTACTTATGATTATTATTAGAACCATAGGATATACATGTATGATGAACAGTTATAAGGTATTAATTGGTGATTAATCCCTGACATTAAATGAAATATTTATCATGCATTTCCACACAAATAGGTAAGTCTCTCAAACATTTAACTGCATTATTTCTAGGAATCTTGTCTTATTTCAAGCTATCGAGGAGCGATACTACTCCTTGTGGGAAGAAAGCACTATTTAAAAAAAGTAAAGAAATTCTCATCTAGGCTCTGAAGGTGCTTTGCTGCAGGACTTTTGAAAGATAGATCACTTATCTTTTTTTCAGTGTACATGATAGCAAATGCCTGCACAAAATCTCTTCTAACGTTCAAATTGTAAAACTGCTTGTGTCTATTAATATCAGAGATATATGATGATGAATTCACATTTTACTTCTCTCTTCAGGGACTCCATTTTTTCATGGTTTATATAGAAGATGCTTTGTAATTACAGTTGCATGTAATTTTCCTTAGGACACTCGAATACCAAGGACTGATGCCTGGCCCAGTGACAGAAGTCTGGCTCCTGGAATCATACTAGGTTTATATCTCTTATACTTTAACGTTTCTAAAGTCTTTCATCCTCAGTCTTTCATTCCTTTGTCTCTAAAATAACAAGTTTTTCTTGATAAGTTTATTGTCATGAACAAATAATGCAATGTGTGTAGAGATTTTAGAATTTATTATACATCATATATATATTTACTTAGATAAATATGCTACTTAGATTACTTATTATGTGTTCTTTATACATCTGTAGATCTTACTCTCCTCTTGGATTTCTTTATGTTTTCAAATTATAGAAATGTGATTCAATACTAGGTACCTGAAAGCTAGGAAAACCATAACAAGGATTAAGACCCACATGGTATAACCCCTGCTTTCACTGTATTTGATGTTGCTATAATTTGCGGAGGGGAAGGGAAAAAAAAAAAACAAATTGTTTAAATAGGGATACAGATGAACTCATGGCAACAATGAAATGTACAAGTCATTATGTCGAAAAATGAACTTTACAACTTTGGTGGGGGGGGGGGGGGCCGAGCAGGGAAGGGGAAGGGATGGGAAGGGGAAACAAAGGAGGAGGCTACAATGCTTGATAAGAATTGTAACCCCTCGGTACAGTATTTTCACAATAAAAAAAAAAAGAAATGTACTCATTATCTTGCCCATGTAATTGTAACCCCTCTGTACAGTATTTTCACAATAAAAAAAAGATACCTATGGAAAAACAAGACTCCTATGAACAAGATTTAACTTGCAGGGGAAGCCATCATTTTAGCAACTGCTTAATACATTTGAAGACAACATATGTGATTTCCTTCTGCTTCCAGGCACCTCTCTGAACACATTTTCCCACTCACTACACAAAATTTTGTGTGACATTGTCCATCAATAGTATTTTTAGATGTGGTTTTGGCAAACTGCCTATTTAGACAAACCATGTTCATGTTCTATATAAGCAGGTTAGCACTGTAAACCAAAGTCACTTTGTGGGCATGTTAACGACACTGCAGCAGTGACTGATTCCAGAGCCTATTACAAACCCAATGCCCTTTTTATGTCTATAGATAAAAGACCTACTCCTTCATAAGTTTCCTACCTAAAGGCTACCCAGACAGCTGTCAACTGATACCCTAGCTCCCAAATCTATCGAACCTCAAAACCTTCACTAAATATAATTTTGTTCACGTACTTATGACATTTCCATAGTGTTCACTCTATGTATGCTTTTTTCCTTCATCTGAAAAAGCATTTTATTTTTCTTTCTCCTCTTTTCAGTAAAGCACATGGTTGATGTTATTTAAGGCCTAATGTTCCACAGTAGAGTAGTATATGAGGTCATAAATGGCTCTAGCTGCTATCAAAAGCCTCTGCTTCAACCCAAGCATTTAATCATCTGTAAAAGCCAGTTACAAGCTCATATATTTCCCCACCACAAACATTATTTGTCTTCTATGACAAGGGAAAATACTCTTTAAACACAGATTAAGTAAGTCACACCCACCCCAAAATTAATAATCAAATATTTTGTTATTCAGAATAACATGAAAACTGTATACCACTACTGCTTTTTTCAGTGTGTATTATATGCTTAATATTTGTTCATGTTTGAAGCCACAATGCACAATGTGAATGCTAGGAATTATTGGTAGTATTATTATATAAGCTATTTTGGAATCAAGGATTAGATAAATAATAGCAAAAGCTAATGTATTGTAAGGAAAAGAAATGAGATTTAGACAGATTTCACCTCAAAGGATATCTTCTTCTCGCTGGGGGTATATTTATGCTCTGAGACTTGATTAATCAAAATATCTGGTTTTGTATACACAGCATACATTAAACCTGCTTACAATTATAATGCTGAGCATTATACACAAAGGATATTATTACCAATCCCTAACTAATAAAAGGAACATTTAAAATACAAACAGCATATATTCATGAAGAATTTCTCTCTTAAAACAATAATACTCTGATCATAGACTGCACACATACACACACACACACACACACACAACTCAGAGATGGAGTTAGTGTGCCCCATAATTAAGCTTCTGTTCTCTATCTAATTTGAAGCCATAGTTTGTATTTTATTGGAGCTATAGGAAGTTAATAACCAGATCTCTATACTATGAATAAAATAACATTTATGAATAAAATATTTAAAATAATATTTTGTGCATTGTATTTCAATAATGAATATCATTTTGTTCAATATTTTGCAACTGCACTTACATCTATTTCAAAATAAATAAGATGTAAGTCATATTCAAACTTTAGAGCACTTCATAGCATTGTTTAATTTCCACAATTGAGCATGAAGGTGAAATATTTTATGGTTATCTCAAAGTATTGAGTCCCTGGACCAAAAATGGAGACATGTAATTTACTAAGCTTTGGATAACAGAGATTCATTTGTTCAACCAATTTGATCCAGGCCCTTTCTATTTTAAAATTCAAGTCAACTATGCACTTTCTCCCTTCTCTTCTAATTACTTTCTATTGTTTATCTTGAGGAATTAACTCTGGAGAACACTTTTGTTTGTTGACAGAAATGGAATCAAAGAATATTTTCATGGAAGATTTATGATACATAGCCAATTACATCTGGATTGCAGATAGCAAATTAGTTTTGGATTTGTCTCACTCAAACATCATTGACAAGTGTGATTCATCATAATAATTTGGCCAAGGAATCATGGCAGATTATAGCCCTCACCACAAGCAGTGCTGCTCTCCTACTCCAGAATGACTACATCACAATTGAGAGTTAGATGAATGTAAACTAGGAATTAGATACAAATGCTGATAATGAGACATTGATTTGAAGTAAGGATGTGCATATATTATATCCTACTTCTTTATTTTATACTGAACTGCCTATTTCATGTTTGTTTCTTACATTTGAATTGTATCAAAATCCTCAAGACACATTCTGAAACTTACAATCAAATTTCTGTTTCAATACAGTTAGACTAATTTCTGCTTAAATACAGTTAGACTAATTTCCCTTGGAATAACTTTCATAAGTATACTCCTTCTTCTATGACAAATCTGAGAGGTACTAGGTGAGGTTTACAAAAGTTTCAAACTTATGACGTATTGCTCCCAAAACATTTATCTTTCTCCAAGCCTCTCTTAGTTCCCAGGAGCCACGAAAAACTAAGATTATTCTTCTCAAATAGATCTCAAGCTGTAAAAAAAAATCTTAAAAAAAATCTTCATCTTGACTTTCTTGACCTCTCCTGATGTTTCTGAAATTTCTGCAGATTTGTAATACATTTATTTATTCAGTAAACATTTATTTAATTTTCTTTATATGACAAATAGTGTTCCAGACATTGGGAATATAACATTAAGTAAATAGACCTGTGATCTTGGGGAACTTAGAAAATAAAACAGAAAGTCTTGTAAATGTATTAATGGTGAATGAAAAACTTTAAAAAATCTTTATGAACTACGAAATAGAGAAAATTACAGAAATTATTTAGTTAGTTGGTTGGTTGGGGGACTTGAACACAGGTCCCGGGCACTGTGCTCTTTTTTGTGTACACAGTTATGGACAAGTACAACTAAGTTTTTGTTTTGTGTTGTTTTGGTTTTTGGTCAATAGTGAGTGTCACTTTTTCTTGGCTGGTTTGTTAGGCAGGTGCTCTAGTACATATGCCATGACTCCATCCTGCTTTTTTCCTGGTTATTTTGAAGATAGATGCTCACAAACTTTGCTTTCTTGATGGATTCTGCAGATCTGAGCATCCTGAGGAGCCAGCATTGCATGTGTCAATTACCAGTGCTGAAAAGTTCTATTTCCTCTATTACATGCCCTAAATGAAAATGAGACAACTACCCATGAAGCTTTTAGGTAAATTGTCTCTGGTACCTGCAAACTGACTGTTGGCTTCCTTCTGTTTATATAATTAATAATACATAGTTGGGGCAATGCAGATGTAAGTCAGTGGAAGAGTGCTTGCTGATATTAAGTATGAGGCCCTGGACTTAAATCCCAGTACTACAGAAAAGTAAAAAGGAATAAGGTTAAGGATAATATTTCAACTCTTCATATACCTTTCCCCAGCTTCAGAAATAAAATATCTGAGACTTTCACTTAGCTTCTCCCAGTCATATTTGCTTTGTCCTTTCCAAATAGTAACTCTTTTTAATTTAGTTTTTAATAATTTCATATCATTTTAATGCAACTATCTAGTCTTAATAACTAGGTAGTACGATTTTGTGTGTGTTTCCATGAGCTTATCAGACATGTAACTATACAAAATGGATACTAATGTGTATTTCTCTCAACTTGTTTACTTGAGTTAATATGTTTAAAATCCATGTTTATTGATACACGTGACTTCAAGTTACACATCTTCATTATTTCGTTCGATTATATGACTGTACCACAATTTTCCCCCTTTTATTTCAATGGATATTTAAGCACTTAAAATTTTTGCTTTAAGAATATTTAGTATTCAAAACTTTACTCGACATACCTACTTGTGGACATGTATATAAGTTTTCTTGGAGTGCATGTCCAGATACAGAACTCTTGGCAAGATAAACTAGTTATGCAGTAACAACTAATAGTTCTAAAACCATTGAAGTTTAACGCACAACACTTAGGGTTCTGCTCAAAACATTTTTGTCTAAGCGATGTTCCAGAGTTGTTAGAACCTCAGTCTTCAGAATACTTACATTTCCTCTAAGCTTACACATCCCCTGGAGCAGAGCAAGAGACTACAAGGAGTGTTGTGCAAGAATAGTTCTGAAGTACTTGTCTTGGAAATCAAATGCAAGATTTACAAGGACACCCAATAGATAAGGTAGGAGGCTTAATCTCCTTGGTCCAAATGGCAAAGAAGAACTGAATATGTGTATTTAATGTTTTTTGATATTTTTCACACTAATATACATTAATGCTATTGTAATACTCTATTAACAATTCTAAAAGTTCCTCTAAGATGGTACTAATTTGCACCAACAGTGTTGTTACAAGCATTTGTTATGGCTCACATCGCTGCCAACAGTTGATATTTTGTCAGACTTTTCCATTTTTGTCAACCTAGTGGGCATGAAATTGCATTATATTGTGGTTTTAATTTGCCTCTCCATGGCTGATAATGGGATTGACCGCTACTTCAGTATTTCCCCTTCTCTGAAGAATTGTCGCTGTTGGCACATTTTTCTATCAAGTTGTCATTTTCTCTTTGATGTGTACTTTAAAAAAATTATTCTGAATCCTAATTCATGTCAGCTTTATGTGTTACAAATATCTTTACAGAGTTTGTGGCTTGTCATTTCACTTTTATTTATGGTGCTCTTTGATATACAGAGATTTTTAATTTAATGTTGACAATTTATCATTTTTTCCTCCTTTGATATTTTTGCTCTTGATGTCTTGTTTAAAAATTCTTCCCTAATCTTGATTCATAAATACAACTTTTACTAAGAGTGTAGTCTTCATTTTGCCTGTAGCAATCTGGGCCAGCTACAACACATTTGGAAAGTAATATTATATGAAAATATTTTTCTAGACGAATGACCAATTTTGCCAGTAGCATATATTGAAACACTTACTTTTTTCCCTCTAATTATTTCTCTACAGCGGCACTCTGTTTTCATATTGTTTCCATCTGCTTTTCGGACCTACTATTTATCCTCA
Source organism: Dipodomys spectabilis (assembly GCF_019054845.1). Lineage (NCBI taxonomy): Eukaryota > Metazoa > Chordata > Mammalia > Rodentia > Heteromyidae > Dipodomys > Dipodomys spectabilis. The sequence goes on along the minus strand of NW_024870720.1, from coordinate 17,733,580 downwards.
TTAAGGCATGTTGCCTTAATTTCTATTGTTGGACCATAAGTCCTGATGTCTGGTCTCCTTGTTTCCTATTTTCACATGATCATTTCATTCATAAGACCAACAACTATTGACTGTACACACACCATGTATCAGGAGCATTCTAGGAACTAGACTTCCATTAGAAATCAATAAGCACACATTTCTTTGCCTCTGCTAAGCTTCTGTTTTAGCAGATGAGATGGACAATAATAAATTACAACATTAATTATATAGTAAGCAAGGAACCAATAATACATACTATAAACATAAGAAAATTAAATACATATTATAAACAAAATTAAAACTTGTCAGGACACATTCTACAAGATAAAATAGCTAATATATACATAAATATACATATGCATATATGTATACATCTATATATATACACATATGTATAGGTATATGAATACATCTCTCTCTATATAGAGATGTATATATCTATATATGTGTACATATATACATATATAGATATATCTATATATGTATCTATATGTATGCATCTATAGATGTATACATATGTATCTATATGTATACATCTATAGATGTATACATATAGATGCATGTATAGATATACACATATATAGAAGTATACAACTATATAGATGTATATATACATCTATATAGATGTATACATGTATATATACATACATGTGTATTTGTATGTTTATAAGTACATATGTATAAATATATAACAGCTATCATATATTGAGATAAAAATATATTGTATGATATGTACCTAATTCATACATTATATGATTTAGGTATATCATATTATATATGTAGATTATGTAGAGTATATATCATAGAAATATCCATATGTATATAGATGAGTAATTTATAATATATAGAGTATATATATCATAGAAATATCCATATGTATATATGTGAGTAATTTATATATAGTAATCTAAACATGAATATGATAGCGTCTTCCTATGTAGCCCAAGCTAGTCTAGAACCCCCTATGTAACCCAGGCTATTCTTAAACTCATGAGCAACTAAAATGCTGGAATTCCAACACAACTTACTGCACAAGGCTGATAGCAACCATTTTAAAAAGGGAAGCATCTCACTTGAGTTCATATCTGAAGCAGACAAAGAAATTGTTCAGATATGCAAGATGAAGCTATAACCAGGGAATATCTGGAGTAAAGATTTAAAATTTTACATTTCTCATTTATAAGCATGTTTTATGTACTTTACAAGTGTTTGGAGTTATCCAGAAGCACAACCGTATTCTTCTTTAAAAGTGTCTCAGCAACACTTTGTTGTTTGTGCTTCTATATAAAAAATTTATATACAAATGCGTTAGGGAATGGTGTCCTATGCTATTTTGTGGAAAGAATTTATTAGAGAAATATTACCAAAGTTTGTTGAACTTCTAAAATAATACTTATTTTCTCCATTGATACTCTAAAAAGCAAAAAATAAAAATGGAAATGTTTATGTAATGATTTTCTTCCACTGGTCACAAGAGTAGCTTAAAATGTCACAAGTGGGCATTGTGCTTTCTGGAGTGGTAAACCTCTGCAGAGAATTAGAGCAAAGCTGCAGTTAGTAAAATCAAGCTTATAAACTAGCTCCACTGGATGAGAATTCTAGTTTCCATAGTAGTACCTCGACTTCCTCTGACAGTCTACATGGAAAGTTAATCACATGGATTTCCTCATCAGTAAATGTGAGTCACACTGTACCTATCATTACCCTTCCAACTATGGGGAGGAATAAGCAAGATAAATATATAAAGCAGTAACTGGCTCAATAAAAATTTTGAGTTAGGATCTTCCTTCAATCCTTGATGTGTTTATCTGAAATAAGTTATTCATTGAGACTTGATCCAAGTTCTCTCCATAGCAGAAATACTGCTGAACTAAGTCAATCAAGTGTACATCACCTGCAGGATAAAAGTCTCAACTCACTCATAGAGTGAAACTTGTTCAGCATCTGATGCCTCAACATTTTTCCAATCCCTCTTCTCCCTCTCTCTCATATATATCTTTTAGTCCACATTCCAGGTTTCGCATGCTGTCTCTTCTTCACAGAATGCCCTGTCTTGTTCCTTAAGTGCTGAAAGGTTACTAGGTCTGTGGCACTTTCTCTCTGTTATTTCAAGGCATACAGGATATCACTTGTGTTATTTGATCATTCTTTTTCAAGTACAAGACATTCACTTTGTGTGTGTGTGTGTGTGTGTGTGTGTGTGTGTGTGTGTGTGCGCGTGTGTGTGTGTGTGTGTGTGTGTGTGTGTGTGTACTGAGGCTTTAGGTCAGGTCCAATTTGATTGGTCTGAAGATGATTGTAAAATACAGTTGAATTAAGGTAGGGCAGAATCCTTTAAAACCTGTGACCTACAAAATTGCATGTGTCCTAATAGCCCAAGATAATACTCTTATTGGTTAAAGAATTTGGACCTTTTATGACTCTCTGGGAAGTTTACAATAGCCTTAATATAGCACTGTATGATCCCCACAATTCATTTATGAGAAACTCATCATTACTTGATGTTGAACAAAACATCCTGTCAATTGAATTTGGTCTTGAATGCAGGTAATAGTACCTACCAGATGAAATCTGTCGTCCACAAAATCTATTTTCATGCTCTTTCTAGCCTATAAAGGTACCCTCCAGATGCAGTGAGCATATTAATTGCTTTCTTTGTAGGGAGTTCTATGCCTTGGAAATAAACTTGGCTGACCAGCCTATGAACCCAAATCATCTATTTTTGTATTGATTTAGCACTGACTCACTTAACCTATTAAAGCACCTAATTTTGCCAGGCTGTATAGCAGGGTGAGATTTCTTTCATATTTATAGTGCCTTTTGAAAGCCCTGTGAAGTAAATGGTCATAAATGACAGTTGCAAAACTTGTCTCGAAATTTCGATGTTGAAGTTATCAGACAGTTTTCCCAGACAGTGACCAATCGAGTTTCTGCATGTCTATGGGCATTGTTAATGACAGGCATGTGTGTTCTTTGTTGTATTTCGCTACTTCCTCCCCTTCTTGTGCCATATATTACATAAAAAATTGTTATGACCTTCCTACAATTATCTTTTCTTATTTTTGTACATCTCACATAAAAAGTTGAGATTATATTTTATGCATTCCAATTTCAAGTTCACAATAAAATTTGATTTCTCCTTTCTCCTAACAAATGCATTTCCAGAAATGCTGCTAAGACAAACTTGCTTCTCTGGGGAAAAAAAAAAAAAAAACACCATTAAGAAAATTCATTGTATTTGTTTTTCAGCCAGCCCTGCCCATTTAACAGACAATTCCATTGAGCTATATCTCTGAAAGTTCATTGTACAGTGACTCCAACATCACTTTCTGGCTACAGACCACAAATACTCATCCCTACTCCCATTGCATCACACAGCATGGTGTTCCAACTTACTGCTCTGTCTTCAGTTCAATTATTTGTATCAGTAGCAAGTCTGAGACTCAACAAAGTCAAGTTTGTCATATATATATGGAAAAGGGCTATAGATATTAGTTATACAATGTCCTACATTGTGTTTTCTAGGTGGTAATACATTGCCAGGCATCTGTGCTTTTATTTGAATGTTTCCCATAGCCTATATCCTCCCTCTTTTGGAGATCTAACCACACTGATTTTTCTAAATTCATCCCAAGTGCTACTGCTCCAAGAGAACAGCGTTGATTTCAGTGTTCTTTGCTGCAATCGCATATCACCCTGTGAGCATGTCTGTGGGAGGACTTCTTGCCAAACTTGCCCTTTACATTGCCTTTCTCTCTCTCCAGAGACAAGGCTGCTTAAAAGCAGACACGTTCTTGCTTCAGCCCAATATGTAATAATACTTGATAAAATATTTACAGAATAAAAGAAAATGAATCATATTATCTTTTCCATCCCTGTCAAAAAGTCACACTAGCCAGGGCATGTGAACACTACTCAAGGCATCATACCTTGCATGTGTTAGAAGCTCTATAAATATTTGTGTAAGGAATGAATGAATAAATAAATAAAATAGAAATTCCAACCCTTTCCCCCCCCCCAAAAAAAAAACCGCTCTGGCTCTCAGGTTCTATGCAAAATCAAAAACAAGAGTAAGAAAATAATCTTATCACAACATGAAATTGATGTACTCTTGATGGTCTTTTAAAACAATAAAGCACAGTTGCAAAACCTGACAAAGGAAAGGAATGGCTTTGAACTTTCATCTGTTTTGAGATTACTGTACCTTTCATCTAAATTATGTCAGTTGTGCAAGAACCTACAAATGGTTGCGCAGCATGTTCACCTTTTAAAGCTTGATTTTTGTGGTGAAAATAAGTATGCCAAAGTTTAACAAAGCATCTTGAATTAAAAAAATAAAACTCTGCAAGACATCTGTGAACAATTACTTTGTCAAAATGAGATATCCACAGTTGCCAATTAGTGCAGTGTTAATGACAGCCACTCACTGAGGAGTCCTTTGCTTCTTTATGTACCTGCCCCAGCATAATCCTCATTCTACCTATCTACCTGGCTGTGGAGATTGATCCAGTAAAACATAGTGCAGATGAATTGCTGTAGAGGTTGTCAGAAGAGAATGTCTCAGCACATCCTACACTATTCTGCAATTGTTATTTTTCATGGGTGTCCACATCCTGGTAATATATCCCTAGATTTGACTGTAATCTTGCCACTGTGCTCACCTGCAGGTCTCATAAACTTGTTTTAGTGTAGCCTTAAGTCACAGATCCTGAGGAATCAGACAGATAGTACTATCCCTTAACATCCATTAGAGAACACATCTGCACTTACATCTCGTCCTAATAAATGTTTTCACAGGGGGACCATATTCTGCTGAATGAAAACATACAACATTACAACTGACCACAGACCTATTGCCTTTGTGATTGGATAAAGATTTCTCATATCTGTTCAGCTCTCTAGGATAACTTGAAATTCCTTAATTGGTGTATTATAACATATTCACCATAAAATAAGAAAATTTGCTTACATTTTTGGTGCCTCTAAAAAGTTTGATACAAAAATATCTGATAAATATTTGGGGGATAATACCTGGCTCAATATGTGGAGAAGAGATGAATCTAAAATCTTAGGAAACTGGCAGATAATACAATGATGCATAAGGGACAACATATCTGTCTCAAATAAATCAGTTAGGATCAATGTTCCCTTCTCAAATGGCATGTATTAATGGCAATGTAATGAACTGGATAGTTGTTCTTAAATAAATGTCCATGCCCTACCCCAAAAATCTATAAATATAATCTTATGTAGAAAATGGTTTTTCGCAGATATCATTAGTTAAAGATCTTGAGATATTATCCTGAGTTATCAGGTATTATTCTGCAGCAATTATGTTCATAAGAGAAAGAGTGAAGAGACATAGAAAGGAGACCATCATCATGTGAAAAAGGAGGCAGGCACTGGAAGAAAACAAAGAATTCTCCCTTACAGCCTTCAGTGAAAAATGAGGCCCTGCTAAGACCTTAATTTCAAACTTCAGCTCTCCATACGTCTAACAAATCTTGTTTTAAGCCATGAAGCTTATGGGACCCTGTTACAATAGCCCTAATAACCTAATAAAGCTGGCTTTTAAGAAAAATGAACCACCTAAAAAGTGAGCACATACATGTAGTAAGGGATTCTGGCTGGTAAATACAAAGTCACTGAAAAGCTGGATATACACATTTAATTTTCAAGATCTTCATTTATAGAGGCCCTGGCCAAGAAAGGCTACCAAATTCATGAGTTCCTAAGCAGACAGAATGTACCTCCAAGAAGCCTGAATGTGCCATGCCCATCACCTATGTCAGATATGTGATAGATCAGTCAAAAAGAGAAGAATAGCCAGGAAAGCTTAGGGATTTTACCCTTGAGCACACAGCATGCAAAATTATGGCTTTGCTTAGGTGTGATTGTGTACAGAACCCTGTACCGGAAATCACAAAATGCAGATTCCTGTCCAAACTACAGCTGAAGAAGCTGTGTGGCAAGGTACATTCCATGCTTCCCAGGCCTGAGTAATTTCCTCTGTAAAATAAAGCATCCCAACTCCATGGTCTCTAACTTTTTTTTCTTTTATTTCCAGCTCTTAAAAAAAAAAGCTGTAGTTATTTTAGACATAGGATCACATCTATGTCCAAAAGGAAGTATGGTCATAGAAAGAGATAGAAATGATTTACAAAAAAAGAGAAGACAAACAGGATGAAAAGTAGACAGAAGAGAGAGTTCCTCTCTGTGAGACATAGTTATATACTCTAGATGAAGAACATACTCTGCAAAAAATTTCTCCATGTGCTCACTTGTAGTTCGTTAGCTTCTGGAAGACAACTAACAGTATTATCAGGCCACTACTATTTTAGCAAGGGAGTTAGAGAGAAAGAGAGAGAGTGAAAGAGAGAGAAAGAGAGAGAGAGAGAGAGAGAGAGAGAGGTCAGAAATGCAGGGAGACATTGAGCTCAACATTTGTTCTTTGTCAATGATGTATTGGCATCATGTTGACCCACAACTGTTTAGAACCTGTTGATATGAGTGTGCAGCATCAACTCTGCATAACAAAAAATAGTTTGAGTCCCCCCCCACCCACAAAAAATATGTTTTCTGAAAGGAAAAAATTGAGATGATCATCTTGGACTCTAAGCATCAGAACTGATCCTGAAGCTCCTTGTATTTTCTCAGTAGCCTAAATCCTAACTGCTTGGGGAGGCAAAGGAGAATTTCTGTCACCAGGAAACAGTAAAAAGTAGGTAGCAGAAAGGCTTCTCCACCCTCTGCTTTCTTGTTGCCTGTGAAATGTGTCATTTCTTTCATTTTGAAGAGGCTAGGCATGCAGCATTAAATTGGCAAGAATTGTGATACAATAGCAAGTTGAATAGTGCAAAATGAATGCTGTTTCTCAGAGTCCGCTACGTTTGGATTGCTAGTGAAGTGCTGAGGAGTTCTGCCTGCCGCTGTGAACCATGTCACCACAGTGTGCCTGTCAAACAGAAAGTGACTAGCTTCCTTGGTAAGTTTTTCACATAAAGAATTATGCAGTGCCTTCATAAACGCCATAGTCTTTAAGCGTGATAGAAAAGCTATCTTGAGAAATATATACTGCAAAACCTATATTAATTAGAATCTTCAGAAACTCATAACTAATTGATTGATTGGATTGTGACTCGCCCAAAAATAATAATTTCATTGTCCTTGGTAATAATCTCTTTAAATTGTCCCAGCTGGTATCCTGATTTTGTAGGGAGCACCATACTAAATAAATTTCAGCATCTTTGATGACTGAAGTCATAAGCTGTTTTAGATTCATCAGCAGAACTGTTTATTTTCATTTTGAGCATTTGAAGATAGAAATCATTGATTGATTGGACTCATATAAGAACATACACATCATTGCTGTGACACATGCTTCTTGACTTAGGATGAGGGCTTGTTTCAAGAAACAGTTGAAAATAAGTTTTAAATGTGCTTAATACAACTAAATTAAGAGCATGTGACTTAGCCTAACCTATCTTCAACATATTTAAAACACCCTACAGATAGTCAGATTTAACAACCAACTTCAGTTTGCAGGAAAGTCTGATTATTAAGTACCTATATCCAAAGCAATACTGATAACAATTCAGCATATTCTGCGGACTGTTTGACCTATTAATGACCCTGTTGGCCCGTAGCTACAGGTCGCTGTCATCCCTCAGCATCTCTAGAGAACATTGTACAGCATATCCTGAAACTGGGACAAGATCAACCCTCAGAATCAGAATCTTCTGAATATGTATCTTTTCTGCATCGTTGTTCAGTCAAGAGTTTGAAAATCAAACTTGGATAGTGATATATTTTTAAGTCACTGTCAAATGCTCATCTGTAGTGTTACTATCCTTAAAATCTATAAATGTTCTTTTAAAGAAAAGGGGGAGGTGCAGTGTTAAGTAATTGGCTTCTAGAGAATTGGATTTACGCTCCTAGCATATTCCTAGGAGTTTCTGAAGGCTTTAATCCCCTTCTTACCTTCTAATCCCTTCATGTGGGGTCATTTATTTCTCAGTCTCAGCTCTCACAAACAGACCAGTGATGCTCAAGTCTGTCTCCAGGTCAGACCAATTCCAGAGCTCAAGATCTGAACTTCTAACTATGCATCTGATATCCACACCCACCTACCTATCATACCACTCTTTCTTAAGATACATCAAAAGCTAAGCCTTCTAAACCTCTTCTCTGTCTGTATTGTCCATATGTACTTATCACACATCTCAGAAATCTGGAGACTTGCATTCTGTCTCTCTGTGTTAGTTTCCAGGAGACTTGCATTCTGTCTCTCTGTGTTAGTTTCCATATGAGTTGCTGACCTGGCTACTTGGTTAAAGAGAATTCAATTCATTCCTCTGCATGATAAAATCAAATCCTTCCTCTTCTTCTACAATGCTAGTTCATAACTCATCAACTCTAGCCTAACCTTGCTCCCTGAAACCCATCTTATGCACTATGACTAGAGCAAAATTGCTAAAATCAGATCATGTATACCATTCTCCTGCTTAACATCCCAAAGAGTCGCCATAATACTTACTGTAAATGTTCAACTTATTGGCTTTCTATCTTTGGTCTCATCCCCTTCCACTTCTCACCAGGCTGTGCTGTCTCATCTTTCCACACAATGCCAGTCAGTAGAATCATGACTACTGGTAAATTCTTGCCCATCCTTCAATGTTCAGTTCTACCATCCTCCACTAAGAAGCCATAGTCCCTCCAGCTGGTTTATCACCCCTCCTTGGTTGCTGCCTTTGAATGGGGTGTACATTATTTCCATTATACATTCTGTGATGTCACTTATTTAGTATTTCATTCCACCCTCTTCAAACTTTCACTTCCACCATCCAGTTTGTCCTTCTTACTGAAGCATGTCAGTTAACACATTAATGTTTTTATAAAATATTTCTGCTTAAAAAACACCACTTTTGAAGTAAGACAGACTCAAAGAAACACAGATCCCATGGTTTCCCTTATCTGCAATAACTAGTATATGTCTAGGACAAGCTATGTACATATGACCATATAACATAATGCTAAGTAAAATGAACCCAAAGATAGGAACACAAGATATTTTATCTTTCTTATTGCTCTTTTTAATGTGCTTATAATATACTATGTGTTTTTTTGTTTCTTTTGTATTTTCTTCCCCCATGGTACAACCCATTGTCACTGTATTTGACTTGAGTGTCCTGCATCTTGTATATACATTTTTCTAATTTGGGGAGGGAAGGGAAATAACAAAATGCTAAAATAAGGATACAGGATAACCCATTATAACAATGAGATATACAAGACACTATGTTGAAAATGAACTTTACAACTTTATGGGGGGAGGGGAATGAAGAGGAGGGGAGGGGGAGGGAAGGTCTGGTAGGGAAAAAACAAAGAAAGGGTAACTGCACCATAGGAAATGGATTCATTACCTTGTTCATATAACTGTAACCCCTCTGTACAATATCTTTACAATAAAAAATATATTTGAAAAAGAATTAAATAAACATATATTTCCAACACTAAAAAACAACCACTTTCATGTTTTTATATAGAACTCTATTATCTTTCCCTCTTTTGCAACAAAATTCCTTGAGTCATGTATACTTCTTGTCTTTGATCTCTTCTACTATGTCTCACTAGTAGCAAAGCCTCTCTAATACCACTGACACTGTTCTTGTCAATGTCACCGGTGACCTCCTTTGCTAATCCAAAGGTTAATTCTCTATTATCATTTTATTTGTTTTATCAGCAGCATTTGACACAGTTGATCCCTTTTCCCAGTTTTTTTTTTTCAAATACTGTCTACACTTGATTTCTGGGAAAACCCTCCTTTTCTTGTGAAGACTTCTATATCTAAGCCACCTTGACTGGCCTACCCTCATCTCCCTGACACCTGAATGCAGAAGTGCATCAGGACTCAGACAGATCCTTGCCTTTTCCATCTGATCCTTCTTTGGCATCTCATCTAACCTCATGTGTTAGGTGCTACCTTTAAATTCACAACTTTCAAACTCACGGTTTCTCTCCCTTGACTTTGAACGTATATATACCTGCTTCCTCACTTCATATGTATTTCTTGATTCACCCTGTCTCTGTTGATAGTAATATCATTCTCCTAGATGGTCAAGACCTGACATTAACAGTCATCTTGATCTGCTCTTTTCTCATACTTCTTAGTCCATTCATCAGCAAATCCAACACACTATTCCTTTAGTATATACTTCAAATCTGACCACATCTTCCTCATCCATTCCCAATTATCTTCTTCTAAGCTACATTAAGTATACAAAAGCCTCTCAACCTTTTACCATGTTTCCTCTGCCAAACTGGTCTCACTAAACACCAGTCAAAAGATAGCACTACAGTGCTCAAAACTTATGAGAAACATCCTAAATCTCTCATGTTAAAAGATAGAATCAGAAGATGATGAAAAGGCCTAACCATTTTGGTTCCTGAGGCCTTTTACATCTTATCATCTATCACTGCTCCCTATTTTAAACACATCAATCTCTCTCATGTTCCATGAAGAACCCCATATAATCCTGCTTACAGCTCATTGCATGTGCTGTTCTCTGAATTTTCAGTACTCTTTTCTCAGACATTGGCAAGATTCCTTTCTTCCCCTCCTATAGGTTTCTTCTCAAATGTCACCTTCTCAGTGTAGCTTTTACTGTCCACTTTAGTGAAGAATGCAGCTTAGTTCCTCCTACCTACTATTACAACTCTCATCTCTTCTTTCATTTTCCTATAAAGTGCTTGTTCTGCATTTCTATGCATTCTATCTGTTTATTTTTTTCTTCCTCCACTAAAATGTAGGCTCCAAGACCTCAGAGGTTTTCTGGTGTTGGTGGTGGTGGTAGTGGTTTTATTTTCCATGTAATCTACTGCCTAGAACTGGTACCTACCTTATAAGGAGATACTAAACAAATTACTAATACATCGTACTGTAGAGCACACTGTCTATCTAGAAGTATGAAAAACAGGATGCTTTATAAAGACAAAAATTAGAGCCAGGCACCGGTGGCTGACGCCTGTAATCCTAGCTACTCAGGAGGCTGAGATCTGAGGATCGCGGTTTAAAGCCAGTCTAGGCAAGAAAGTCTGTGAAACTCTTATCTCCAATAAACCACCAGAAAACTGCAAGTGGCACTGTGGCTCAAGCAGTAGTGCACTTGCCTTGAGCTGAAGAGCTAAGGGACAGTGACCAGGCCCAGAGTTCAAGCCCCACGACCGACAAAAAAAAAAAAGGCAAAAATTAGTTTAATGAAGTGTGTCCTACAAGAAGGTAAAGTTAATAGAATAAAACAACAATGATTCAGGAGAGAATAGCAGCTTCATTTAACAACAAAAGAGTCACACATATGTAAACACATTGTATAGTTTTAAGAAAGTGAAGCTGTTTGGGTGAAACTACAAAAATGAATGGATAGAAAGGGGAACACATTTTTTAAGGCTCTGGAATTTAGTGAAAGAGTCCTCATCATCACCCTGGAAACAGGAATTTAAAGGGATCCATTATCCCCTGAAGTAATAACCAAGATTATGAAAGAACTGGAGGTGAGTGGACATGAGGGAAAAGAAGAGGAAGAATGAAGGGGTGATTAAAACTGTATGACAAGACATAGAGCTAATTCACCTTAATTGGGTAGGGAAATATTGCCAACTCCCTGTGAAAGATAAGCCAAAATTAAAACCACTCTAGTATAATAAATTCCTCAATAGCTTTTTCATTACAGTAAGTTTTCAAATAATAATTTTACCATAAGGTCTATATACACCTTATATGTATGTACAATACATATACACATATATCTAAATATACACATTCATACAATATAGCAAACGAAGAAAAAATCTGAAAAGTGTAAGCTAATGAGTATTTTCTTTTTTGGAATTCTCAACCTAATCCAGTGAATATCACCAAAGGTCTGTGACTCACACAGTCATTGCAAGATTTGGGCTCCTCCATTTAATGATGCAATCTCTCAAACATTGTAGGTCCCTCACTAGATCCTCTGTGTCTGGCAGAAGACGAAAAATAAAGAGCTCATGGAGTAGACCAATGACCATCTGCAGGTGGGGACCTATAATCTGATTTTTTTTTTTTTGGTCCTGTTTTGGGGCCTGAACTCTGGACCTGGGCGCTGTCCCTTAGCTCTTCAGCTCAAGGCTAGTGCTCTACCACTTGAGCCACAGTGCCACTTCTGGCCACCTTCCCAGCCCAGACCTATAATCTGAAAGTGGTCCTAGAACTGCATAAAGCTGAAACAGAGACTGGGGAGTACTGCCTAGCTATATGGCCAAGAAGGCTCAACCAGCCACTATCAATAATTGTGAAGGCTCTTAGAATAAAAATTTAGCCAACATTGAAACAAATGAATAAGCTTTCCAGAGATTCATGGATGCTGATGATAAAAAACAACAACAAACTGGCAAGCCTCCTGGATTAGAGACAAAGGATAGTTTGACACACAACACATCAGCAGTGTTTACAGAATTCAATCTGCTTACTTGGTTTAATTTTACTTAAATTCTCACCAGATCCAGGAGCCCTAATGCCGGCAGGGACATAGGGAAAGGAATGGCTGATACTTCACACAGTGTCACTGTGATTTGTGTCACAGAAGCAGAAGCATGGTTTCAGGAATTTGAATCTTTTATAAGTGGCAATAAATATCAGTGAGCTTTGATCCAGAGAAATATCCTCACTTTCCATTTTGATTTATATTAAAATGTTGTTGAAGATCTGGAACAAATAACAGACAATGCTTCACTTGACAAATAGATAGCAAATTAAGAAACTCATGGAGAATTTGTCCTACATAAGAATATATTATTAAGCAGTTCCCAAGAAATTTATTTACGATCACTTGGGCAATGATTAATAACTGGGTAAAAGATTTAAAGAGAGACTTCTCTGAAGAGGAAATAAGAATGGCCAATAGACACATGAAGAAATGCTCAACCTCTCTAGACATAAAAGAAATTCAAATCAAAACATCATTGAGATTCCACCTCACTCCAGTTAGAATGGCTATAATCACGAAGTCTTATAACAACAGATGCTGGAGGGGATGTGGCCAAAAGGGAAGCCTACTGCATTGTTGGTAGGGTATAAACCTGTTCAACAACTTTGGAAAGCAGTATGGAAGTTTCTCAGAAGACATAGAGCTCCCCTATTACCGAGCAATCCCACTTTTGGGCATTTACCAAAACGATTACAAACAAGGGTATACTAACGCTACCAGCACAACTATGTTTATTGCAGCATTATTCACAATAGCGAAGATATGGAACCAACCCAGACGCCCCTCAGTAGGTGAATGGATCAAGAAAACGTGATATATATATATATATATATATATATATATATATACATATGCACACATACAATGGAATTCTATGCCACCATCAGAAAGAATGACACTGTCCCATTTGGTTTTGTTTGTTTGTTTGTTCTTTTAATTGTGAGAATACCGTGCAGAGGAGTTACAATTACATGGGCAAGATAACAAGTACATTTCTTATCAAGCATTGTTGCCTCCTCTTTGTTTCTCCTTCCCATCCCTTCCCATACTCCCCCATTTCCCCCACCCGCTCCTCCCCCCACCACCAAAGTTGTAAAGTTCATTTTTTGACAAACAATTTGAACATCTCATTGTTGCAATGGGTCCACTTGTATCCCTAGTTAAACGATTTGTCTTTTCCCTTCCCCTCCACAAATTATACCAACATCAAATACAGTGAAAGCATGGGTTATACCATGGGGGAGGGACATACAAAGCAACAAAGAAATCATCTTATAAATATGTTAGAAACAATTGCATGAAAGGAAAAAAAACATTTGAATACTTATCTTGGGGTTCATTCCCCTAACATCAACTTATCAGACCTTTTCTGCTTGACTCAGACATATACTAGTTATTGCAAATAAGGGAAACCATGGGACCTATGTTTTTTGGGCCTGGCTTACTTCACATAATATAATTTTTTCCAAGTCTTTCCATTTCCTAACAAATGGGGCAATGTCATTCTTTCTGATGGAGGCATAGAATTCCATTGTGCATATATACCACATTTTCTTGATCCATTCAACTACTGAGGGGCATCTGGGTTGGTTACATATCTTAGCTATAGTAAATAATGCTGCAATAAACATAGTTGTGCTGGTAGCTTTAGTATGGTCTTGTTTGTGATCATTTGGGTAAATGCCCAAAAGTGGGATTGTTAGGTTATAGGGGAGCTCTACGTGGAGTCTTTTGAGGAACCTCCATACTGCTTTCCAAAGTGGTTGAACAAGTTTACACTCCCAACAATAATGCAGTGAGGTTCCCTTCTGTCCACATCCCCTACAGCATCTGTTGTTATTAGAGTTCTTGTTTATAAAAAATAGAATTGAAGAAAGACAGCCTCTTCAGTAAATGATGCTGGCAAAATTGGTTAACTACTTGTAGAAAACTAAAGCTAGATCCTTATATATCACCCTGCACCAGAATCAACTCCAAATGGATCAAAGACCTCGGAGTCAAAACAGACACTCTGAAAACATTACAGGATGGAATAGGAGAAACCCTAAGTCTCCTGGGCACAGGCCAAAATTTTCTTAATAGAGACCCAGAAACACAACAAATCAAAGAAAGGTTGGACAAATGGGATTGCATTAAATTGCAGAGCTTCTGCATGGCAAAGGACATAGCTGGCAAGATCAATAGAAAGCCCACGAATTGGGAGAAGATCTTCACTAGCCATACAACAGAAAAGGGTCTCATACCTAAAATATACCTGGAACTTAAAAATTAAATCCCCCCAAAACAAATCTTCAAAAAAACAAATGCCCAATAAATAAGTGGGCTAAAGACGTTAAGAGAAACTTCTCAGAAGAGGAAAGAAGGATGGCCAATAGACACATGAAGAAATGCTCAACCTCTCTAGCCATAAAAGACACTGTCCCATTTGTTAGGAAATGGAAAGACCTGGAAAAAAATTATACTAAGTGGAGTAAGCCAGGCCCAAAGAAACATAGGTCCCATGGTTTTTCTTATTTGCAATAACTAGTGTATTTCTAGGACAAGCGGAAAAGGTCAAAAGCTATGTACTTATGACCATGCTAAGCGAAATGAACCCCAAGAGGTTTTATCTTTCTTACTGTTGTTTTTAATGTACTTATAAGGTACTATGTGATTGTTTTGTCTCTTTTGTATGCTCTTCCCCCATGCATAACCCCTGTTTTCACTGTATTTGATTCCAGTGCCCTGCTCTTGTATCTTGTATATACATTTTTTTCTAATTTGGAGAGGGAAAGAGAAATGCTGAAGTAAGGATACAGGTTGATCCATTGCAGCTATGAGATGTACAATACACTATGTTGAAAACAACTTCGGATGTGGGGGGGGGGGGGGGTTGGGAGGTGGGGAGGAAGGGATGGTAGAGGGAAAACAAAGGAGGGGGTAATAATGCTCAATAGGGAATGTACTCATTACCTTACTCATGTAACTGTAAACCCTTTGTACAGTATCTTTACAAAAAAGTATATATTAAAAAAGATTTAAGATTTAAATTATATTTTATTTTATTTTATTTTGTCTGTAGTGGGGCTTGAACTCTGAGCCTGGGCACTGTCCTTCAGCCCTTCAGCTCAAGGCTAGCACTTGAGCCACAGCACCATTTTTCTGTTTATGTGGTGCTGAGGAATAGAACCCAGGGCCTCATGCATGAAGGCAGGCACTTTACCACTGAGCCACCTTTCCAGCCCTCTAAGGAGTTATTAACAACTTGAAATATCTGGAACTAAGTCTTAAAATTTTAACATTGGGTTGAACTTATATTGATCCAAATATTAAAAAACCACTACCTACATGAAATTGAATAAAGGTAGGGTTTTATGCAAAGTTAGGACACCTCAAAGCATACACTTCATAGTAGACAGTTCTTTTTTTTTAATTGTGAAAATACTGTACAGAGGGGTTACAATTACATGGGCAAGATAATGAGTACATTTCTTATCAAGCATTGTTGCCTCTTCCTTTGTTTCCCCTTCCCATCCCTTCCCATCCTCCCCTCCCCCCCCCACCCCCGCTTCCCCCCCACCCAATCCTCCCCCTTGCCATGCAGAAGCTCTGCAATTTAATGCAATTCCATTTGTCCAACCTTTCTTTGATTTGTTGTGTTTCTGGGTCTCTATTAAGAAAATTTTGGCCTGTGCCCAGGAGACTTAGGGTTTCTCTTATTCCATCCTGTAATGTTTTCAGAGTGTCTGCTTTGACTCCGAGGTCTTTGATCCATTTGGAGTTGATTCTGGTGCAGGGTGATATATAAGGATCTAGCTTTAGTTTTCTACAAGTAGTTAACCAATTTTGCCAGCACCATTTACTGAAGAGGCTGAGTAGACAGTTCTTCAAAGGACAAAAATTAGGTATTAGTGACTACCAATTTGAATATGAAATGTCACAAGCTGGGTTACCACTTGGTGCTATTGTTTGAAAAGATTCTAGAAATTTTAGGAGATGAGGATCTAGTTGAAAGAAGTAGGTCAAGACATGCCTTGAAGGTTATACCCGGTCCATCAATAACGTTCTCATGTCTACTCATGACATAACATCTTCCATACATTTTTACAGACCCAGAAACTCAGAACCAGTTACTTAGGACTAAATCCTCTGAAACTGTGAGCTAAAATAAATAGATTTTCCTTTTAAGATACTACATTGAGTATTTGGTCACAATGATGATAAAAATTAGTGAATACAAGGTAACTAGCAATATAGTTTTTGCATTATTTTGTAATGTGGGTCTAAACAGACAATTATATATTAACTAGATTTGCATCAAAATCTCTCTATTAGTGCCACAGAATTTAAAAAGGCAAAGCAGTCTAACCATTGAAGGAAGCTTAGTCTTTTTAAAATAGAAAGTGTCACTTAGGAAAATAATTATCCACATGAAGAAAAGCTAAGTTGACCCAAGGAAAAGGTATATATCTGAATTTACTTAAAGACATACAATGCTTGGTAAGAAATGTACTTTTTATCTTGCCCATGTAATTGTAATTCCTCTGTATGGTATTCTCACAATAAAAAAAATTTAAAAAAAAGACATGCTGAGTTTTAAAAAGTTGAAATCCCTTGAAATTTCTTACTATGCCACAAAAAAGACTGATCTTAGAAACAAAAAAGTAAAAAAGAATTATTGTAGAGTATTTGTCTTTCTTCAAATTTATTCAGTGTTCATTGACCATCAAATTTATGCATGCTAGACTGGGCACTGAAGCTACAGCAGAGAGCTACAGTTTCTGACTTGGCAGCAATATTTATCTTAGTGGGGGGACATGATATATGTGAATGCAATGTTCTGTGATAGTGATGTAGTCAGAGGGATGCAGCAAGTGCTGCAATGGTCATATGAACAGAGGACAACATAGAAAGAAACTAAAATTCTTCACAGGAATCCCTTCAATGACTTATGGGTATTCTCACAGGAATGGAGCTGCAACCAAGTAATAAAATATAAACTGGAAATGCCCCAGAGGATAAAGCATAAAGTAAATTATAAAAGGGGTGAACTAGATGTACAAAAACCAGAACATATGAAAGGGAAAGTTGTGAAAGTCAGAATGGAGTTCTTGATACCAGAAGCTGCTGAAGTTTGGGGGGAAACATCCTATTAGAAGGAAATCAGATGAGAAAAGCTAGGATGAAACTTGAATTTAAAGAAGAGGTCTGAATTTACACCAATGGGTATAGATGATTCATTCATACCAATGGCTGTAGATGATTCACTCATACCAAAGGAAGAACACTAGGCAGAAACTAATTAATCCAATTAAAGTTCAGCTCAGTTATTGTTATATGTACTGAACCTTTTAATCACTAGCTTATTCATCAAATATTTGTTGAATAAATACTTGGTGTCAGCTGCTGAAATAAATGAGGGCTAAGTGACTGGTGACTGGTAGGATAAAGAGAATAATGAGTGTGGTGCTGCAAGAAGACAGGAGTAAGATAATCCAGCTTCCAGGAATAAATAGCACATATTGGTGGAGATCCATATTGAAGCTTAGACTTCAGCTATTGCAGGGTATGCAGAAAGGACAATAGGGTGTTCAAGGCAGTTCGGTGGGATCTTACTGAGGGCTGAGCGGGAGAGATCAAAGAGAGACACATGTAAAATCTTAATTGTGACTTGGCCTTTAAGTTCCCAAATGATCTGAAAGTTGCTCCTTTCTCTGATGTCTCCTGTTTCCTGCTGGGCATGCTCCAGCTACACTGACTATTTATATTTCTCATATATAGATTGTTGCAGCCTCAAGGCTTTTGCACATCTGTTGTGTACTAGATCTAGGGTCCTATTCCCATGACATTTACATGCTCGACTTATTCACCCACATGAATATGTCATCCCAACCAGACAGGTCTTTCCTGTTTAACCCTTCTGATAAGACCTTGAATCTTTGCCAGTCACCCTGCCATACTACTCCAATTTCTCTTTTTGTTTATTTATTTTCTTTCTTTTCTTTTTCTTCTGTTTTTGGGAATACTGAAGTTGGACCTCAGGACCTTGCATGTGCCAGATAAATGTTCTGACACTTTAGCCATACCCCAGCTCTTTTGGCTTTAGTCACTTTTCAAGTAGGCTCTTGCGTGTTTGCCAGGGCATGGCTTCTACCTATACTTCCCACATAGCTGAGATTATGCACATGTGCCAAGGGGCACAGCTTTCTTTTGAGTTGAAGTCCCAACAACCTTGTTTATCAGACTGTCACTGAACCATGATTTTTATTACTATCTACTTCTTGAGTAGCTGTAATTACAGGTATAATCACCACAATCAGCCCATTTTATTTTCTTTACATAGGCTCTACCTATACTTGACCCCCCCTTACATTTACTTATTTTTAATTGATTTTTTTTATTGTGAAAATACCGTACACAGGGGTTACAATTACATGAGCAAGGTAATGAGTACATTTCTTATCAAGCATTGTTGCCTCCTCCTTTGTTTCCCCCTCCCATCCCTTCCCATCGCCACCCCCCCCCCCCACACCACAAGCAAAGTTGTAAAGTTCGATTTTATGGGTTCACCTATATCCCTATTTAAACAATTTGTTTTTTCTCTTCCCCTCCCCAAATTATACCAACATCAAATACAATGAAAACAGGGGTTACACTGTGGGGGAGGGACATATTTACTTATTTTTATGCAGATTGACTATGTATACCCCTCAGAAAGATTCCACAAATATGAGATTTAAGTCATTTGTTCATATTTCTATTCTCTGCATACAGGATAGTAAATGGTAAGTACTATCTACAATAAAAACTCATGGGGTGGATGAACCAAGAAATCAATGATACATATGTTCATATTTTTATTTGAGAAGATACTGTAACAAAATGCATTCTGCATTAAGCAGATAAGTAACAGGAAAATTATTTGAGTCAAAAGTGATGTGATTATAAACTAAGATATTACTGCAGAAAGGTAAAGGAAAGATTAACTATGAAAGGAATAAATAAGAAGCAAACTAAAGGGCCATTCAAAAAGAAATTATGTGGGAGAACAACAAGGGAAGGGGTAACAATGCTCGACAAGAAATGTAGTCATTGCCTTACTCATGTAACTGTAACCCCTCTGCACAGCGTCTTAACAATAAAATAAAATTTTAAAAATGAGGCCAAAAGAAAGTGAGGGTGGAGCATGATTTAAGCTAAGAGCAAAAGAATGAAGTTCAGGTTTAGGGTATCTGTGCTGAAAACTTCCTGAGCTCCATCTCGTGACTTGCTCCAGTGGGAAGACAGAAACTCCACAAAATGCATCTGATACCAATGAAATATGTTTATTGATCTCTTCCTTTGTGTAGAAGTCCTTTCCTGTGGAGGACTTTTCTTTATGGGAACATAGGAACCAAATCTCTACTATAGAAAATTGAAATTACTAATATTAGCATCGTTTTATGATTACTACCTGTACCTAGTACAAGTTCCTTCTAGAACAGGCATAATTCATTAAAAAAAAAAACAGTATAATACAGTTCTCCCCATTTGCTCCTTTCCAGAATTGATCTCTGAAGTACAAATACTGTGAAGAAGAGTTCATTTTTATAATTAAAAATATGGAAAATATGGCATTCTCCAACCATGCTCTTCTTTAATGTCTTGGCCAAAAGATCCTATTTGTTCTCATTTTTTTTCTGCTTCAGCTCATTTTCCCTACACAGATGTTCTTTGTGAATTCCTGAATTCTCAAAGTCAAGTAAAGAAAAGTGTACATTTGTAACTATTATTATCACTGGAATTTTTAAAAAATTTATAAAAAACCATGAGTAGATAAGCAATGTCTATGGCAATTAATATGCAATAGAGATCCAATTTCTGAAAAAGAGGTTGTGGAAAGATAGTATGTGTTTAAGGATTTAACATTCCATTTTCCAGGAATTAACAGCAAAATATTCTGAGAATATATAAAATATGATTATCTGAAAATACAGTACTCTGTTATTGTCACTCATTTCTAAAATTGCTACAACAGTATAGTTAGGAAGTATCTTCATCTGTTTATGAGTATATAAATAGCTATCCATTTTTTAGATTGTTCTATTTCATGCAAAAATAAACCAGTAACCATACAACAGTAAATAAGCAAGGATTTTTAAAAAGGACCCACAAATAAGGAGTATTCCTATTGTCTTTCCCTGAAGCTACAACTATGAATTATTTCTTGATATGAAAATAATTTTCTAGAAAGGAAAGTCTGGATCTAACAGTATGTACAATATAGTGCTTTAATATAAGTATGGCAGTTTCAGAAAGAAATTATTGTGATTTTTTTTTCTAAACCTGGGGCTTGAACTCAGGACCTGGGCACTGTCGCTGAACTGCTTCTGCTCAAGACTAGCACTCTATCACTTGAGCCACAGCACTACTTCTGGCTTTTTCTATGCATATGGTACTGAGGAATTGAACCCAGGGCTTCATGCATGATAGGCAAGCACTCTACCACTAAGCCACATTCCCAGCCCCAGAAAGAAATTATGTAGCAACACCTTAAAACCAAATCTCTGAAAGAAAAGAAATGATTAATAATCTTCAATTTATTTGCTGACACTTAGTTTATTACAAAAGCCTCTTAACCATGCTTCCATTTTCTTTTTGCATTTATTTTATTTTGCATTTTGTATTTTTTTATAGCTAGGGGATAAGGGAATGTGGCATTGTCTCACAGACAACGAAAAGTTATCTTTTGAAAAGGCAAATAGAAACAACAGAGAAATAGAAAACTGTATTACCAACAAATGAATATACTTTTATAATTAAAAGAAGAAATAACATTAATGTCAGGTAAACCAATAGAGATAAGAGCATTCTCTGGAAGTCTTATTAAGAATAGAGTGGATGGAAAGATAGAAAGAAGTCAGGGAATTTTTTTATGATTCCTAAAGGGTTTACAAGCCCAGAAGCAGAGCATTTAAACACCTACCCATGGGAAGTCTTATTAATTTAACAAGAGATAGTTATGGTTGTTTGATCACAGACTAGCATCGCTCTGAGAAAGCTTCATTTCCACTCCAGTTAAACTTTCAATCATTACCTGCTCCCCAAAGAGCAGAAAATGATCTTAGTAAAGGTTAAATTATTCACATAACCCTGGCATGCTTGGGTTAAAAATGCAGAAGGATCTTGCTTATTAACCAAGAGTCAGAGCAAAGGAGCAGAGGTGACTATCCACAAGGCCAACCAGGAAGTTGTTTGTATTTCAGATATCAGAACTGCTTTATTGTAATTCAAAGGAAAAGAGTAAGGATGGAACAGCCACGAAAGGAAAACCAAAGCTGCTGCGGCTGAAGGAACTGCCCCGATTATTGATTATTATGCCATTAACATGTGTCGATGAATACCCACGAAACAGTACTCAAATGGAAAAACATTTAACCATACCTAAATCAGAAATCAAATTTATAAAGAAAAATAGGAGCCCTTGAAGAATGCTAGACACAGTTTTATCTAGGTACTGTGTGATCCTAAGACTATCTTGATTCACAGCTGACTGAAGTAGGAACCCAGAAATAGAGCACACTGTTGGTAAATTAGGTTGCTTAAAAAATGTATTCAGGTTGGTCTTGTCAATATGAGAGTAATCTTTTAGAACCCAAATCATTCTGATCCTACCCAGCATCTTAGTTCCAGAAATCAGGCCCCATGCAGTATTATCCCCTATTGTGCTCACGAGCACACACACACACACACACACACACACATACATCATAAGTTATCTCTCCCAATAAACATCTCTTTAGTATCTACTATGATCAACTGATTCACACCATAAGTGCCCACCACTACCCTTGTCTGAACCAGGTATTTTTCATTAGTACTCTCCAAAGATGCACACTTCACCCAAAGCCAAATTTACATGTTGTCTTTAGTTATGGCTTTACTGAAGACAGAATGTGTTACATATATACAAATGTGACATTCACCTCCTTCCACACTCCGTTCTAGTCCTAAAGCCAAAGTAATGGCTGGATACCATTCCCCTGTGTTCTACCAGACACTGGTCTCCTGTTACCTTAAGCACTAAGAAGCCATATTTTTTCACTCAATTCAGTGTCTATGGTTATCCAGTCAGTACCCCCAGAGAGACAAGGTTCCCTGAAGACATGGCCTCTATTCCACAGCCACTGTTGTGCCTCAACTTGGCTGAGAAAATCATCCATGCTTTTAAGGATAATTGGGATTTGTGTTTGATTCCAAGAGACCAACAAATAATAACTAGGGAAAAGGAGAAGCTCAATCACTTCAACATTGGGAATATCTTCCATAGGAAAAATTCTCCCCTAAAAGCTTTTGACAGGCAAAGAGTAGAACATTTAGCTCCACTGAATTGCTAATATGACTAGATTCTCACAGATATATTGCTAACATACTTTATATATTTTCTGCCAGCCCAAAAGAACTTTCTTAAAAGGGTTTGAGAACAGGGTCACAGAAAGCAGTGGCCCATGGAAATGTAGCTTGTATTCGCTCACAGATATGGCTAAGGAAATGCACCACACACCAATTATGAATCTCATTATTAAGAAATTTCAAGCTGTCAAAACCTTAAAAGCTATATTTTCCGTATAACACAAAGATGCATTTTCATTCACCTTTCCTATAAAGGTCTCCATTAGAATAAGAAAGAAACATTGAATGATGAATCTAAAGAGAACTAGTCAACACTTTTATTTTCCATATGACTTACCATTAAGCCTCTACTGAATATTCCATTATGATTGCTATATGAGCTATAGTTACAGAGCAGGCAAACATGTCACTTGATTTTCCTGGGACGATAAGCAATACAAAGAAAGAAATTCCTTTCTTATGATTGTTTTTACATTTAAAACTCCTACATAATTAAGTGTTCACTAGATTGAGTGTCAATTCTAAGAACCTGTGGCAGGAATATGGGACCCTGCTCTCTCAGGGGCAGCTGAAATTATTAGATTTTTTAATTAACATTATCTTCAACTTAACTTTAAGGTAAAACTGTAAGGGACTTCTTTCACTCATTATTACTGTATGTATAACATTCAAAACCTAAAAACTGATAGAATCCAGGCAGCATATGTAAATGCTGGGTTGGTGGGGTACAAGAAGCAAAGCAATGTGATCCATGGGACTGCCGGGAAAAGGAAGATATACCCAATCCAATGAAGCAGATATTTTACCTGTCTTTGGTCATTGGCTGCCACAAGGCAATGAGGATCTAGTAGAAAATACCACTGGAAATAATATAATAGTATACTTCCATTTAAGAAAAGTATAAAAGGTGTCCTTAATCTGTGAAATCTCTCAATTTCAAATATTGACTAAAAAAAAAATCTTTTGAAAATTGGAATCAAACCTACTGTGCTTGTAGAGAAAATAATTAGATAAAAGATTACCAGTTAGGTATGTATACTTTCTAGAGTTACTGACTTTGTATTCAGATGTGGTGATTAGTTTTATGTATCTGCTCAGTTAGACCACAGTACATTCCATCCAGCACATCTGGATGTTGGTGTGAAGATGCTTTGGATGAAATTAGCAATTAATTCAATGGAGTTAGAGTAAAGCAGATTGCACTCCACGGTGTAGACTCCCTCAGCTGAAAGTCTTCAAAAGAAACTTAAACACCTGAAGAAATCTTGCTGGCAGTTGGCCTTCAGACTCCAGATTTTCTTGGGCTGCCGAGTAGAGCTGAATTTTCACACTCACAGTCAGTTTTGGAAAATAAAGGAAAATAGACAGATAGATACCTGTTACTCTTGATTTATGTGTATTTTGCTACTTCGTACCATATTTCTTTTATTCAGCTCTTGGCTCTCACATTACAGGACCCTTGACTTGCATTTTATAAACTACTCTGTCCTACAGATTTCTCTAGTTACTCTCCTTCCATTTTACTCACCTGTGCCCAACTTACTCTGTGGCATGTATCGTTACTGGCCTGAATTCTTTTTGAAGTGAAATGCTACAAAGAGGAAAGTAACATTTTACAATAAGAAAAAATTATAATGGAGCACAAAGAAATCTTACTATTTCTTTCAGTGGTGATTAATAGCAGTAGCTAATGTATATATTCAGGCTTTATACAATGTGTCAGGAGTTGTCCTAAGCACTTTAAAGATATTAATTTTAATCTTTAACATATCCACTTTTAATCCTAATAACCTTATAAGGTCTTATTGATTCCATTTTGTATATGAAAACAGGCATGGGGAGATTAAAAACTTGTTTCAAATTAATAAGTAGTTTCAGTTTCAAGAGACACAATCTTAACCACAGTGTGCCTATAGATGTATTAAGGTACTTAGATGATGTTAATAAATAATCTCAAATTCTTAGTGTTTTAACATAGTAACCATTTATTTCTAATTCGTGTCACTGTCCAATGAAGGGTGCACAGGTGTAGGGAACTTGTTCCACACAATGATCGAGGGCTTTCATTCCTATCTTTTCCCAGGGGCATCCATGGATCTACCTGCCTGATAGATGAGGGGATAGAAGGCCTGAAGAGTGTTGCTGATGTGTTTTAAGCACACACCACAACGTCCATATTCTATTGGCCATAACCTAGTCACAGAGCCCATAGAACCAAAAGAGAAGGTGAAAAAAAGGAAGTGTAATTCTCCAGGAAAGGGGACTGTAGATCCTAGTGAGCACCACACAGTACAGACTCCCTCCTCAGTGTCCCAAGGACCCGGGTTGTAACAATGACATGCAAAAGACAGCATGCTAGGTTCTGAGGGGTTTTTGTTTATTTGTTTTTGGTTTTTCATTTTTGTGGGTAATGTTTGGTTTGGGTTAGTTTGGTTTGGTTTGGTTTGGATATGGGGCTTGAACTCAGGGCCTAGGCACTGTCCCTGAGCTTCTTTGTGCTCAAGGCTAGTGCTCTACCACTTTGAGCACAGCACCACTTTTGAGTGGTTAATTGGAGATAAGAGTCTTACGGGGACTTTTCTGTCCAGGCTGGCTTTGAAACGCAATCCTCAGATCTCAGCCTTCTTTTTTTTTTTTAATTTTTATTTATTTTTTATTGTGAAAATACTGTACAGAGGGGTTACAATTAGATGGGCAAGATAATGAGTACATTTCTTATCAAGCATTGTAGCCTCCTCCTTTGTTTCCCCTTCCCATCCCTTGCCAGCCTCCCCCTGCCCCCCCACCCAATCCCCTCCCCCACACCAAAGTTGTAAAGTTCGTTTTCAACATGACAACTTGTACATCTCATTGTTGCAATGGGTCCACCTGTATCCTTATTTAAACGACTTGTTTTTCCCCTTCCCCTCCACAAATTATACCGACATCAAATACAGTGAAAGCAGGCGTTATACTGTGGGGGAGAGACATACAAAGCAACAAAGAAATAATCTTATAAATGCGTTAGAAACAAATGCATGAAAGAAAAAAAAACATACGTATCTTAGGGTTCATTTTCAGATCTCAGCCTTCTGAGTAGCTAGGATTACAGGTGTGAGCTACTGGCACCCAACTAGCATACTGTTTTATGAGAAGCCAAGTTTAATAGCACATGTATGTATCTTCTGATGTCTACCTTCACAACAGAATTTAGAAACACAGGAGAAGATAGATAGAATAACCTTTATGAGATTCCTACCCGTCACCAGAGCTGAACCTTCCTAAGAATAAAATTGGAATTATAGTTAAAGAATAAGCAGAAAATGAATGAGACCAAAGGTTTAAAGCAATTAACCTTTAGAAAAATGAGACACTTGGAAATTATAGTCCATTCAAAAAAAGAAAATATATCTCAAGAGCAAATTTTCATATTCTATTATATGAAGAACACATCACAACCACAACTATTTAGTAATATTAGAAATCACCATCAGAACAGGGCATAGCTGTCGTTATTAATTAATCTTCATTAATTAGATGGCGATTATGAAGAGTTTCTGTGCCCCAGACTAAAATAAAACAGTGTGTACAAAGTCAAAAGCAATTGCTTATGGTTAGAAACCCAAACAAATGAAGCTTTCCCAAACCCAATGTGAAATCAAACTTTAATTCATATTTTCCAATTAAATCATATGATTAGTAACTAAATTAGCAAATCTGCCCTTACTGGGTTTAAAGGCCAACTCTTGGAATTATTATAAGTGGATCAAGCTTTTAAACATATGTTCAAAGCTTAACTCCATTAAATTCCACCTAAGAAGAAAATAAATTCTGTGCTTTCTTATTCAATATTCCTCATTAAACAGCACTTTTCATTCATTTTTGTTTTTATGATTATTTCTTGCACTTGCATCCATTATTTCTTGTTATTGAACTGTGTTATCAAAAGGACTGGCAAAAACAGATTTCATCTATCTTTTGTCATCTTTTCATAGAGGAAAAGAAGTAGACATTTATGGAAATACTATCAAAACAGAGATCCTTAGATGAAGTAGAAAGACTTGTTTGCTCCCCATCTGGTCTTTTTTTTTCTGATCCTAATTACAGAGGATAAGGAAAATTTCCAATTTTGTATTATTTTCCATTATTATAGCAAAATAGCTAAGGCTGGGGTGAAATGCAAAGAAAAGGACTTTGCTTAGCTCAGTTCTAGAGGCTCATGAGCTTGGTGCTACCTTCTGCCCAGATCTGGTGAGGGTTTCATGATGGTTGGCAGCACAACACAAGGGAGGGACCATATGTGAGAACAAGACAAAACCAAAAGCTAGAAATCGACTGCCATGGCAGTCTCAAATCCCTTACTCCCCCCCACACACACCTCTTTTTTTTTTTATAACAACCTACTTTAAACAGAATTAGCTGACATCTGAAGAGCACTACAGTAATCCCTCTTGATGACCTAATTCCTTTGTACTGTACCCTACTTCTAAAAGGTTCTCTCGCCTTAGGGACTGAGCTGCCAATGCATGATTTCTCCGATTACATTTGATATTGGGAGAGGAGGTCACACTCCCAAGAGGATATTTTTAATCAGTCTTTGCATGGTAGGTGTGGCTTAGGTGGTTTCTGTCTTCCCCAAGACAAGAGAGGAAACATTAAGTAAACCAGAACTTGGTTCCCCTGGACATTGCTATCTAGATCAAGTCCTCTTCAATGCTTCTGACCCATCATTCTGCAAGCTTACTTAAAAAAATGTACCACCATTAAAATGTTAACTTCCAGTCTTAGGTATGAAATTACTAAGAAAAGACTAAGACTTCCTGATGGCCTTGTTGAAGAAGGGGTCTACTAAGTTTAATAACAATAAAACATGAGACATGGCCTGGTTTTATCCCTTGAGAATCATGGGAGCCAGCTGCCAGAAGCTCATGCCTGTACTTTAGCTGTTTGGGAGACTGAGAATGGGAAGATTAGGACAACCTGGGCAGAAAAGGTCACAAGACCCCTTCTCAGCCATAGCTGGGTACAGTGGCACATACCTGTCATTGTGAAACAGGTAGGAGGCTGAGAGTGAGAGCTGCCAGATCGGAAAGAAAAATCCAAAAGACTGTATGTTAATAGCAAGAAGCTGAATACAGTAGTACACA
This sequence comes from Dipodomys spectabilis, assembly GCF_019054845.1. Classification (NCBI taxonomy): domain Eukaryota; kingdom Metazoa; phylum Chordata; class Mammalia; order Rodentia; family Heteromyidae; genus Dipodomys; species Dipodomys spectabilis. Next base: position 17,705,541 of record NW_024870720.1, on the reverse strand, counting down.
CCTGTTATCACAATGTTATGAAAAGCATAAAATAAGGGGATCTCAGTCCAGTTACACACCCAGGCAGGAAGCAAGACCCTATCACAGAAATAAACAGCAAAAGCAGGACTGGAAGCATAGTTTAGAAGAGCCCTGACTAGTAAGTGTGAGACCCTGAGCTTAAAACCCAGTACTGTCAAATAAATTAGGTAAGAAATAACTGAAGAAATTATGGGGATGGTGGAGTGATAGTCACAAAGTAGAATCATTGCTTTTATAATTTTAGGCTCTTGATATCACAGAATAATATATGTCATTCATGAGCATATCTATTTTATCTGCAACAAAAGCTTCAAAAACTTCTTTTTCAACTCTTTTGATAAAAGGAAGAAAATCTGATCCAAGGAGGAGGATATGCAGAAAAAGTCTAGTGTAGCCTGTATCATTAACCTTTAGACTACAAGTAAATTTCAAAAACAAATGCCCCACTTCTATAAAATTACACTTACAAATCTCATTTGGCTGTGATTCTTTTTTAGTGTTTAAATTTACAAAGTCCATTCCAATGCCAAACTATTGCATATTTACAGTGTCCTCCACCCAGCAAATACCTGAAAGTCCCAGGGAAAGTAGCTGTCACATTGCTTCAGTATCAAATTGGTACACAAGGAGTGCTTGCTTGTCACTACCTCCTTCTCAGTGTCTCATCAGTTCCCCAGTCATAAATGTAAACAGATTTTTAATTGCTATAGTCAACTGAGCACATACTTCAAGAATCTACCAAAACTTATCTGACATTATAACATCAAAAAGCTGGAATTCTCCTCAGAGATCATTTTTTTCCACATGGTCCCTCTAATGGGAGATGGTATAAATGTTTAACCTTCAAAATGTGAGACTGAACATGTTTTTTTTACCCTTTTTGGCAGTTAGGAAGACATTAAAAAATCATTGTAAATGAAAAATTTGGGTATTGGACACCAAGACTTAGAATGTCTAGGAAATGATTGATAATCAATAATGGCATGGGATTAACTGCAGCTTTCTGGAGAGCTTAGATATGAAGGAAAGACTCAGAGGCAATGGTTGGTGTAGGTAGTATGGGATATCACAAAACTCAGTGAAGAAGGTGATTGCATTTAAGCCCTTAGAGAAAAGTGAAGAAAAAGCAATTGATGAGTGAATGTAACTTCAGAGTAGATAAATAAACACATTTTCACCACAAAACAAACAACAACAAAAAAAGCTGTTCTCCTGAATTGATAATGTTATAAAAGTATTTTATTTAGTCTCACTGGCAAATATTTCTGAGACTTGGAAATCACCAGCCCTCCTATATTTGTTAGTCAGAGACTAAGCTATAGACAAAATCTAGACTAATCAGAGACTAAGCTGTAGACAAAAAAAATAGGTCAAACTCTCTCTACAATTTTAGATTTGGGGAAGTAAAAATTCTTTTCTGCCATTTAGGCAGAAAATATGTGGAAAGAAAACACTGCCTGAACTCCTGAGCAATCACATGGAAGTAGAACAACATTGCCACCTTTTGAAAGCAGAGGCTTTACTACTTCTGTTGGTGTCAGACACCCTGGAAGAGAAGGTCCAGCTGTGTTCCTTCTCCTTCTACCCTCATGGCTGCCTCGTGGTCTCTGCACTAACAATGACCAGGCTTCTATGCTTGGATATTTATTCTCCTCTAGGACCATTTATTCCTTGAAGAATAGCCACTCACCTTAACTAACATCATCATTATCCCTAATAGCCCAGTTAGAGAATACAGAAAATTTAAAACTGAAAGTAAAAGTGTGCAACATGAGTGGTTTCTCAACACACCAATATTTTTAATGAATGCAAATGCCTCTCTAATCTCATAGCACAATCATAAGCATAGACGTAAGTGGAATGGACTTCCTGCATGGACTTGCTCCAAAGTGCTGCCTACATGGAGGTCCTCAATTCTGGTTCCACTGACGTGTGGTGTTATAATTACTCATTAGGTTTTTTTTTTCTCAAAGAGTTTAATGTTAGGAGACATGAAAGCATTTATTTATAAATACTTGTCATAGTTACATTACTGTAACAAATATTGCATGAATGCAATTTAGAACTTTTTACATTCTCTTTATTATAGAAATATCTCAAAAGTAAAAACACAAGTAAAAATGAATTCAATGGTCCATATTTCAAAGTGGATTGCTTTGGATGTTTATAAGCCATTGCAAAGATACTTGGCAATCTGAGACAACCAAGAGATGGGGGATTGAATCTGTACTCTAGCACATCCTAGCAATGACTCTTAGCAAGTGAGTTTACTGAACTGCAATTCCTTTATCCTTGAATTAATTTTCAAGCGTCTGCCTTCCAGAATAATAATCAGAATACAAAAAGTATATATGCAAAGTATCAAACACTTTGACACTCTTCCTAATATTTCACCTACATTAATTTATATAATGGCCCAAATAACTGCCTGAGGCATGCATTATATTATATGTTAAACATTCCCATCACATCAGCATTTGTAAAGTCAAAAAAGATAATATAGAGAAGTTATATTATGTTTAAAGTCCTGTAATACATAATTAGGACTTTATTTTATCATTAATTATTTTTAAATAGTTGCACAAAGAGGATTTTATTTTATGGGGTGGGAGCAATGGTTCAAGTGAAGATGGCCTGCCTGGAAATTCTGATATCCTAAATTCAATTCTCAGAATAGAACTTAAATATTCACTCTTGGTGAGATCAAGAGTCATTTTACAGGGGTCTGAATGGAGAACAAGCATGAGATTATTTTCATTTAAAAGATTCATTCTGGCCTCTGTGTCGAAACTACATTATTGAAGAACAGAGAATAGACACTTGCACAAATTCAGCTGAGACATCTCAGGGACCAGTGGGGAAGAAAGGTAGCCACAGTGGTGCTCAGAATGTTGAGATTCTGAATGCATTTGAAAGTCTGGTCAATGGGTTTTATGATGGATTGCGTTGGTATAACAAAGGGAAAAGTCAAGGATGAATCCGAAGTTTTGGATTCAAATATCAGGAGAATGGAAGTGTCCTTTGCTGAGATGTTGACTAGTGTGGCTGAAGCAGAGTTGATATTCACAAACCCATGTCCTGCTGCTTCACCTTCATTCTCCCAAGCACCAACAACTCTACCTGGCTGGATTTCAGCTGTATGTGCTACTACAGCAGCCACTAGGAGACTCACAGCTATTTTTCCATCTGGCTGGCACTCTGAGCATCCTAGTCAAAACTGCTCACCTGGAAAGCCTTGTTCCATGCTGGAAAAACCACTACTCGGGGCTGGCTCCAGCCCACAAAAGTATGTGCATGAAAATCTGACACTGAGAAAACTGGAAAGTCATTCTTTTCCTTTTGTAGTTATACTGTCACTAATACTCCAAAGGACAACTTTCCTACCTTGACATTTAACTACTACTCATCTTTTATTCTCTTTTACTTCTCTGTCTCAGACAAAGTACTTTTCATCTGGGTGTCACAATTTACACCTGCAATCCTAGCTACTCAGGAGGCTGAGATCTGAGGATTGTGGTTTGAAGCTAGCCTGGGAAAGAAAGTCTGTGAGACTCTTATCTCCAATAAACTACTCAGCAAAAGCCAGAAGCGGTGCTATGGCTCAAGAGGTAGAGCAATAGGCTTGAGCACAAAGAAGCTCAGGGACAGCACCCAGGTCCTGAGTTCAAGCCCTAAGACTGGCAAAAAAAAAAAAAATACTTACCAAGAAGTAGTTTGAAAAGAGATTTGAATAAAAAGCTCCAATTTATGCGGCAAATCATGATTGTTAGAGGCTTTCTCTTTGCTCATATTAAATTGTTATCAAGGGGCTGGGAAGCTGGCTTGGTGGTAGAGTGTTTTCCTTGCATGCATGAGACCCTGGGTTCAATTCCTTAGCATCATATAAGCAGAAAAAGTTGGAAGTGACACTGTGGCTCAAGTGGTAGAGCACTAGCCTTGAGCTGAAGAGCTGAGGGACAGCGTCCAGGCCCAGAGTTCAGGCCCCAAAACCGACCAAAAAAAAAAAAATTGTTATCAAAACAATTGAAACAATATGTCCCGCTTTTGAAAGCATACTTTCGTTTGAATAAATCAGCAATTGTCTATAAATATCCAGATAAAACCATATCCTGGTAGTGCAGATCAAATCTTTCCATGAAGCATCCACACCTCACATGAAAATGGCTTCTATTACACTTACATTGAGAGTGACCAGGCATAGCCCCAATATACTTTCTATCAATAGATGAGGCTTCACACTAAAATTTCCACTTCTATGCCTTTGCAACTCATTTCTGTGTCAGAACTGTAGAAGATTTGAAACACAATCTCTTATGACAAGACTCATAATTGTACCCATTAAATGATTAGAAAAACAGAAGCTTGGGAACTATGTGGGCAGACAAGACAGAAAGTCAATCATCTTAGTGTCTTTATCTACTCACATCTTGTGATATCAACCTTGAATTAAACAATTAGATCTTCAAGTATGTTTAAAAATTGTGATCATGACATTTTGCACATAACTAGAGAATACAAAGCAACATAGTAATTAGGAGTGTGGCCTAGGAGCATACCTAGGATGTATGTTGATATTTGCTTTTTCACTAACAATGTGACATCTCACCTACTTTGTTCATCCCTTAATAAAGGCAATGTTTCACTTGACTGAATAAAATGTAGAATTTTTCTGGAGCAATTTAAAAATAACTTTAAGTGTAAAAAGTAATACTGTATCTTGCCGAAGAAGCATGATTTTAAAGAGTAAAGCTGGCCAGGTAGATGAGTGCAATCCTAGCTACTGAGGAACACTGAAAAGGAGAATCCTGGTTTGTGGAGAGCCTAGGTAAGCAGTTTGTAATACTCCTGTCTCCGGTGGGTCACAAAGGGGACAAGGAATGGGTAAGGTCACATGAAATAAAATAAAAGAAGTAAACAGTAACAGGAACCAGAACAGCAAAGACAATAAGGACCATGTTATAGAATTCTATATGCAGAAATCTTGTGAGTTCACAGAAGCCAATGTTTATCTTTGTCTTTTTTTATTGTGAAAATACCATACAGAGGGGTTACAATTACATGGGCAAGATAATGAGTACATTTCTTATCAAGCATTGCTGCCTCCTCCTTTGTTTCCTCTTCCCATCCCTTCCCCTCCCCCCCCCCCCCACCCTTGGCCAAAGTTGTAAAGTTCGTTTTTCGACATAATGACTTATACATCTCATTGTTGCAATGGGTCCACCTGTATCCCTATTTAAACGATTTGTTTTTTCCCTTCCCCTCCACAAATGATACCAAAGATGTCTTGATAAAGACCTCAGCAAAAAATATTTCATTTCAGTTTGTTGAACAAACACCTGATAATGGAAGAAAGGTTCTGTTTTCAATTACCTGTTTCTTTTTTTAAAGATGTTTATATCAGTTATGCGGGTGGGAGGATATCATTGTTACAACTCCATCAACACCTGCTTCTTCAATGGAAAAGACATCACTGTATAGTTGTTGGGTTGGATGAGCTCCCCAAAGTAGATATTAATAATTTTTCCTGTGGAGTAGGAAAGCTCCTGTGTGGAAAGTTGTTTTTCTTTTTAATATATAAATGATATATTGAAAATAAAAGACTCCTGACTCAAAAGAAAAAGCCCTGCACTTCTCATCTTAGCTGTGGCAAAAGGCATAAGTAGTAGGATCACAATCCAGGCCAGCCCTAGACACACAAAAAAAGATCTTATCTCAAAAACAGTTAACGAGATATGGGCTGGAGGTATGACTCAAGTAATATGGAGTTTGTAGGCTCTGAGATCAAACCCTAGTACTCCCCCACCCCAGCCCCCAGAAAAAAATAAAAATCAATTCCAGGCATTAACAATTGAAATACACCATCATCAAGACTAGCAAAAATAACATCAATGTAAACAGAATAAATAAATAACCGGATTTTTTTTTTGTTAACCCAGAATGGAAATTAAAATCTAAAGGTAAGGCAAAAGTAATGTGCATATGACATTTTAAAAAGAATAAAGCAATTAGCAGCCACCAGCCATTGTTTCCATGGCTTGTCATGAGGGAGCTAAACTAATTGGCCACACTTTACCATCAGCTGTTAGGGAATCTAACTCCGACCTTCTATATAAACAAAAAACAGGGAGGGACTGAGAGAAGGAGAAATGGAGAAAGAGAGCCCAACAAAGAAGTCTTGAAATTAAAAACAAGAAATGTTGTCTCTAAAAATCAGAGGATCAGTCATAGAAACTAGTAATGCATGGCGCAAAAGGCCTTTTCATTTTTACACTTGGGTATCTGCTTCTGTATAGGATTCACCAAGGCAACAGTGTTCTTCCTCTATCTCAAAGAAAGCAGAATTGTACTGAAAGAAACTGGAGAGAGTTGGGCACTGGTGACTCACTCCTGTAATCCTAGCGTCTCAGGAGGCTGAGATCTGAGGATCCTGGTCAGACCCAGAGAAACATAGGTTGCATGGTTTCTCTCATTTGTGGTAGCTAGAATGTGTCTATAAATCTAGTAGTAAACACACTGGATGGTAACATACAAAATAAATACACCAGGACATGATGAATTATACAGGTCTTTTAGACATTCACACAGTGAGACCAAAGGAGGATATTTTTAGGAAAGGCTCACAAAGTAGCCTTTGTAATCATAAAATAATATTTATCAAAAGGAACGCCAAGAAACTGAATCAAGAGGATTTGTTCTTTGTTGCTGTTTTTGTTTTTTGTACATTTTGTCTTGTTAGTTTATCTGTCTTTGGGAAGGTAAAAGGGGACACAGAAAGGATGAATTAAAGGTTGAACAAATGCAGTAGTGATATGCACTAGCCACTTGGCTGAACTATGTAATTGGTGAGGGATATGCAAGGGAAAAACTGGGAGAAAGTGAGAGAAGGGGTGACATTGTTCAAAAAGAAATGTACTCATTACCTGACTTATATAACTGTAACCCCTCTGTACAACACATTTACAACTATGTGTGTGTGTGTGTGTGTGTGTGTGTATTCTTTTTTTAAGAAATTGGAAAGAAACAGCCCAGTAAAGTGATGCTCTTCCACTCACATTCAGGAAAGAGAGCTTGTAGAACTAATTGCTCCTACAGAAAGAAGTACAAGCTATACTGTCTCAAGGAATCTGCACTGTCTCAAAGAATCTGCATAGGAGGGCAGGCCACTCCTGGGTTCAGCCATAAGAGATACTAGGATGCCCATACACAGCAAAGGGAAGAAAGGGACTTGAATAACTTTGAGCTACAGCTCCTCAAATATATAAGATACCTGCACAGAAGATGATCTTTCTAATACCACAATCACCAGAAAGGGTCTTCCTTGAATTTCCATGAATCTGCTTGAGTTAAAAATAATCATTAAATGATATATACCATGAAAGATAAAGGTTTGATAGAGCATAGCTGAAGTGAAAAAAATAGTAATAAAGAATGGATAAAAGCAATGAGGAGAAAAATGGAATCATTTCCTATTTGTACTTCACATTGTTTAGCCTGTTCACTAGCCCTGTCCCAGTCACAAATGTAATCTTAAGACAGGTGTATATTGATGAACAGACGAATAAAAATCAACTGCTAGGTATGCAATGCCATAGTACCAAAATGCTATAAGAAAGAACATGAATTCTAGAGCTAGATTGCTTGAGTTGTAGTATTAGCTTCTTAAACTTTGGCCTGAAGTTAACGAAAGAAACTCTAAGTTGGTTTTACATTAAGGAGTAAAGATTTATTTTGGGTCACACTTTCACAGGATTAAGTCCAGGTTCACTTCTCTGTTAGCTGTTCCTGGACCAGCAGTGAGGCATAATGTTGTGGTGGAAAATAAAAAGTCACCTCTTGACAGAAAACAAGAAGAAAGAGACCCAGGAGGACAATTGAGCCTCAATCTAATTTCAAAGTATGACCTTTTACCTTAAACAAGGCCTTGCCTCCTAAAATTTCCATCCACTCCCAGTTGCTCTACTTCCAGGAATCAAGATGAAACACAAGAGCATTTGGGAAACATTCTAGAACTAAACAAAATTATTGGTGTTCTAATGGAAGACCCAGAAAGTTACTTAACTTTTCTTTGCCTCCATTTCTTAATCTGAAAAACCAAAGATGTAATTAATAATTGAACCTTCCCATTTGGATTTGTGTGAAGATCAAATTATTTACTACTACAACCTTGAATAGTGCTAGACACACACAGCTCCCTACAGGCTATTCATCAACATGATTATTAATACAAAGAGAAAAGACAGAAATTCATCTGTACCTAGAAACTTGAATGGACTATCCAATTTTGACAACTGATATATAATTTAAAATGAAGCAGTGGTAGTGGCGCTGTAGCTCAAGTGGTAGAGCGCTCGCCTTGAGCTGAAGAGCTGAGGGACAACGCCCAGGCCCAGAGTTCAAGCCCCACGACCGACCAAAAAAAAAAAAAAAAAGGAATATATCGGGCTGGGAAGGTGGCTCAGTGGTAGAGTGCTTGCCTTGCATGCCTGAGGCCCTGGGTTCGATTCCTCAGCACCACATAAGCAAAACAAAAAAGCTGGAAGTGGCGCTGTGGCTCAAGTGGTAGAGCACTAGCCTTGAGCTGAAGAGCTGAGGGACAGTGCCCAGGCCCAAAGTTCAGGCCCCACGACCAGACCAAAAAAAAAAAAAAAAAATGAAGCAGTGGTAATTACTAGACACTGTTGAAAGTGAACTATACAACGTGGAGGTTGGGATAGGAGGGCAAAACTGGGAGAGAGGAAGTGGTGCTGTGGTTCAAGCAGTAGAGCACTCACCTTGAGCTGAAGAGCACAAGTACAGTGCCCAAGCCCAGAGTTCAAGCCCATGACCAATCAAAAAAAAAAAAAAAAAATAACTGGGAGAGAGCAAGGAAAGGAATGACAGTGTCCAAAAAGAAATGTACTTTTTACCTGACTTATGTAACTGTCATCCCTCTGTACATTAACTTTATAATAACAATAAAAAACTTAAAAAAATAATTTGCATTAAAAGTTAATTTAATATTGCCATAGTTTAGATCTTACATATCCCCCAAAGAAGAAAATGGCAGAGGCTTAGCTGCTAGGTTGTGGCACTGTTGGAAGGACGTGAAACAGGTAGGAAGTAGGTCTAGTAGAAGAAAGTGAGATCATTGAAGTGTGCCCTCCCATCCATTTTAGTGCCATCCTAAGACTTAAACTCAAAGCCTGGGCACTATACCTGAGCTTTTGTGCTAAGGCTAGGGCTCTACCACTTGAGCTACAGCTCTACTTCTGCCTTTTTGGTGGACTTTTCTGTCCTAGTTAGCTTTGAACAGAAACCCTCAGATCTCAGTCTCCTGAGTAGCAAGGATGACAGGCGTGAGCCACCAGCACCCACCTGAGGTGTGTCCTTTTAAAAATTATTGGGTTGTCCTTCTCTTTCTTTTGCCTCCTGGCTCCTTTGAGAACTGCTTTGCTTCCCCATGTCTCTCTTCCACAGTGCTCTGCCTCACCATGCCTGATCCCAGAAGTAATGAGCCAAAGTGATCATGGACTCGAACTTCTGAGATGGTGAGCCAAAATAATGTTTCCTACTGGGATGTGGCAAATGGGAACCCTACTGCATTGTTGGTGGGAGTGTAAACTTGTTCAACTACTTTGGAAAGCAGTATGGAGGTTCCTCAAAAGACTCCACATAGAGCTCCCCTATGACCCAGCAATCCCACTCTTGGGCATTTACCCAAACGATTACATCCGAGGGTATACTAAAGCTACCAGCACAACTATGTTTATTACAGCATTATTCACCATAGCGAAGATATGGAACCAACTCAGATGCCTCTCAGTAGATGAGTGGATCAAGAAAATGTGGTATATATAAACAATGGAATTCTATGCCTCCATCAGAAAGAATAAGATTGCCCCACTTGTTAGGAAATGGAAAGACTTGGAAAAAATTACATTAAATGAAGTAAGCCAGGCCCAAAGAAACATAGGTCCCATGATTTCCCTTATTTGCAATAACTAGTGTTTGTCTAGGACAAGCAGAAAAGGTCAAAAGCTATGTACATATGACTATATAAGATGATGTTAAACGAAATGAGCCCCAAGACAGTGGTTTTTTTCTTTCTTGTTATTGCTTTTAACATACTTACAATGTACTATGTGATTTTTTGTTTCTTTTGTATGTTCTTCTCCATGGTATAACCCATTTTTACTGTATTTGATTCCAGTGCACTGCATCTTGTATATACACTTTTCTAATTTGGGGAAGGGGAGGGAAAAGACAAAATGCTTAAATAGGGGCACAGGATGACCCATTGTAACAATAAGATGCACAAGACACTGTTGAAAATGAACTTTGCAACTTGTAGGGGGGAAGGGAAGAGTTGGTGGGCTAGGGAAGGAAGAGATTGTAGGGGGAGAAACAAAGGAGGAGGTAACAATGCTTGACAAGAAATGTACTTATTACTTTACTCATGTAACTGTAACCCCTCTGAACACTATTTTTACAATAAAAATATTTTTTAAAAGTTTCCTCCTTTTAAAGTTTATCTCAGACACTTGTTACAATGAAGAAAGCTCACAGTTACACATGATCAGAATAATCTAACTACTATCAGAGAAAGAAACAAGAAATTACAAAGTAAAAAGCATAAAAGACAAAAGTTGTAAGGATTACTAGGTAAAAAGTGTGACAGGTAATAATGAATCTAAAATATCAAAAGCTAGATTTAAAAAAGTAATCTGCTGACAACGTGTGTGTGATATTAAAACATTGTCACTATCTAACATTAAATAGATAAAAGTTAAATGAAGGAGTTTCAAATTCTAATAAAGTATTAAGAATAGAGAATCGTGTTCAATGTAAGCTCAAGCCCAGGGAAAGATTCACTCTGACACAGGGCTCCATAAACTAATACAGGCTGTTTAGAAAACAATTAGCAATAGTAACAAAGACAGTTCAAATTTTCTAAACCACCTGATAATATAAACTGAAGTCAAAAAAGAATTCTCTTTTTTTTCTTTTTTCTTTTTATTGTGAGAATACCATACAGAGGGGTTACAATTACATGGGCAAGATAACGGAGAACATTTCTTATCAAGAATTGTAGCCTCCTCTTTGTTTTCCCTTCCCATCCCTTCCCATCCTCCCCCTCTTCCCCGGCCCAATCCTTTCCCCACCCCCTACCAAAGTTGTAAAGTTTGTTTTCGACATAACGACTTGTACATCTCATTGTTGCAATGGGTCCACCTGTATCCCTATTTAAATGATTTGTTTTTTCCCTTCCCCTCCACAAATTATACCAACATCAAATACAGTGAAAACAGGGGTTATACCGTGGGGGAGGGACATACAAAGCAACAAAGAAATCATCTTATAATCAAAAAAGAATTCTTAAAATGAATTTTAAAATGTATTTAGAATTGTCTTTTTTCGGCAAGGTTAAAAGAAAAAGATGTGAAATTAGGCAAGATTTATCCTACTTTCTAGCAAACTATTAAAAATACACTGAATATTTTTAGTATTCAGCAATATTAATAGTAATTGTCTCAGGGGCATAAGTCATTTTCCTTAATTTTATTTTATAGCGAGTATATTTTTCTATAATTTTCCATATGTCTATCAGTTGATGTTACTTGACATCAGAATACTTAATTTTTAGTTTTATATTCAATTAGTACCAGACTTTGGAAGACAGTTCACAGGCAAGTCTTCTGTCTTCTGTGTATATATGCTATGCATGTACACATATGACCTGTGAATCTACAAGTATTTTCTCCTGTATTGTGGAAAATCTCTTTCTTTAGCTAGACTGGCTTTCACTGAAAGTATATTCTTTTAAGGAGTTTACTACATTTCTCTGCAAGATAAATGTTTACCAGGAATCCACTCCTTTTCCAAGGTGAGTTTGCTATGGTAGGAAAAAAAATGCATTCCTGAGAGGTCAGAGCCCATTCGCCATTCGCTTTCCTATTTTATTTGTCTGTGACATGTGGATTGAATGTTTTCATTAGTTTGAACCTGGGTCTTTTGCCTCCTAAATGTTTTTCTTTTTCTTGCTTGTCTTGTCACAGTTTATTAAAAGCACATTTTGTTCTGTGGAATTAGATTCCCATCTCCTCAGCTTGATAGGATTTTTGTCTCTTCACCTGAGAACTGTAGATCACAGGACAGTTCAGTAATACTTTAAATCAAGGAATTTAATAAAACTGCTACAATGAATACAATTTAAGGGTTCTCTAAAATAGATTAGTCTAAAATATAGGTCTGGTCTTCTAGTTTCTCAAACCTCGTACTGATAAAGACTGAAAACTTATGTGAGACAAATCCACATTCAAAATTTAAATTATATGCATAGTATGCATAAAACACATGTACAACGTTACAACTATTGTGAAAACTCCAAAGGAGTATTAGAAGCAACTCATGACACAGGTAACAAAAGCCTAAATAATCTTTATTTTATTTATTCTCTCTCTACCTTCCTTTCTTTCTCCTTTCCTGTCCCGATCCCTCTTGCTAGTATGTGAAAGAATAAGAAGATTTAGGTGATAATTTCGATCTTCGTATAAAACATACACTTTATCGATTCATTTTAAAATATTTATTTTTTCTGAAGTTCAAAACATTGTGCATTGGTGTTACAAGTCAACGTGTCTATTTAAGTGTCCGGTATATTTGGATCAGACTCAAGCTTCCATCGTTTTCCTGTATTCTGCCTCATTTTGAGATTTGCAACAAGCACTATGTTCACACATTAATAAAGAGAAAAAAAACTCTGTCTTTAAAGTACTTTCCAGATATTGATGATTTGGAGAACTAAGTGTCTTTGTTGATTGCTAAAATTATTTTCAATTATTTTAAGTTTGTTATTTTAAAGCTTCATCAAAAAACCCAATTAGAGTAAAATTTCCTATGACCTGAGTTATTTTAGTTCTCTAATTCTCAATTTCTTTTTTGTAGAATTATAATTATTTTCTTAAAACTGTAATGAAAAAAATTCCAAGAAAACCTACAAAAGCAAAAAAAAAATCAATCCTGACTAAAATTAGGGACATACAATTGCTGATGCAGATATATTAAAGAAAAAGTGTGATAAGTAAAATAAAATTGAAGCATTTGCTTGAAGACTTCATTTCAGTAAGCCATTTTTGTTGTTGTTGTTGGTGGTGGTGGTGGTGGTGGTTGTGGGGCCTGAACTCTGGGCCTGGGTGCTGTTCCTCAGCTATTCAGCTCAAGACTAGTACTCTACCACTTGAGCCACAGCACCACTTTGGGCTTTTTCTGCTTATGTGGTGCTGAGGAATCCAAACCCAGGGCCTCAGGCAAGCAAGCACTCTACCACTGAGCCACCTTCCCAGCCCCAGAAAGCATCATTTTATATGATCACATGCACATAGCTATGGAGCCCTTGTGATCCTCTCCTAAGAATATTCTCCTTTTTTCTCACAGTATGAATGTGTAGACTGCTGTTTAATTAATCATGTCTAGTGTAATTGTCCTTTACTATCCATTGAATTTACTTGTAGACTTATAGGCACATCCTCACTATTACAAATGAAGGAAGCCATGTAGCTTATGCATCTTTGGGTTTGACTTACTTCGCATAGTATAATTTTTCCAAGTCTTTCCATAGTACTATTTGCAGTTCTTTTTTCCCTATCTTCTTTTTCTTTCCTTTTTGCTTTGATTTATTCCCATCTGTCACTGTTTTTGATTTCTCTATTCTTTGTCTCATATATATAAGTTTATCTGACTTGGGGAGGGAAAGGGGAAGACAGAAATGGGGGACTAAAGGTGAACCAGTTCAGCAGTGAAACCTACTACCCTAGATAACTTGGGAAAGAATAAAGTCAGGAGGGGAAAAACTGGGAAAGTATGAGGGACAGGATGACACTGTTCAAAAGAATGCTTGATAAGAAATATACTCATTACCTTGCCCATGTAATTGTAACCCCTCTGTACTGTATTTTCACAATTAAAAGAAAAGATAATGTACTCATTACCTGATTTATGTAACTGTAACCCCTCTTTATATCACCTTTACAATAAAATTTTCAAAAATCTAAAAAAGAAATCTGTTTGTACTGTCTCAAGTGGTAGAGCAGTTGCATAGCAAGTTAAAGATCCTGGGTTCAAATCTCCATACTGTCAATAAAACAATTATTAGTAGTAAGATGAGGAAACTAATATGACACATTTTTCTATTCATATATATATATATATATATATATATATATATAAAACTCCTCAGTTACTGTAATGTCAAACAAAGAAAAATGTGACTACAATAATTAACCAGTCAATATAATAAGTAAACTTATCCTTAAAAAGCTGTAGAATTTAATAATTGAAATAATCCCCTTTGTTGTAAAGTTCAGGAAATAAATTCTGCATTTAAATCCTTTTCTATAAAGACTAAAACATAGCTAAGAATAAAATACATCATTAAATCCTAAAAACATGACTTTAAATAATAAGAAATTCCTTATCTGAGTCTTTTTCATCAAAGTGAAGAAAACATGAAACATGGTGATGTACATAGAAAGAGAAAAGAAAAAATAACTTAAGAAAGTATAAAACATAGCATATCTAGAAGACTTTGCAAGAAGGTAAACAGTCTTTTTCATTAACTAAACAAAGTAATGTTAACAAAAAGGGGTGAGATAAAGGAGGAAAATGAGAGGCAAGTGACACATAAATGAAACTATAGTTAGTAGAAATAATCAATTGAAAGAGGTCTATAATATTCTCAGACATTGGCTTAAAAGATAAGGATTACAGAATGATTACAGAATGACGTATTTCAATGTCCAGAAGAAATAGACAAACGCTGGAAACCAAAAAGATGTCTTACAAAAGGTAGACAGCTAAAGTATGGTGCCTTCACACTGTAGAACACCATGCCCACAAAAACGAATGAATTATTGCTACATGTAACAAGTTGGATCAATCTCAAGGGCATTATGCTTTACAAAAGTTCAGCTTTAAAAGATTATATTCCACATGAGTTTATGTATATACCATTCCTGAAATAATATAAACTATGGAGCTCAAGAACTTAAGAGAAGTTGCAAGGAAATAGTGGGAGGGGGAGGGGGCCTGGGTGTGGCTGACTTTAAAGAGACAGCAGAGGCAGTGTGAAGGGAAATCTTTGAACAAATGAAATAGTATTTTGCCTATGGCAAGATTGTCGAGAAATTTAAAATATAAGCTAATACCTTCCTCTCTCATTTTTTTTACCAAAGTGTTTCCTTTGGGAGGTTAAACCAAAATAACAGGGTTTGTTATTACATTACTTGATTACTTGTCAGCTATTATCTTCCTAACACCTAGTTCATTCCCAGAAAGTGATAGTGGTCATCCAACTATCCATGACAATTATTTAAACCTATAGACACTGGATGTGAAGTTGCTAGTGCCAAATGTTAAGAGTAGTTTAAATATTGTGGCTAACATTGAAATATTAAACTTGTGGATGGCCTTATCCTTAAATTTAAAGTTAATGATGGCTTTTATGAATTCTTGACAACTCTTCAAGTGTTGGTGACTTATCTAAGAGTTAGCCCTGTAAGACTAAGTATCTAGAATATCCTAAGAGAATATACATCTGTCCAATATTTTTTTGGAATCTACAGAAGAGCTGAACCAACTCTGTTTGAATTGGTGATGCAAACATAGAGTCTGAGAACTCATGACTGATTGCACAATGTGCTGTACACAGAAAAGTCTGTCTTTACTATCACAGCTCAATATGCCTAGAAAGGTTAGGAAAGCCACTGTTCACCCCCTTTGACCCATCATCTTCCCAGTAACACTTGGTACCACAAGGAACAGAATATCATGGCAAAATGCCATGCACACTCAAGAAGTAATTGAATATGCCCTAAATTCACTACTGGAATTGACCCATCAGAGTTTCTCAAACTAATACCCTGAAATACAGGTCTTGTTTACAAATGGTTCTATTGGATCATATTATTGATATGAATGCTTAGTCTGGTTTCTTATTTTATAGTTGACATACCAAAATAATGTGAAATTTTTATCATTACTCTACTGGATATTGTAGCTCTTGTTATTATTTTCCACTTAACTAGCATAGGCACTAAACGATAAATGTGTTAATTGCCTTGTAAGGCTTCCAATGAACTAGAAACAGTGGATAACATAAAGAAGAACAAGATAAAGTATTTATATGAAGTTCTCAAGCTCAGGAAAGTAGATTGAGATACAAATTTGAGAGTCTAAGGCATTAGCTGGCGACACAAGAGTCAGGGAGAGAGAGACTGTGCAGGGAGAGACTGTAGAGAAAGCGTTAAGAAGGTGGTGTAGGGGAAAAACAAAGGAGGAGGCAACAATGCTCGATAGGAAATGTACTCATTAACTGTAACCCCTCTGTACAGTATTCTTAAAATAAAAAACGTACAAAAAAGGGAGGTGTTTGTGCCTTACCAACATTATTGCTGAAACTTAATCCTCAAGGCCACTGTATGAAGAGGAAAGCCTTTAGAATATGAGTAGGTTACAAAGTTTCCACCTTGTGAATGGATTCAGTGCCCTGGAGAGAGCCTGGTTTTCTCATTTTGCCCTTTAGCTTTGAGAGGACAGAGCAAGACGGCTTTATGTTAGAGCAGACAAGAAGCTCTCAAGAGACATGAAATCCTCGACCTTGTATTTTCCCTCTTTTTGCATAATAAGAACTAAATTTCTGCTGCTGATAAATACCCAGACTGAGGCATTTTGTAATAGCATTCAGATGAAACTAAGACAAGGTCATTTTCATGTTGGAGAAGCCAAACAACGTTTGGATCTTCTCTTCATAGTGTTTTAGACATCAAACTTGTAAGTAATGTTCAGGAATTCCAAATCATACAAAGGGCATATGAGAAGACATAATTTAGAATAAGGAACAGTGTAAGCATCGTGATACATACGGAGGATATGGAATGTATTTTTTAAGAAATCTATTTCATCTGTAAGTTCACAGGCTTAACATCACAACTCCATAAATATCAAGAAAAAGGACAGTGAACATTACAAATATAACCCTTCACACTATAGCTCCAAGTATAACATAAATTGAGTGGAGAAGTTGAATTATTTCTTAGAGCATAGAGTAAGACAAAAGTTGCCCTTGGCAATTTTGGATGGGAAGGTCACATCTCCCTTTTTATTATTATTAAACTCTACTCCTAAATGACTTGCCTAGAGTAACCAAGAATTAATAGTAAAAATGGGAAATATGTATAATGCGTTCTTTCTTATGAAGCTAGTGCTCCGAAGCCACCCCTGCCACAGCTGGGCAGGTACTTTTGAATTATTCCCTAAAATCCACTCACCATGTCTATATTTAAGAGCACTCTGTTTATAAAAACTGCCAATCCACATCTCTCCTTTTCACCTTGGGAATTCTCAGAGGCAACTTTGTAAAAACTCATTCAATAGATCCACATTGCTAGAATCCACTCTCTACTTACAGTAACTTGATCGGCCTAAGAAAGAAAATTAATTAAATTCTCACTGAAACCTCAGTCCCACATGAAATAGAATCAAAACAACAATTTTGCCTTTGGTTTCATCACACTTGACTGTAATTAATACCTTGAAGTTGTAGTTCAAAATCTCTCAGGAAGCCAGTAGGAACTAAAACAATTCCCCCCACTCCCCCGCCCGCTTTCTATCATATAGAGACACGGCTATGGTTGACTACAAGGTTATGCATTTAGAGAATCTTCACATCTTTTAAAAAATAATCATTATGCCTGTATTCAGTAATAAGTCAATAAATATCTATAAGGAAAACAAAAAAGTTGTGGGATATTTTTAAATTAATATCTTTTCAAAAGAAAAGTAATAGCCAGGTACCAGTGGCTCACGTCTATAATCCTAGCTACTCAGGAGGCTGAGATCTGAGGATAGCAGTTCAAAGCCAGCCAGGGCAGGAAAGTCCATGAGACGCTTATCTCCCATAAACCACCAGAAAACCAGGAGTGACGCTGTGGCTCAAGTGATAGAGTGCTCGCCTTGAGCTGAAGAGCTGAGGGATGGTGCCCAGGCCCAGAGTTCAAGCCCCAAGACTGACAAAAATATTTATGAAGTGATTTTATTTTCCCTTTTCTCAAAGCTTCACCATGAATGGATAACATTACTTCAGTAGTGTTCTTAATTTCTTCTATTTTATTAGCTTTCCATCCACAATTTCTAACACCAAGCAGCCAAAAGGCTTTGTCATGAGAAGTTAAATTCTTATTATATTCATTCCTACAAATAATGAAAGGAACTGCAGGACTTCTTCCCCCTTCAGCATCTTGTGTGTGACATTATTTAGGTAGATATTCCTCACCTTTGGTACCCATGAGCAGAGCATATTGTGGACTGGATCAAATGATTTAAATGTCTTCCAACACTTGGAATCCTAGGCTATTGACATTTGATAAAAGATGTCATTGATTTTCATTTTACTAAACTATTTACTACCTTTTTGTATTTTTTTCTTACTGTTTTCTATTGACTGGAGAGTAAAAGGTTAGCATCACCTCTGATTTGCTATTTGGGGAAGCATGACTTTCATGAATAATTCAACAGTATGGTACATCTACGAGGTGAGGAAATGGTGTTGTGGAAATGCTATTGAGTGTTCCAGAAAGAGCTCATATTAATAAGCATTTGGTTGGTTTCTAGAAAATATTCATTGACTTATACAATGTCTAAATATTAGAAATAAACATTAGAAATAAATAAGAAATGTACTCATTACCTTGCCCATGTAATTGCAACCCCTCTGTACAGTATTTTCACAATTAAATAAATAAATAAATATTAGAAATAAAAATTTAGTAAAATATTAAAATTTATTTTGATAAGTAGAATGTTCCCGCTATTTGGATACCCATGATTCTCACAGGCCCCAGTGAACCAAAGTCTCTATACAATAATGAATAATCTAGTCATTTAAAGATCTCACGCACTGAAGTCCTAATATTCACTTGAAATGTTCTAACTACTTTCAATGGGCTTAAGAACAATTAGTCTCTGGGGTTGGGAAGGTGGCCCAGTGGTAGAACGCTTGCCTTGCATGCATGAGGCCCTGGGTTCGATTCCTCAACACCACATAAGCAAAAAGATAAAAGCCGGAAGTGGCGCTGTGGCTCAAGTGGTAGAATGCTAGCCTTGAGCTGAAGAGCTGAGGGACAGCGCCCAGGCCCAGAGTTCAGGCCCCACAACCGGACCCCCACACCAAAAAAAGAACAATTAGTCTCATTGAAATTTTAATTACAGTTGCTATTTAATTTTTGTTTTAATAATAATGGAGAAAAATGGTAAAAGAAAAATTTCCATACCCAAAATGACAGCTAATATCTGATTGGGAAGATCTTCAAGACAAGTTCTTCAATGTGAAATTCAATATATTTATCTCTCACTATTGTTTTTCTCATTTTTCTCCCTTTCACACACACATGTACACAGATACACACACATGCACACATACACACACTACTGCACACATGTATAGACATTTCCAAGTCATTTTCATCATCTTGGCTTCTGCTGCATTTGTGCTGAAGTTATTAGTGTTGCTTTCTTTTTTCTTTTTTTAATATTTTTATTGTAAAGATACTGTACAGAGGGGTTACAGTTACATGAGTAAGGTAATGAGTACATTTCAAGCATTTTTACCCCCTCCTTTGTTTTTTTCCTATCATCCCTTCCTTCCCCACCTCCCCAACTATTAGTGCTGTTTTCTAAAGTGCTTTGTTAGCTGGGCTGCTGACTTTATTTCTGACATGAAGACTTCATATGGAGTTTATCATATATCAGATGAGCACCACAGTCACACTGGAGTCCTCTCGGCTGGGTCATTTAATTTTGGACAATTACTCAGGAGCTGTCGCTATTACACTGTTCCCAGTTGATTGTTTCTGCCTTGTGGGTCCCACTTCACTCTCTCTTCACAGCATTCTCTCCATTTCTTTATGGAAGCTCTGATGGTGGCACACATCCTGCTATCTGAAAGAAAATGGCCTACATCATCCTTGAAGGTTACAAAGCATGGAACTCCACATCATGGAGCAAAACGTCTGTTAAACCCGATATGTGTCTTGATGTTTTTGTATTGCTTCTTGGCTCTTATTTCTTTTTCTTTTTCTTTCTTTTTCTTTTTTTATTGTGAAAATACTGTACAGAGGGGTTACAATTACATGGGCAAGATAATGAGTACATTTCTTATCAAGCATCGTAGCCTCCTCCTTTGTTTCACCTTCCCATCCCATCCACACCAGCCCCCCCCCCCCCCAAACCTCCTCCCTCCCCCCACTTACCAAAGTTGTAAAGTTCTTTTTCAACATAACGACTCCTATGTCTCATTGTTGCAATGGGTCCACCTGTATCCCTATTTAAACGATTTGTTTTTCCCTTCCCCTCCACAAATTATACCAACATCAAATACAATGAAAGCAGGGGTTATACCATGGGGAGGGACATACAAAGCAACAAAGAAATAATCTTATAAATGTGAAAATATCCTCACTCAAAAATTTAAGTACCATGATTATCAAAAGCACAAAGTGTCTTTGCCTATGCAATATGAGTTTGCATTAGCTTCCTCTTAATCCCCAACAAACATTCCATGAATGATACTATCATTTACAAAAAAACATACTCAAAAAGGCTAAATAAATTAAATGAGAAAACCATTAAGTAGGTTTAAGTACGCCTCATTAAGTATGCCTCACTATTTACAAAATTCTATATTCTTTCCTTAGGTCTCACTCCACTAAAAATTTGGGGGAGGGTGCTTTAAAACTTTATTTTTTTATTAATAAGTTCTTTTAATTGTGAAAATACCATAGAGAGGGGTTACATGAGCAAGGTAATGAGTACATTTCTTATCAAGCATTGTTGCCTCCTCCTTTGTTTCCCCTTACCATCCCTGTTCTCCCATCTCCCCCCCACCACCCAGCCAAAGTTGTAAAGTTCGTTTTCGACGTAACAACTTGTGCATCTCATTGTTGGAATGGTTCCACCTGTATCCCTATTTAAACAATTTGTTTTCCCTCCCCCTCCATACATTATACCAACATCAAATACAGTGAAAGCAAGGGTTATACTGTAGGGGAGGGACATACAAAGTAAGAAAGAAATAATCTTATAAATATGTTAGAAACATTAGCAAGAAAGAAAAACCATTTGAGTCCTTATCTTGGGTTCATTTCACCTAACATCAACTTACCTGACCATTTCTGCTTGTCTTAGACTTATGCTAGTTATTGCAAATAAGGGAAACCATGGGACCTCTGTTTCTTTGGGCCTGGCTTACTTTTATCCAAGCTTTTCTCCATTAAAATTGAATGTAGACAAATATATCACAGATTATCAACGTGAACCCAGCTACCACTTACTATAAGCCTCTTTCAATGGACATTCACCCAAGTCATTGTTACAAGAATATGTGTGTGTGCATGTGTGCTTGTGCACACACATCTGAAGGAAGCTAGGAGGAGTACACAGATTCAGAGGGAAACAGGAGGAAATATACAACAGAGGGAGCCATCAGCTGCACTGGACTTTGATGAAAACAAATTAGGCAACTCAAGGGCAGCAATGGAAGGGAGGGAATGAGAGGAAAAGAGGGGACAGCTTACGCTAAGCAAAGGGAAAGAAACGTACATATCACACAGTGTGGAAGAAATAGTTGTATTGTCAAAGCTCGTCGAATTCACAAACATTATAGACCATGGTAAATTACAATTTGCCTTGTGAAGGTTAAAATGCGTTTGTGACTTTAAGTATATCACTATCCCACAATACTGTGAAATTTATGTAATCACTTAGTCTCAATAAAAAGTTATAAAAAATAAAATAAAATATGAATGTTAAAAATATATATCACATAAAAACAATTGCTCCAAGCAATAATGCTGAGGTCTGTATTATTGTGTCATATATTATATCTGATAAAATATTTAAATCCATGAGAGCAATTATTTGCCACATAAAGTATAATCCATGCATACAGAAATGTCAAGGTACATGTCAACATATTTTCTTTTATCCTTATTGCCTTCAGGACATATTAAAAATACAAGCTTAGCACCAAACATTGTAATGCCTGTCAGTATTTCCAGCTACTCCTCTTGGGAGACAGAGTTTTGGAGGATCACAATTTGAGGCTGTCCTAAGCAAAAATTTAGTGAAACTCCATTTTAGTCACTTAGCCAAGTATGGTTCTACATATCTATAATAGCACTTATACTGGAGGCATAGGTAAAAGAATCATGGTTCAAGGCCCAACTCAAACAAAAACATGAGACCTTATCTAAAAACACAACTAATAGCATGTGATTCAAGTGGTACAGTACCAGCATCATGTGTCTATAAAAATTTGAGGATGTGAACAAAATATACTAGGAGAAATTATCACCTCTTCTCATTATAAAAATTAGTCTTAGTATTGTCACTCCTTATGTTCAAACAGATATCAAGTATAAAAATAATCAAAAGCCAAACATATTATTCTGCAGTCCAGATATTTCTATATAATGGTAGCTATTGATAGTTATCTCTCTGTGAATAATTATAGGAATTTTAATTCAAGATCATGGTGTTGATGCTGAAAGATCCATTATTTCAACAACAGCACAATATTATGTCAGGATCCTTGGAGCAGATTTAGAGACCACTTAACTTGATTTTGTGACAAGGCCAGGGGCCACTGCTCTTCAAAATGGCTTTACATAAAGATGTCGTCAACTAGGCAATCATTATTCTTTTGGTCACTTAGCATCTCTGCAACCTTCTTAAGGAGGACACTTCTGCACTTTATGAGTCTTCATGGCAGGAGAAATATGCTCCTATTCCAGAAGTGAGAAAATATATGAGGCTCACCTCCCTGACTCCCATGAAGCTAGATGTAAATAATGGACCTACACTCTGCCATCACATGCATCCATGTCAGACTTTTAATCCAGAAGGTAATGGTGCAAGAGTCAGGGCTCTCTTGTTGGCAACTGGAACGGCTGCAATAAAGTTGACATGCTGGCAGAGAATGAACTGTGGCGACTTCTAGTCAATCAATGCAGGCGCTGTTTCATAATTAGCTCAGTACTGTAGTGTAGCTTGGTTTAAGTCCTGCTTCTAAGTGTGTCAGTATAGTTCTCTGTTGCCAATTGAGCTTAGAGATCCCATATATATATATGTTAAATTCATTGAATTTAACTGGTTTATTTCCCCTGAGAAGTGGTTGATACAAAGCTATCTCTAGTTTATAGTGGGATCAATATGAAGCTGTCTACTCAGGATCAGCAATTGAGAACAATTATTAGTGAATCAGAAAGGAATGTCAAATGAGTTTGTCATTGTGTACTTATGCCTATTAAGTAATGAAAACTTTGGTAATTAGCAGTAGTGGGCAGAAGTCAGAATTTCCAAGATCTTTTTCTAAGTCTCCTCCAGCTGAGTTTCTTTCCTTTGATCAAGTGTTGGAATCAGCCCATCTGCTTCTCCCTTCGGAGTCTGCTTTTATGATGGATTAACTTGTACTAAAATGGTTGACTTAATATGTCCCAATCCATCGATATGTTACTTACGAGGAAAAGGGTTCCTAAGAATCACAGGTGGTAAAGTGGGTCCAAGAAAATTGGTTGAGCATTAACGTTCAGCCCTAAATCTTACATACTGGCACCATGAGGCTCAGCTACAGCCTAGTGTACATTCTCAAGGAGAATGTTTCTGAGTTAATCAGGGTATTGGTTTTAGCCAAACTGATATGTAGCACCTTTTTCCCTCTTAAATTATCTATATTATCGATGTCTATATTATCATCTAATGTAATTATAATTTAGTAGGATACCATTTGATGATATAAACATCATATATTTTAATATATTTCACACTTCTTATGTATTTATATATATTATGTATTTATATATATTATGATATTTAATATTTATGAAACCAGACTCTGATGACTCACACCTTTAATCCTTGTTACTCAGGAGGCTGAAATCTGAGGATAGCCATTCAAAGCTATCCCAGGCAAGAAAGTCCATGAGACTATTATCTCCAATTAATTACTGAAAAAGCCAGAAGTGGTGCTGTAACTCAAGTGGTAGAGTGCTTGCCTTGAGTAAAAGAAGCTCTGGGACAGTGCTCAGGCTCTGAGTTCAAGCCCCAGGACCAGCAAAAAATAAAAATAAGAAAAACAAATAAATACCATACTAAATAATAATTATATTTTATTCAATGATAAGTTAGATATAGATAATATAGGTTGATCTTCCTCTTACAGCCTCCAGATAGATTCATGACCATCATTTGATGGATGTTATTAGCATTTATGTATAGATAGCTATTTTAAATAGAAAATCCCTCCATTTGAGTTAGCAATACTGATCATGGCAAAGGCAGACTAAAAAATTAGTATGAGCCAACTTTTTAAATAATGAATTTTAGCTTGTAATTTCTAATCAACAACTCTGAACTCAAATTCATACTGGGAACACATAGGATTTTAAATATGAAGTTGATAGCAATATGGAGAAAACATGCTTTGAATTCTGGAATAGTCTCATTTTTATTCATTCTATTGTGATCTCAAGAGAAATATGCTTCTAAAAATTAATTTTCATTGATTTTAATCATCAAAATTTTTTTCATCAATAGTATCAGTTCCCTTGATCACAGATCAATTGGCTAATAATAAGACTTCTGCATGTAAACATAAACATATGACAGCTTTAAATGATCTTGTATTTTGAATTTTATACATGGCTCTTAAATTTAAGACATTTTAATATGCATTCTGGAGAAAGAATTTTACTTCACCTATCCAGTTTAGTCTTTTAAACGGTACTTTTAACATATTAAATAATCTGCTGAAATACAAAGGTAATGTTTATGATCAAAGGCTCCATAGACAGTCTTTACCACTTGCTATCTATTTGACCTTGGATAGATAGAATAGTCTCTCTAATTCTAGTTTCCTAAAATGAAGACAAAACATAAAAATAGCTGGCATGAGAAGTAAAGTAAAATACTTGAAAATAGGTCTAGTGCTGGGAATGCAGTAAATGCTAGCCATCATTATTATAATTATTGTTCCAAGTATAGATAGTGGCTTTTAGAAGCAGTGTGCAAAAATGCAAGGAGTAGGGGTTTTGAAGTTAGAACTACTTAGGTTCAAATAATGAGACTCTTGGGAGATGTAAAATTGTATGTTTCAAGTTAGATTTAGATATTTATAGGCAAGAGCCTCCTACTGCTTCAACCACCTGTACACAGCAGGTGTTGACAATGCTGGGGGAAAATGGAACCTCTGCCTGAAAAATATTGTTCATATCATAGACTTTGAAGAGCTCTACTCCAACGCTGTGTGCACATCCCTTCCATATCATGTCAACACCAATGCCTGAACACATCAGCTTTATAATCTTCAAGGGCTGCTAGTCTCCCATTGTTCACATTTAAACCCCAACACCATGGTTTTACATTCAAAATCCGTTCTCCTCTGTCAATCAAAAAAATGGGCTCCTTTCTTCTACAGAACAAATATTGTATGGAATGAAGTGACTGTTCTTTTTCTTCCCAGTGTACATGTGCATTCTACAGCTAACTCCAGGGTGGCTTTTGGAACAACCATGTCTTGACTTAGAACGATAGCTGAACACAATCATTCAGCACAGTCTTGCAGAGATGAGCTTGCACTCATCTCTCTCTTGGATATAGTTGTAGATGTTATTTTGTATCTTAGTGGTTGAGTTTCCCTGTCCTGTTTAAGAGCAATCCCTGAGGAAAAGTGAGTCCCGAAGGTTATTTGGGAGATACAGGATTACCAGGAGAAGAATGAGAAGAAACAAAATAAACACCAGGAATCTAGTACCTGAAAGAGGTGAGCTGGAGTCAGGGGGAGAGGGATGCACTAAGGAAGAGGAGAAGAGGGGAGAACACAGTCAAGAATTCAATGTATATCCTACAAAATTAAGAAGAGTGAGGAGGGAAGGGGTAAGGAAGAGATGAGTGAGAATGTTGAAAGTGGTGACATTGGTCAAGATGCAATGTACCCACAAGCTGCTTTGTTAAATGGCAACTCCTTTATGCAATCACCTACAGATAATTCTTTAAAAATGAGGGAAAGGAGGCTGGAAGAGTGACAAGCCACAGGAGAATTGCTCTGCCTTGGTGCTGTGTCTAAGCCTCCACGTAAGCCCCACAGGCATAGCGGATCATGACTTACCTTAAGTCTGGATAGAACACCCTATAATTCTGACAACGTAATTGCATGAGATGTCACAATTACTTTTCATCTCAGTGTCTATCTTAAGGAGAAATTCTTCTTTGTAAAACTACTAATAAATATGAGACTTAATCATTTGATCCCTAAAGGGTACAGTCACAAAACTATATACAAGTACCTGGCTGTCATTTAGGGTTAAATCCTCAGTAATAAGGTGACACTGCCCATGTTGTCTGTTATCAGGCCTTCTTTTCTAAATTATCCTTTGATCATTTAGAAAGGGGGTGGAGACTTGACACTAGATCGACCTTGCTTTAGCTCTCTAAGAAATAAACTCTCTTAATCTATCTGGGTTCAGTTTTGCCTCGTCATTTTCACCTATGGAAATGCAGCAAACCAATTTAGCATCTGCTACAGTGCTGCAGCCTGATGCAAACCAGGGGAAATTGTAAAGGTGGCTGACATAGTAAACAGCTAAAATATTTTCTACCCAAGAACTGGTATAGACTACATACATCAGAATGCTCATGGACAAGGGAGGAGAGAGCTGGAATCATCATCATCATCATCATCATCATCATCATCATCATCTACTACGGTATTGTTTAGAAGGGGTGATACCCTTAGTATCAGCCAGAAAATTATGAACCAGTAACCTAAGAATATTGTTATTTTTAATTTTACTATCTTTAAGTGGTTGTACAAGGAAGCTGCCATTTAACAAAGCCATTTATGAATAAAATATATCTCCATCAGTGTCACTCCTTTCAATATTCTTACCCTAATCACACCTCCCTTAATTTTGTAAGATATGTATTAGAATCTTGACTGCATTCTCCCCCTCTTCTCCTCCTCATTCATCTACCCCTTTTCCTTTGACCACACCTACCCCCTCTGAGTACCCAATTCCTGTTGTTTCATTTTGGTGAAATTTGATTTTTGCCTTTCTAAGGAATTACAGTGCTTGAGATCGTCAGTGAGTCTACCTTATATCAGTTAATACATTTATATGCACTTGTATACCATCCACACATTTACTTATAATTACAAAATTCCTCTAGCTCCAACATATAAGGGAAAGCCTGCATCCTTCCTCTCTCTGAGCCTGACTAACCTCACTTAACATGATTTTCCAGGTCTTTCCATTTCTTTACAAATGGTACAGTATCACCTGAAACCATGAAACTATTACAGGAAATAGGAAGGGAAACATTAGAGCTTCTGGGCACAGATTGAAACTTTCTGAATAAAGATCCAGAAGCACAGTAAATCAAAGAAAGACTTGATAAATGGGATTTCATAAAACTTAAGAATTTCTACATGACAAAGGACATAGTTAACAAACTAAAAAGACAGCCTACCGAATGGGAGAAGATTTTTGCCAACTACACATCAGACAATGGTCTAATATCCATAATACAAAGACAACTTTAAAAATTAAACCCTAAAACAAAACCAACAACCCAAATAATAAATGAGCTAATGAGCTAAAGAGTCTTTACAGAAGAAGTAAAAATGGCCAATAGATACGTGGAGAAATGCTCAACATGTCTGGCCATGAAGGAACTGAAAATAAAAACAGCATTGAGATTCTACCACACCCCAATCAAAATGGCCATTATCAAGAAACATCGATCATAGATCAAACTGGCAGGCACAGGAATGGCAAAGGGATCCATAGGGACATCTGCAAAACACGGATAATGTCTGTTGCATCCTGTCAGATCAATGGTATCTTATTATATAGTGATGCTAGCCTAAAAATGTAAGCATTAACAAACTCCTCAAAGAGAAGACAATGAAAGTGAAATAGTCTCACCCACCCTATCAGTCTCTATCCTTCTGGGTTCCTTTTTTCCTACAAGTTTATGTAGATTTTGCCTTGTTTTTCATGTCAGGGACTTTAATTTCTGCACTACTGTATCGCTGGAGTCTAGGAGAGTACCACACAGATAGTGAACCATTGATACATGTTGAACAAAATGAATAAACATATAAATGAATTAATAAATCAAGTTGATGATATGTTTCGGTTAATGTGATCCACCATCACTATTAAAACTACATAATTGGAAATCACATTTATAATGACTAGATAATAATTCCTGATTCCAAGCATGTGAAGGCTAAGAACTATATTATATTCATTGTGTGTTTCTAAGCACCAATGTTAGATTCATATTCATAGTGGACTTGTTCTTGTTTATCTTAGCTGTTAATCATAAAAGCATTTTTCTCCATTCATTTGTTGACTTAATATTTTCAAACATATTTAATTTTATTATCTTAATTTATTTCTCAAACTCTGAAATAGATTTGTAAATACTATTATTCCAGTTTTGCATAAGGGAAGAACTTAATTCAAGATAGTCAAATGAATTTTTCTATAATGAAAAAGATAAGCAATGAGCTCTTAATCAATCTCTAATCATTTATCTCACACATAGGTATTGAATGTCTTCTCCACATCTGGCTCCATCCTTTGTTCAGGGAGTAAAAGCATTAAAAAATAGCTCCTAAATGTGAAGCTGTTTCATTCAAAGAGAAGACATGTGTATCTATGTAGATCATTTCCAGTGGCACACATGCATAATGAAAGCCTAGAATCCGGAGACTATTTCAAAACCACACCAATCTCACTGGTCTAGTCTGTCTCCTATAGTGAACAAGTTCCTGGACCTTATATTTTTTAATTCTTTAAAACAAAAACAGGAATACTACACATTTTATATGTAGATATAAAAACTAAGTCATTTGGTACCAAGCCAGCTGCTTAGTAAGTACTTAATAAATGCTAATGCTACTCTAAATGCTGGATAGATATTTAAGGTGCAGTGTAAAATCAGTAGAAAGCAACTAAATACAATATAGGAAAATAAAATATTATGAATTCCCAGAGGAACCCATAATTTATCAATCATATATGATAAAAAGAGGAGACACCCTTCAGATATGTCATAAAATGCAATGACTATGTCAAGGAACTTAAGTAGAGGAATATTTTTATAACTTGGGAATGAGGCTGTGTGGAAAACAAAACAATTTCTGGAAGGGTTGGAATAGGATAATATCAAGAATAAGTGCCTATTCTAAAATAATTAATCTAGTATTGACCAGGTAGTTAAGAAGAATCCACTGATGGTTAAAGCAAGAAGAATACTAGGATGGAATTTAATTCAGGTGTTACAACAATATGCTCTAAAAGTATCATGAACGTTCCTTGGTATGGGAACATTGAAAGTTGAGTTGTAGGTCAACATAAAGAAGCCAGTCTAGGGAAGAATAAATGATGTGAAGACTGGAAATAGAAATAAGAAAGGATTTTTTTTAAAAAAGCATCAGATGCACAGGGTAAAATATAAATGATTTGAATTGTACATGTGAAATAAGGGAAAGCAATAACTAAAAGATGAAAATGAGATTTAGGAACTGTAGTGATAATTTAAGTATAGGTTAATTATACATAACATGAATATTTAAGAAAAGAATCTGGTTGAGAGGGAATGGAGAGGGAATTGAGATAAGGCAGATAATTAATCTCTGACCTTGGTCCTTTCTATGTGCAGCAATCCAGCATAGATATAAATTCTTTAAGGTTTAATTCTAAATAAAAGAAGAATATAAATAAAGACACATAGTGATAAACAAGTTTGCAAATGTCAAAATCTGAAATCAAAAAATGTCAAAATCTATACTAGGATAACTCCATTGCCAAGGTCTAGTGAAGCATTTACCATCATAAATCCAAATACAATCACATATAGACAACAGCACATTTAGAAGTTACATAAAAACAGTATAATGTGTCTCTGTGAATGTGCACATATCTGTTTGCTTTGAACAGTAGTGTTTCAGGTATGCCATATTTATCAATCATTGCAAAATCTTTTATTTGGTGAGATTTGATAATCCCCTGTTCATATGACCAAATGACTTTACCAAAGGACTTCAAACAGAATTTTATTATGCCTTTCCTGCCAAGGAATTTAAAACTAGAATTCTTATTTTGTGCTTGTCACGTTTAATGATAATAATCACCTTCGATCCATCAAAGTAATTTCATATGCATGCAAGCGACAGTCTTTCTCTTAAAATTCTGATAAATTTGTTGTGATACAATTGCATTGACTAAGCAATTAACAAGTAACAGCGCTGAGACTGCAACCATAGCATAAACAACAAAGCAATTTAAAGTGACAGAGCTGTCAGGTGAGCGAATCTCATTTGACACTCTTACCCAGTTTTAATATCTTACTATTTGTGTTCTGGGAATAATGTAAATGAAGCATGAGAATAGGTTTGGTGCAAAGTTGTTGCGGGTTTTTTTGTTTTGTGTGTGCATACTTTCACAGCTAGTGATTATGCTGAAGAATGATAAAAGGTTACAATGAAATGAGGTTTACCTTGCCAAGTACTTATGAAAGTGTACATCAAATGCAAGCTAAGATTCAGGTGCAGAACACAAGTTCACCTCTTTAAAAAACAACTCTTGGGCTGCATGATGGATGTCATAATCTATGCAAGATTTATTTAATACAATGGAGCCAACTTTTATAATAAAAAGGCGTCAGGTTTGACATTCATACACTAAAAACATGGAAAATAATCTCACCCATTGTATAGGCTTCACATTGACAAGTATCACAAAACTCACTGGGAAAAAATACTTTCTCTTGGGTTGTGTGTAATATGTTGAGGGGAAAGTTTATTCTAATTGCATTGTAGATATAACTTTTGCCTCAACTAAGTCTACATTCCCAGCTATGCGCCGCACATTCTGTCCTCAAGTAACTAATTCCAAAGACAATTTTGACCACAGTAGAAACAGCACACCTCTTCTTCCACTTTGCTGAGAGAAGGTTAAGATTTATAGGTGACATTACACTGATAGAAGTTTCTGCAGACAAGAGAACTCAAATTCATTGCTTTTCACATCCTCTGCTAAAGCATAAATAGATGTTTCAAAGAGGCTTGAGCATACCAGATGCAAAAAACTGGGTCACACTACACTAACTGACCTCCAATTAACAAGCACCTATAATTGGCTTCACCCACAGTTAGGTGTGAGAAATAACTTTCCTGATTTTAAGAAGTAGCCAAAATGTTCCTTATGCACTTGAGCAAACTAGCAGGAAATACAAAAGGAATGGACCACTTTCAGAGACAAGAGCCATCTTTTCCCTCTGCTTGAGAAACTCTCTATGTCTGGAAGAGAGAAAGAAAATCTATAAAAACTTACCAAGAATGTTTTAGGGAACTTGATCTTGAGAATGATGGCTGAAAGGGGACACTTCAGCAAACAGTGCATTAGAGTCACAGGTGTTATCCATCTAGAAGGACCCTTTGCTTCTGTTAGCTTATAGTAGGAATTGATAAATATTCAGACTTCTCAGATAAAAATACTAAAAAAGACAAGACTCAGGATATGGTTCAGCAGTAGAACACAAATGGAAGGCCTTGGGTTCAATCAACTCTGGGAGAAAAAAAAGGCAAAGTTCATACCTCAAAGAAATTTAGTTTAATGACTCTTTAGAGTAGTTGTTCATCTCGTTTTTCAATATACATATATATATATATATATATGTTTTATATATAATTCTTATTATACCTTAAAATCTATTTTCCTTCAGTGAAAGATTAATGTACAATAAAAAATAAAAGGAAAAATTTGAATTTCTTCTGCATCTGCCACAGTTTGTTTCACTGCAATAGAGAAAGTCCAGGGATATGGAACACAGGTCAATGCAAATGAAAAAGTTACATGATAGTCAACAACATGATAGTCAGAATTTCCATCATTGCAATGTGTTACATCTTTTGAGGGTGGTGTTATCAGATTCTTGTGAACAGTCCATAGCAAAAATATGGAATATAAATTACAAACAAAAGCCATGAGACCCGCCAGCAAGCCCAGAAGTCAGCAAAGGAGGAAAAACAAACCACCTATTCTTCTCCAGAGACAAACTTAGAATTTAAAAGTAAGGAACTGTGGTAAATAAGGGTAGTTATTGACATGGATATTTTAAATATTTAGATTATTGATCAGAAATTTCTCTCACACAGGTAAAGAAAGAAGTTTACCAAGATGTTCAAAACTATTAAAAACAGACAATTATTGCTATAAGTAGGATTTTTTCCTGTCATGAAATGATTAAAAGAATTATATAGTAAGCATCTTTAGTATATTTAACTTTTTTATGGGATCGTGGGGCCTGAAAGCTGGGACTGGGCACTGTCCTGAGCTCTTCAGCTCAAGGCTAGTGCTCTACCACTTGAACCACAGTGTCACTTTCAGCTTTTTCTGCTTATGCGGTGCTGAGGAATCAAACCCAGGGCCTCATGTATGCTAGGCAAGCACTCTACCACTGAGCCACCTTCCCAGCCCCAAACATTTTTTTTCTTTAAACAGGTATTTCATCGAATGTGTGTAAACCCATAAAAAAGTTCTAGAAAAAGTATTTACATTATGGATTTCCTGTAGAAATAAATTTGATTTCTATTTTTTTTTAAGACAAATGTGGTCCATGTACCTAAGAAGCCATTGGGTTATAGGTAGTTCTGACTATGATATTTTCTCTGATGTCTCAATAAATATCTTTATTTTGTCTGGGTCTACATGCATGGGTAAACACATGAAGGTATGGACCATGATATTTAAATAGCCAGAAAAGAAATCTCATCTAGGTAGTGAATAGCTTCATTTAATTGAATCTCCCCTTGGTGTCAACAGGCATACAAGAAACATCTATGAAAATATATTCAATTAAACTGAACACTCTATCCCAGGGCTAGCTGGAAAGATAGATCAATTTACTTCATGTGGATTTTTTTTCCTTATGAGAAATATCTACACTGCTTTTTTGTGGTCATTGTCATAATAATTCCATACTATACAACTGAATTCTGGCCAAAAGAAGTATCCCCACTTTCCTGTGGGTTTCACTAGGGCCACCCTACTTAAGAGACGAGTGACCACTTCTAGGTCATAGACTAGGTAAAAGTTTAGCAAGACCAACTCAACAAATAAGCTTGGCATGGCAGTTCATGACAACTATAATGCCAGCTACGGGGAGGCAGTACATAAGAATTGAAATCTGAAGCCGATATTAAATGAAAGAGTGAGGCTCTATATAAAAATGATGTAAAGCACAAAAAGAAAAAAAATGTAGAGGTATGGTTCAAGCAATAGAACACTAATGAAGTAAGTGTGAGGCTCTAAGTTTGAGCCACAAAACAGCCCAAAAAAAATTAACTAGCAGTTATCAATGTAATAAGTGATGATAGCCAGTAGAGCAGGAAACTAGATTCTTTGGTATCAAGATCCTGAATCTTTCCGTATTCAGTGGTCAGTGCATTCCCTTGAAAAAGGAGCATGCAAAGATAGCATCCTAGAGGTTGTTTGTAGGTGTTTAATAACCCACACTGTGAGAACCCCCTGGAGAATTCAGCGATTAGTGAACTTTCTGTTCTTTCTCTTCATAACATGACCTCTAAAACTTCCCAAGCCCAAGGACTTATAGGAAGAAAATTAATCACACAATCTCATTAATATGGGATTAAGCAATTCTTTCTCCCTGTAGTTTATTTAAGAGTGCTTCACAAAAGTGAAACTTCAAAGTAAGAGATAACTTGTAAATTATGGTATTTTAGTGTCCATCCCGGGGGAAGATCTGGTCAGCAAGTGCATGTTTGGTCAGTAATAATACTTGATAACAAGGACCTCTTTTATCACCTGATTCCAAATCCCCTCTTGAATGATAAATATATTAGACAGTAAAGAGTTGATTGAATTGGAACTTCGGGGAGCATTTCATCCATTCAATTTTTATTCATCCTATGAATTTTTGAGCATCTGTTTTACTTGATGTCATAGCTCAGTGATTCTCAAGAGTGGATAATTTTGCTCTCTGGCAGACATATGACAATTTCTAAAGGCATTTATTATCACCACATGTGAAAACACCACTGGAATCTAGTGAAGTGCTGTCCGTCCTGTAATATATAAGACAGTCCCCTACAACAGAGAATTATCCAGCCAACAATATCAACAGTGCCTGTGTTGATATGCCCTGCTCCAGAAATTTAATAGTATATTTGTGAGCATTATGTTACTGTAACAAAACACCTGAGATAATCAATACATAAAGAGAAAAGGCTTACTTTGTCTCATAATAATCTTGGAAGATTGCATTCATAGTCTTCTATAGAATGAAGTCCTGTGGTAACACAATACATTATGGTGAGAGGTGCAAAAAAGGAAGTTGTTTAGAGCATAGCAGCTGGGAAATGGAAGAGAAAGGAATAGTATGGGCTAAGGTTGCAGTATCTCCTTCAAAGTTATGCCTCCCATGTTCTAACTTCAATCTAGGTGGTTCAGTTACTTCCCACTAGCTCCATGCACTGAGAACCAAGTTTTCAATGCATGCTCCCAACCATGGCAGTCAACATGACAAATCATTGTTTCTTTGGTTATTGTTTCCCACTGTGAATGCAGAAGGGCAGTTTAAGATTGTCTAGCTGCCACTTTGTACCCGATGGAAAAGTAACATTAGTAGCTATATTAATAATTCATTATATAAAACTAAAGACACTAACAATTATTGTAGACTAAATGCTACATAATGTTATATGTTATACATTATTAGGCACATTCATATCTCTCATATGTTCTTTCTTATTGAATAAGCACATTTCAGGTCACTATAATAGTGTCTTTGAAAACACTATTCTAAAAACACTACATATAGAGTCTGTATAAAGGGTAGTACCATATTTTTCTAATCCCTTTGATTCATAGCAGACCTGTAGTTATCACTTTCGTTTGGCCACACAATTGTTTGTTAAATCCTACCAAGTTGCCAAGATATTTGGTATTTCTTTCTTAGAGGCAAAAGACTTCCTCCCCCCAATTGTCAGACAACTTTTTACCCTGTCTCCATGAACTATTGCTTAGAAAAAATACTTTACATACAATTTGCTTTTTAACATACAGTTCAACATGTGTCCTTTGTCTCTTTGTAGCAGATCCAGGACACTTACTAACCAACATCATGGGTCAAAAATTCTTCATTAGAACACAAAGAAAAGGTAAGAATGGAAGTTCCAGGCAATAAGAATTTAATTTGAGACAAATTCTATGAACTTATAACTACTAAAGCTTGGGAATAGATAACAGATATATTTCATCCATAATTGGGTTGATGGTATAGATAAATAATAGATAAGTAGGATATGGATTGACAAAGAGGGAGACAGATACTTCAATGGATTCTTATGTTTGTGGATTGTTAGGAATGTTTACTTCAGTAAATGACACAACTAGGAACACTAAGTATCTTGACCTTGAATGAATAAGTCTAATGACAGGAACTTCCATCAGGATAATAAAAGGATATTCATATATTTGACTACAATAGGCTTCAGAACACAAACTTTTGAGAGGAGCACTCAGGATTTAATCCAAACAACATATGAGAAAACCTTGAGTGGCTTTGACAAATCATTTGATCTTGTGACTTGCTTTATTTATCTAAAAAGTGGGATTCATTATAATTCCAGCCTTCTCAGTTTAAGAATTAAGAGACTGTAGTGAGTTTAAAAACATAGAAAAGTGCCTGATACAAAGTTAGTCTAACTAAGTGTGGTGATAGAAGGGTCATGATTCAAACAGGATGGGAAATTGGGAAGAGGTTGAGCTTTATCAATGTTAGTTTAACAAAATAAGTTTACAATTCTAAATAAGTAACACAAGAATTGGGGGAAATGCTCAAGTGGTGAGATGCTTGCCCTGTAAGCACAAAGCCTTGACATTGATCCTCAATACCGACAAAAACCAAAATGAAAACAGAAGAATTAAAAAAAGGAGAAAGTCTCAACATGAGTGTGAAAGGTGAAGATTTAACTGTTCATTTATGGACCTCAATAACAAAAATCTTGTAACTGCTCATCTCACTAACAAAAGAACTTTGCAAATAGCTAAAAGACACATTTCAAGTAGAAAGTCAGTAATGGTTTTATTTTATTTTCCAAGTGATGTCTGGACACAAAGCTTTTGGAGATTTATTTGAAGTTCAAGTTCAAGAAACTCGGGATTCACAAGTGCAGTACTATTCAAAATAGCAAGCAATGGAAACAACTTTCATGAACCTACTCTGGTGAATAGATAAAGAGTATGTGTACACACATACACACACACACACACGTTATTTAGTCATAAAACGGGAGAAATTCTATCTTTAACCACATAGATGGAACTGTAGATCATTATATCAATTGAAAAAAGCCAAGCATAGGAAGACAAGCAATAAAGATTCTCGCTTATATAGAATGTGGTCATCAGAAGCTACTGGGGAAGGGATGGTGGTGAGGGAGAGAAGGTTGATTTATGGCTTCTAGAACAGAGTTAGGAGAAGTTCTGGTGGGCTATTGTACTGTAAGATGACAATAAATAGAAATGATGTACTATATATTTTTAAAAACTTGAATGTTTTTACTATAAAGAAGTGACAAATATTCAAGAAGATAGCTATGTTTACTCTGATTACACAATATACACACATAGTGAAATATCACAGGATGCCCTATTAATATGTACATATTCTGGATTATCTATCAGTTAAGAATAAATGTATCATAACTGGAAGGGATAAAAGAAAAAAGTAAGAGAGAGAGTCTAACAATATAAACCAGGATGGCTTGAAGCTCTCAATTCTCCTCTCTAGGTAGACTGTCAGGGTACACTGTAGCCATGTGTGCTGAGTAGCAGTTACATTGAGAAGACACTAGTGTCTTGGATTTTCTGTTTTGTTTTGTTTTGTTTTGCCAGTCATGAGGATTGAACTCTGGGCCTGGGATCTGTCCCTGAACTTCTTTTGTTCAAGGCTAACACTCTACCACTTGAGCCACAGCACCACTTCCATTTTTTTCTGAGTAGTTTATTGAAGGTACCTCAGCTAGTTTCAAATAGCAATCCTCAGATCACAGCCTCCTGAGTATCTGGGATTAGAGGCTTGAACCACTAGTGCTAGGCTCACAGTTATTTTTTGTTGTATTATTTCTGTCATTTCTAGAGAATAACACAAGAGGAAAAGAGAAAGCAAGAGAAAAGATACTCAAAGCCAAAACCTGGGAGGAATGATCGATTAAACTGATTAATTTATTAACTAGTAAACAATCAAAGAATAAAAAAAGTTCCTGGTTAAAGAATAGTTTCAAAAAAAGTCAGCCAGAAGTAGTGAATATTATTGACAAAGTAATCTGTTGAGTGACCACCTGTCTTACACATTCAAACTAGAGTTTGAGGGACATGTGTATGTACAGAAAATTAAGATACTTGAGGAAATTGAGAATGATAGATGTATAAGAGAGTTTCAAACACATAAGAGAGATAGAGGTAGTGGACAACATCATTAATTTTTTACTAATTATCCTTGAATTAGACCCTCCTCAGAATTTAGAGTGCAAATTGTTCACTTCCTTGACTCAGACCTTAAATGAGCCAAGCACTCTAATATTGGTGATAGCAATCTGTTTTTGAGCACCCTTTCCCTCAGTGGTTTACGATGCATTCTATAGCTTAAGAATCCATGAGCTCCGTGGTTCTTAGGGGCCTTTCCAATGCTCAGCCTCCATGATTCCACCAGAAATAAATACCCAGTGATAAACGAGAATCACTAACCAAAGTGTACCCTGTGGAATTTGAAAATGACAATAATAAAAATATCTAGAATAATTTGTTAGTATTAAAAAATTCCTTTAAGAAAACACTAGAGGGGACTGGGAAGTTGGCTCAGTGGTAGAGCGCGTGTCTTGCATGCATGAGGCCCTGGGTTCGATTCCTCAGCACCACATAAGCAAAAAGAAAAAAGCCGGGAGTGGCACTGTGGCTCAAGGCGTAGAGTGCTAAACTTGAGCTGTATAGCTGAGGGACAGCGCCCAGGCCCAGAGTTCAGTCCCCATGACGAGACCCAAAAAGAAAAAAAGAAAAGAAAAGGAAGAAAAGAAAAGAAAACACTAGATTAAACAGTGGGATTTATTGGCGCCTTAACACTAATAAAAATTGATACTCTCTAAGAAAACTGAGGCATATTTTATGGTGCTTTGCACATGTACTCAATCAGTGCATCTTTCAGAGTGTTTTTCTGATGAATACTGTCTAGGAAACACAAGAAAGACATGTTTTTGAGGCAGAGAAGTAACTAAAGGTCAGAAGCAGGCAAGTGTTGCTGACTCATACCTGTAATCGAGCTACTCAGGAGGTTGAGATCTGAGGATAGCAGTTCAAAGCCAATCCAGGGCAATCATCCCCAATTAATCACCAGAAAACAGGAACTGGCACTGTGGCTCAAGGTGACAGAGCACTAGTCTTGAGCAAAAAAGCTGAGAGCCCTGGTCCTGAGTTCAAGCCTCACAACCAACAACAACCAAAAAGATCAAAATCAAAGAAGAATTGCTGATAGGATCCAAGGGTCAAACTTCTCTCTACAACTAGCCATGTCTATATATTTAAATGTTCCTTTCTAACAACTGGTGAATGCTTCTCATCTGTATCATGGAGCTAATATTGTGTTCAGAAAATCATATGATTTACTCTTGGCAAGGATAGGACTGTATTTTACACTGTGAACATCCTGTACACTCCACATTTTTTTAAAAAATGATTTAATTGAGAAAATGCAGTTTCATTCTATTTTTTCCTACTTTAAGGCACTGAAGTTTGTGTTTGGTGGTGATTCACTAAACAGTATTAGTGTCAGGCATTAGAAAATTGAATTTCAGCTGAGGACATGAAAATATGTATATGAGTTATGATGATAATAAACAACATTTCAATTAATTTATTTAAGTATTTTGCAATTTTCATTTCAAAGCAGAAGGAACAATATGGAATGCTGAACAAAAAATTAATCTATTCATATAATACTCATTAAAATACAGGAGAATTCAATCTGCCTCCCCTAAAAGTACTGTTCAAGCTGTGTTAAAGCCAATACCAGGAGTTTCATGAGTTCTATAAAGTATATGAAGGGAATTTAATGAATGCTAATTAATCAAAGGAATACTTAGTTCCACTTCCAATTAACTTCCTCAATGAATGTCATAAGAGAGAATATGGATGCCTAAAGACAAGTCTATTATTTATTTAGGCATTATTTATTTATGCCCCCAACTACATCCTGAAATAATTG
The DNA here is from genome assembly GCF_019054845.1 of Dipodomys spectabilis. Classification (NCBI taxonomy): domain Eukaryota; kingdom Metazoa; phylum Chordata; class Mammalia; order Rodentia; family Heteromyidae; genus Dipodomys; species Dipodomys spectabilis. Next base: position 17,666,139 of record NW_024870720.1, on the reverse strand, counting down.
ATTCAAACCACAATGCATGTAATCAATACAGGAAAACTATTTTCAAAAACACAGAAAAAAAACTGAGCCAGGCAGTGAGTGGGAAGGGAGAAGGAAAGGAAGGTAATTATAGAATAAAAACCAAGATAAAGGAAGTTATCACACCAGAAAAAGTTCAGCTTTGAACTTCCTGGCCATTACAGAGCAGTAGACTAAATTCATCATAGCTCTAAACTCAGAAAAAAAATCTCAAGGGCTCTCATAGCAGACATTTGAATAAATGTATGGTAATGTTCTTAGTTGCTGTTTTACTTCAAATGTGATCTATGTAAGACCATGACCCCGAGAGCAAACATAGATATAATCTTGTTCTGTAATACATAGCCCAGTAAGTACTAATCTAACATAATACAAACGTAAAGCTTAAAAAGTAAGGTACGGATGATGTGTCTTTTAGAGCCTCCTACTTGATTATTAAGTGTGTATTATGCTATTCAGTATCATCTGAACATGGAACAGATGATAGGTGACTGAAGCACAGGGAAGTTGTCAAGTATCTGAAGTTTATAGATTCTGGATTGTCCACCGAGGCCTGCCCTGTAGACACTGTGTCCACTGACAATCCTGTCATAAGGTTAAATCTACTTTATAGAAAAAAAAGTAGTTCCTGATATATGGCAAATCAAGTGTAAGTTAATAATGTCAAATAACCCTTGCAAGGAAGGCAGGCTATATTGATTTTACCAGGAATGTAGATCAGCCTCAGAGAGGTTTTGTGATTTCTTTGTGGGAGAGTTAGGGCAAGGGTTGACCTCCTGGTGTCAACAAAAGCTGGACTGGCTGGCTCAATTTATTGTGCCAATTGATTACATTGAATAAAGGTTTTTATTCTAGACATGAGAGAAGTTACTTTAAATTTTTTCTCTACCCCTATCAACGTTCTAAATATAGAAATGTACCCAATGTCCTTGAATAAATAGTTAATATTACAGTGATTTGGAACTTGAAGATATTAGGAGACATTAATTTAGTCCAATGAACATATACTATACCACTTACCTGCTCCAGGTTCTGTATCAGCTCTGAGGATTAAAACAAAAACAAAGACAACTAAACAGTGTCTGACTGTACAAGGACCAGCCATCAAGAAATATGTATACAAATTAATATCTTAATTTCAGCTACACTATTTCAAAAGAGAAATGGACAGTGTCGGAAGAGCAAATAAATCAGAAGAAATATTGTCAACACGTACTGTTCAGGCCTTAATGAGTCTGTGAATAGTTTCTCCAAGAATTGTAGGAACTAGTGCATCTGAGTGCAATAAATATTTTTGGAGCAGTTATTATATGATAGCCCCAAGCTAGCACTGTGGGGTACAGAGATGAATAAGATCCAACCTTTGCACTTCATAACCCCAAAATCCAGTATAAAGATATGTTCTAGCTATCACCTAAAGACAAATTCAGTAGCTGCCTTGAAGAGAGATCACAATCCACTCATAAGGTTCAGAGGATGAAAGGCTGTCACAGTCAAAATGATCAGAAAGTTTTATGAAGAAAGAGACTTTTATGACAGGAATTAAAGAATGCATATGTAGAGTACTATAGGAAGAGAGAGAGACAGAGAGAGAGGATATTTTAGTGAACAGAAATGCAAAAGCAAGGGAGATGTCATGAGGAAATGTAGGCTCCCAGCAGCTGCTGGTAAGCACGGATGAAGGACAAGTATAAGTTAATAAGGGGCATAAGGCAGGACAGGTGGGTTACAGGAGACTATTAGATGCCAGACTACAAACTCTGCTCTTCATTCAGTACATGATGGGGACCCACTGGAGACTTTTGATCGGGGAAGTGACATGAGAAAAGGGGAGCTTTAAGAACCTTCAACTCTGTAGGTGATTTCTTTCAATGATCTGAAGCCAAAGTCAATCAGACCGGCTGGTAGTCCACATAAGAGGTAATAAGGGCCTGAACTATGACAGTTGCAATGAAAATGAGGAATTAGTAAAGATGGTGAGCTCCGAACCCATTAGGAATCACCCGCAGTAACTGATCTGAACACACTGGCAGTGACACCTCCATTAACTCCATTACATCCTGTCTCCAGGAGCTTGGAACTGATTGGTCCTAAAACAAATTGCTCCTCACACAAATGCAAGCTTATTCTGCCACCAACTGCTTGGCTGGATTCAACTGCGTAGCTGCCTTCCACATAACTTTAATGTCATGTACTATATTCACTCAACTTGTTTTGCATTTTCCCCAAATTACTTGAATACTTTCTATTTTTTCTACTCCTTTCTCAACTTTGTCTGATGAGACTTCTCCCTCCTCCTTCCCTTTCTCCTTCTTTCTGTTTTGTTTTATTTATTACACTACTGGGGTTTCAAACCAAGGCCCTTGAGCTTGCTTAGGAAGATGTTTTTACCACTTGAGCCATGCATCTAGCCCTTTAGTTTCTTCTTAGCAAACTTTTGTTTTAATCAACTTAGGAGAAACCATCCCTTCTCTTCCCAATCCACAGATTAGAACTGAAGTTGCAATATCATGTCTTGGAAGAGAAAAAAATGGAAAGAAATTGCATACTCCAGTAGTAATTAGTAAATAATAAGTATCTAAGAAAGGGGCTGGGAAGGTGGCTCAGTGGTAGAGTGCTTGCCTTGCATGCATGAGGCCCTGGATTCGATTCCTCAGCACTGCATGAGCAAAAAAGAAAAAAGCTGGAAGTGGCGCTATGGCTCAAGTGGTAGAGCGCTAGCCTTGAGCTGAAGAGCTGAGGGACATCGCCCAGGCCCAGAGTTCAGACCACATGACCAGACAATAAAAAAAAAAAAAAAAACCTGGACATTTGTAGTCTCTGATGAGCCTGTGACTTTTCACCACAACATGATCAGCAAGGCACACTTTGTTACCAGAAAGTTTGCAACTACTGGTAAACACAACATAAGAAAGCAAATCTCCAGTGGTTAAGAACGTCAGTCAGCTTGGAAGCCTACTTCTTGAATTTGCACGTGGTCACCGTGGCAGCCTGGTGCATCTGAGAAAGATATGCAAACTCTTTAAACCTGTGTCTCCTTGTTTAAAAATAAGAATAAGAGTTTTACTGACCTATTGTTCTTTCCTGAGGATGTGATGATCCATATAGAGCACTAGAAATTTGGCATGCTACCAAGCACATAATACTCAAAACTGTCAGCTGGTATACGATTATTAATTGAATAGCACTGAGGCTCTGCTGTCTTCTGATCCCTCAACAGTAAGTTCAGTCTAGTTTGGAATGGATCAAGATCTTTGCAAACCAGTGATTCAGAGTCAACATGCCTTGACATGTAGAATCTCAAATGTAATTTTATTTTCCCTTCAGGTTTGAAATAACTTTTATCTCCCTGGCCATTCATTTTTCTGTATCACTCAAGATGGCTAGAATCTCCACTTTCAACTATCATGCTAAGTAAAGTTCATTTTTTAAAACTATCATTCAAAGATAACCTATTAACTCAAGCCAGCAGAAGGCTAAGGGTTTCCGTTTTTATTTTGTTTTAAATTTAGAAATAATCTCACATTCCATCAACTTCACATGACATTGCTTCACCTCAAGATAACATTTTGCTTTGTAACATCAGAAAAATCGGATACCTTTTCTCTATATGCTATGTCAGAGCATCCTCTGTATCAGTTTTCCCAAAACATATTCTACAGAAAGGTCCTCTGAGATGTCTTTCTCAAAAGTACTAAAAACAAATGCAGAAAATGCTGTATTCCCCATCCTTCCGCCCTTAGAAAATCACAATGAATGCTAGCATTTCAAAGACTCTTTAAAATCTCTTTGGAAAAAAGAGGCATACCTAGCTGCTTTGCCCAGAGGGTTTTGTGTTAGTAGACTTCTCATAGCTGTGACAAAATATGTGACATAATCAACTTGTAAGGAAGAAAGATCTATTTTTGGCTCACATTTTCAGAGATTTCAGCCCATGGTCTGTTGGCCCCATAATTGGCCTGTGGTGTTGAAGAACATTATGGCAGGTAGCTTGTCTTGGAGCAAAGCTGTTCACTTCATTTTGCCTAGAAGTACCAAAGTAAAAGAAGGGAAGAGACAGGGTTCCATTACCTTGTCCCATTACCTATTAACCACACCCAAAATGATTTGACTTCCTTCCACCTCATAGAGGTCCTACCACCTCCCAATAGCTGTATAGACTGGACACCAAGCCTTCAATACAAGGCCTTTGTGGAACATTTAAAATGTGAACTCTAACAGGTTTTGTTTTTAAGAAGTATTTTATTGTGAAATACTGTAAAGAGGGGTTACAATTACATGGGCAAGATAATGAGTGCATTTCTCTTTTTTTTGGGAGGGGGGGGTCCAGTTGTGGGCGCTGTCCCTCAGCTCTTCAGCTCAAGGCTAGCACTCTACCACTTAAGCCACAGTGCCACTTCCAGCTTTTTTTCTTTTTGCTTATGTGGTGATGAGGAATCAAACCCAGGGCCTCATGCATTGCAAGGCAAGCACTCTACCACTGAGCCACCTTCCCAGCCCCTAATGAGTGCATTTCTTATCAAGCATTGTTGCCTCCTCCTTTGTTTCCCTTCCCATCCTTCCCATCACCCCCCCCCCCCGCCCCCACCAAAGTTGTAAAGTTCATTTTCGACATAACATCCTGTACATCTCATTGTTGCAATGGGTCCACCTGTATCTCTATTTAAACAATTTGTTTTTTCCCTTCCCTTCCACAAATACCAACATCAAATACAGTGAAAACAGGGGTTATACTGTGGGGGAGGGACATACAAAGCAACAAAGAAATATCTTATAAATATGTTAGACCTTTTTTTAAAAACATGTTATAAAGTTACAAATAAAATTAACATGCAGAAAAAGGGATGTTTTAGAAGTCTGGACTCACATTTTAATTGTCAATAACAACCTTTTGAAGTACTCTTTAAATTGAGTGAACGCCTAAGAAATAGTTTAAGAGATTGAAAGCAGTCATTTATTTCTTCAATCCCATCCACCATTGATCTTTTTATTTATTTTTTATCTTTGGTCGTTGGGCTTGAACTCTAGGCCTGGGCGCTATCCCTCAGCTCTTCAGCTCAAGGCAAGCGCTCTACTACTTGAGCCACAGCGCCACTTCCGGTTTTATAGTGGTTTATTAGAGAGAAGAGTCTCTCGGCCTTTCCTGCCCGGGTTGGCTTTGAACTGTTGTCCTCAGATCTCAGTCTCCTGAGTAGCTAGGATTACAGGCATGGGCCACTGGCAGCCGGCTACCTCTGATCTTTCTAAGAGATTGTTGTTCCTGAAATGGTGGAAACAAATTATAACTGGTGACCAAAATTTAATTAAAAATTAGCATAGTGAATATTTTATAGATTGACTTTGCAGACTATTAGGGAAACCATTTTTAATTGTTGTCTTGAAATCTCAGGAGAGCCATCAGCAGCAAATGTTCAATTTATTTTTCATTTAGCACTAGTTGTTGAAGAAATTTCATACCTACTGTGTTCTTGGGCTTTCTGATACTTGAGACTTCCTCACGTCTCAAATTAATTATGTAGCTATATGTCACTAATCATGAATTATGGAAAGGGACATCAGGATGAATCAATGAGATCCCTAAGAAATGTTAACTTTAATCTTTTGTGATCCTTAGGAATTGATACATATAAAATAGTTTGTCTTTCCAGCCTAGCTAAGTACAACATTAGCTATGAACTCAAAATTACACGTCTGCCAACACATCTCAAATTCTCCAGAGCCAATAAATTAAAATGAAAAACAAATGAGTGCCATTAATTTTAATATCAATAGTGCCTGTTACTAAATCCCCATGTCATAAAGATCAGTAAAAGGACTTCTTCAAGTTTTCCTCAGCTTCTAGCCTGAGTCCACCTGAAACTGAGAAATAAGCATACAAAAAGAAAAATAGAAACAACTGGATAAAACGCCCAGAATGTTGGATAAGAATAAGACATTTAGAGTATAGATGGAAACACTTTAAAACCTTCAGACCTGAAAGAATGTAGACAGAACTGTCCAATGTTGCAACCTTTTCAAAGTAGTACAGAGTTTTATCTGGAATTTTGGTAAGAAACACATCATTCCTTCACATTTTCAGGTGCTATTTATTTTGGGTATTACATTGTAATTCCTATGAAAACTTAGGGTGATTTTCGATTGTATTCTAAAGTTTATTCACTCTTGTTAAGTCATTCTTCATTTGCACATTCTGTGACCTAATAAAAGTGAATATTTTCATGTTAAAAATGAATATATATTGAAAAGTATCCTACTTCGTGTTGCAAAATTACTCAGTGACTTAAAATTAGACTTAAATACTCAAAAAATAGTTTAATCAATTTCCCAACACTCTCAGAATCCACTTACTATAGATTCAGTACTAAATGGCTTATTTTAAATAAGCCTGTCTTAAATAGGTCATTTAGTTTGGCTAGCTCAGATTCACTTTTGCTTTAAGATAGTCAATTTTATCTAGTAATCAAATAAATGGTAATTATTAATATTTTTACATTATAGTTATTATGATTCAATAATATATTTTATTAAATTTAGTTGGACATTTAGTGGGATATGCAATGGTGCATACATTATCAAACTTCTTCAGCCCTTGACAGAACCATGATTCATTCTTCAGGCTGTCCACTTTCACCTGGTATTTTCTCCAATCTTCCATTACACTTGACTCCCTAGACACCATCCTTATCCCATGCTGCCCTCAGGTGTTATTTCTCTGGAGAAATATAACCCATGGCTGCATTCCTCCTCTATAAACTTAGGAGCAATATCTTGTGTACACAGTTGTCTTTTCATCTTTCTCTCAGATTCACAGAAAAGCTCCCCCTTCTTTCTCTAAATTTAATCCCTCCATTTCATTTCTCCATAACTCTTCTCAGTTTCTTTAGGGCAAGATTGTGCCACTTTATTAAAGCTTTCTTCCCTAATCCAGATTATGAACTTGATGTCTAGTTCTTTATCTCCATTAGTTTCAAATGCCAACAACATTTATATAACAGAAATGGGTTCCCCAGAAAGCTCCTAACAAAACACAGATTATTATTCTCTCTCACCAAGGCATGAAAATAGAATAAGTAGCATTAGAAATATTTTTGGCTGGAAGTGGAGCTGTGGCTCTAAGTGATAGAGCGCTAGCCTTGAGCTGAAGAGCACAGGGACAATGCCCAGGCCCAGAGTTCAAGCCCTATGACTGACAAAAAAAAAGAAAAGAAAGATTTTTGGCATTAGCTGACTTTTTTTTATTTGAAATTAGAGGTGGAAGTGGAGATAATTCACAAGTAAAACAGAAAATCTACAATTCTCTTACTCTACTCCAGAATAAAACAGTTAAAATTGAGTGTGAGAATACCAGAACAAAGCCAGCAAACTGCCATTCAATTGCACTTCATCTCTTTTTTTAAATTTAATTTTATTGTCAAGGTGATGGATGGAGAGGTTACCGTTACATACATAGGGTAGTGAGTACATTTCTTGTAGAACTTGCTAGCCCCTCCCTCATTTTTCTCCCACTTTCCCTCCCCACAAATCCTCCCCCACCAAATTGTACAGTTTATTTCCAAAATATTGTCTTGTGAGTATTGCTGTTGCATTGTTTCCCTCCTTCGTCCTTTGTCTCACCATTTTTTTCCCCCTTCCCTTCACTAATTCAGATAAACATATAAACAATACCCAGGGTACAAAAATCAAATACAGTGATAACAAAGGGAAAACCATAGGTGTGGGGGGGAAACAAAAGAAAAAAGAAATCCCAGCAACAACAAAGAAAAGGAAAACCTCTTGTTTTCATATTTTGGAGTTCATTTCGCCTAGCATCATCTTATATAGTCATATGTACATAGCTATTGACTTATTCTGCTCATGTACTAGGACTATCCTAGACACAACTAATTATTACAAATGAAGAAAAACAAGGGATTTATGTTTCTTTGAGTCTGGCTTACTTCATTTTATATTTTTGCTTCTTCTATCAGAAAGAATGATATTATCCTATTCATAAGGAAATGGAAAACTTGAGGAAAAAATCATATTAAATAAGGTATGCCAGATCCAAAGATACATTCATCATCTTTTGATCTTAATCAAGTAGCTAAACTTAAATGGGCCTCAGACTTTGCATTTGTAAAAAAGGGGAGTTGTTCTATACCAAAGTTGGGAATTGTTGGTGTTTGGGGATTATTTTTACCTGTAGTGACCAACCACCTATTTACAGATGAAGAACAAAGTTGGTGCCACAGGTGTTTAACCTATGCATGCTCACATACACAGAAATGTGCTTGATCAGAAGGGAACTACCCCTGACTTTCAGATCAACCATTTCTATTCTGAAATTCCTAATAAGGTTTTAATGAGAGAAAACAAAAGTTTCATTTTGCTTTGTGCTCTGGTCCTCCTGATGATATTAGTTGGACTAGTTGGGATCAGTGTATTTTCCGTAGAGGAATAAATGAGAAGAGACAATATCTTGATATGTCATATGAAGGTCACTTCATATTATAAAGAAAAGGGAAAAATCAAGAAGAAATAGTAGTCATTAACACATACACACCAAATGTTAGAGCACCCACGCGCAATAAACAAAAACTTCTGAATTTACAAACACTGATAGACCCCAGCCCAGTAATAGTGGCAGATCTCAAAATTTGATTTTGATCAACAGATAGGTAGGTCATCCACACAAACAAAAAATTAACATAGAAACCTCAGAAATAACCCTACGGGCCAAATAGATTTTTTAAATTTTTTTATTGTCAAAGTGATATACTGGGGGGTTATAGGTATACAAGTAAGATAATAAATATATTTGTTGTCAAACCTGTTACCCCTTCCCTCAATTTTTTCCTGCCTTCCCTCCGCTGCCCCCCCCAGCTCCCACCCCCAAGTAGTACAGATCATTTCCAACATCTTGTCTTATGTATATCACTGTTGCCTTGGTTCCCCCTTATCCTTTGTCTCATCGTTCTGTCATTCCCCTTCCCTTCCCTAATTCATATTAACATATATACAATACCAGGATACCAAAATCAAATACAGTGACAACAGGGGATATGCCATAGGGGAAAGAACATACAAAAGAAGCAAAAAATCACATAGTACATTAAAACATAACAAAAACAGGGGCTAGGAAGGTGGCTCAATTGTAGAGTGCTTCTCTTGCATGCATGAGACCCTGAGTTCGATTCCTCAGCACCACATAAGCAGAAAAAGCCAGAAGTGACACTGTGGCTCGAGTGATAGAGTGCTTGCCTTGAGCTGAAGAGCTCAGGGACAGCACCCAGGCCCAGAGTTCAGACCCCACAACCGACAAAAAAAATAAAATAAGAAAAAAAAAAAAACCAGCAACACCAAAGTAAAGCCTCTAGTGTCCATGTCTTGGAGTTCATTTCGCCATAGCTAGGCCAAATAGATTTAACTGAGTATTGCACCTGTAAGCTGCACGATACACACACTTCTCAAACAGTCCAGGGAAAATTGTCCAACAATAAAACATATTTGTATATGTGTTAGGATCAGTGATTAGGCCATTGGTAAGCTCCCTTCCTTCCAACATCCCAGGAAACCGTGTTTCTTGTCATCAACCATGAAAGCATAATTAACAAGGTCTTTTCTACTGTAGAATAAAAACCCATCATCCAGTAGAAAAGCTAAGCATTCCAATGAAAGGATTAAAATTCAAAGCCAGTAACTGCTGTTTTCCTTTTGAAATGCTTCTCTGCACAAAGAAAAAATAAAGTAACTTAAAAATAAATAGTCTAAATATGAAAGTATAAGGTAAAATTTTCTTTGAATAAATCAAGATCAGTGCCACCTAGTACCTAACAAAGGAAATGAGGAAGGTAGAATGGTTCCATTTTCAATACTGTTATACACATATTTTCTGAAGCTGGAAATTGCCTCTTGTTATTCACTCAACGTTTCCATTGAACATATTAATATAATAATTTGGAACCACAAATTACTTAGAACTTTTAAGTTGTTCTTTTTTTTTTTTTAAATTTCTGTCCTAGGGCTTGAACTCAGTGTCTGTGTTCTCTTCCTGAGATTATTTTGCTCAAGGCTAGTTGTCTACCACTTGAGCCACAGCTCTACTTCCACCATTTTTAGTAGTTAGAGTTAAGAGTCTCAAGGACTTTCCTACCCCAGATTGGCTTCTAAACATGATCCTCAGATCTCAGCCACTAGGATTACATTCCTGAACTACTGGCACCCAGCCTAATAGTCCTTTTTATTTCAAAGATTACCTTGAGAAGATTGTACACAATCTATTATGTTCTCATATCTATTTATTGAAGCTGTACATTGAACTTGGGATAAGACCTGGTATTTACGCAATAACAAGATGGATGTGTTGATGTAAAAGTGCCAAATGTATTTGAGCCATATAATTTGTTTTCATATTTAGAAAGCAGTGGCATTCTTTTAAAGAAACTACTTCTGTAGCTCACATTTTTTAAATGTGAGCTCTCCAGAGATTAAAAGCTTTCTCTAGTCAAGCAGAAATAGAATGGAGTTAAAACATTTTCCTGACACAGTCCAGACTCGGCCGAGTTCAACAGAAAAGCTGTTAAGAAAGCCCATTCAGCAGTAATACTCTTCTGAGAAGATGTTCAAAATATAAAATTATGACCCCAAGGTGAACTGAAAGCCACAGAGGCCTCTGCTTGTAATTACAGTTTCAAAAACATTTCAATTTAAGTACATTTTGGGAGCTTCCTAAATGTGAATTATTTGTCAAACTGCTACCATTTCATGTGTTTTAATGTATACTCGGGATGCTCACCATAAGCACCTCACAGATCAAATACAGTTTGGACATACTGATTCTAAATTTGACAAATACTGGTCCCTTCTGTGGTAAAATAATAATCCTACCCTGGCTGATGAGAGAGTGAAAAGGACAATCCTAACTAAATTAGACAAAAGAAAAATATTCCTTAGTAAGAAATTGCCCAGAAGTAGTAAGACTAATCTGTGGTGTTCATGTTAAGAATCTGGCAAACTAGTTTGCAAAGAAAAGTTGTATATGTAAAGGAGGATATTCTTAGGAGAGAAACACAAAGGTGTAATACCTATATGCATCTGATCATAGGAAATATTTATTGAAGTGAACTCCAAGAAATGGAAGAAAGAGATGTTTTCTTTTCTTTGCTGCTGTTTTTGTTTACTTTTTCCTTTTGTCTTGTTTGTTCATTTGTCTGTCTTTGGGAGGGTAAACGGGGACACAGAAATGGAGGGACAAAAGAAGAACAAATGCAGCGGTGACAATCACTGCACACTATATTCAGAATGAGCTATACAACACGCAGGTGGAGACAAGAGGGAAAAACTGGGAAAATGAGAGGAAAGGAGTGACATTGTTCGAAAAAGAAACATACTCTTTATTTGACTTATATAACTGCAACCCTCTGTACATCACCTTTACAGTAACAAAAATGCATTAAAAAGAAGCAAGAGTTTTAGAACAATAATTACTTAGAGGAAAGGGAAAAGTTGTATATGAAGTAGACAGCCTGCAAGTAACAAATTTTAATTAAAAAGTACCTGTTGATGTGTTGCTTCAAACTCCAGACATGATTTTGTCTTCCCTGGTACTTCAACTACCTTATTAGCAAAACAGAGGAGGTATACACTTCTCCAGAGTTACCTTACAAAACTATATATGTTAAAAGAAAAAGAGTTATGATCCCCCCAAAAAGATCTCAGATCCACAACTCATCAATTCAAGGCTCAACTTGTTATGTGAACTGAAGCCACTTAATTAGAGACAGAAACTTTCAATTGTTTTCTCATCTACAAGATGGTAAGTCTTCTACCTATTTTGGAAAATGAATATACACAACAAATGATTTCTTCTACTGGAAGGCTTATTTGTAAACAGTAATTTATTACCTTGGGGTTATATGACAAATGTTTGAGATAGTATTTAGATATCACTGAAATTCCTAGTTTTCTAGGAAAGTAATTATAAATGAAGACAATAGTGTAGTGTTTTTTAAATGTTAGAGTAATTAGAAATAATTGAAAGATGAGTAAAGGTAGTATTAAAAAAAAAAGTCAGCTTGATGGTCTGTTTATGCTTATGCATTTGAAACCAAAGAAAGCTGTAATCCTGAAACCTAGAAGCTGAAACAGAACCTTAACCAGCTAGCTATAGGAAAGTTGTCCTTATCTTGTAGGGCTGTGTTTTTAGTCAGCTACAGGGCTTCCTTCCAACTCTTCCAGTTCAAATACCTCTACATCTGTTTATAATGTCTTCTTTAGCACAAGGAGAGAGAGGTAGAAAGGGAGCGAGAGAAGAATGGGGAAAAGAAGGAAAGGAGGAAGGAAGGAAGGGAGAGAGGGAGGGAGGAAGGAAGGAAGGAAGGAAGGAAGGAAGGAAGGAAGGAAGGAAGGAAGGAAGGAAGGAAGGAAGGAAGGATTCAAGAAGGAAGGAACCATTTGTAGTCCAATGAATGAGGATGTTCTGTTTCAGTATGTCTTACATAATGTACTTGAGTATGGAATGGACTCAACATCACCCAGCACCATGGGCAGGAAATAAAGGAATGGTAGATATTCCAAAACCAAATTATAATTCCACGAAAAGAGTAGTAGATGTCAAGTGGTGTATAAAGCATCAAAATCTACACACAGTATTTTCCTATTAGTTCAAGGGAGGACTTTGAGTTCCATGTTTTTCACTGTTACAAACTGTTCTATGATCTAGCCTCTGTTTCTCCAGCATTTTCATTTTAATTTTTTACATGTCAAAATGATTCTGTTTGCTGGGCGCTGGTGACTCATGCCTGTAATCTTAGTTACTCAGGAGGCTGAGATCTGAGGATCATGGTTCAAAGCCAGCCCGGGCAGGAAAATCCTTGAGACTCATCTCCAATAAACCACCAGAAAACCAGAAGTGGCGCCATAGATCAACTGGTAGAGCACTAGCCTTGAGCTGAAGAGCTCAGCGACAGCACCTAGGCCCAGAGTTCAAGTTCCACAACCAATAACAACAACAACAAAAAAGATTCTGTTTCTTTGTTAACACTATACTGCTTTCTATACTTTATGATTTGTCTTAAGATAAACACAACTTCTTCTGATATATGTGTTACCTACTTATTTTCTTCATATCTCTAAGCATTCAAATGATCTGTCCCTTCAGTCTTTCCTAATGGCAGCACTTATTATCTATGGCCTATCTTTGTGTTCTACGCATAGGCTTTACTTCATTTATGTTCTTAAGGAAATTGATACACTTCTGTTCCCCTGAGTGTAACAGATTAAGCAGTTTATTTTTGGCACACATGCCAGCAGCCTTGGTTGATAAGAGCCCTGACTCAGTGCTTGTCTACTAGATAATCACTGAGCTAGATAAGTGGCTCCTGTCTACTAGATAATCACTGAGCTAGATAAGTGGCTCCTGGAATTTCAGTTGCGCTCATTGATTCTATGATTCTGACCCAGGCATAAGGTAGATCAGAGCAAAGTGACAAGAGCCAAATCAATGAAAAGTAGGAGCCAAAGAAAGCATTTGGGATAGTCTACAATGGATTGCTCAGAAGACAACTCAGCGTTAATCCAATTGTAACATCCAAGGATTGTAGCATAGGCTGGTGAGTGCCAAGAGCAGATGTAAGGGTAAAGGGTATCTGGATGATAGCACAGAGATTACGTCATCAGCACTAGAAGTCAAATCGGGCTCATCCTTCTCAGTAGGAATGAGAAATTCAGGAGCCTTGAATGATATCAACTCTTGCTTCAAAATAAGGGATCAAAGAAACTACTAAAACTAGAGAGTTGTTCAGACAACTTTGAAGTTCCCCACACATAATACTGAATACCACTACATTTGCACCAAGGCAAAACTAAGGTTACAAATCTAAATGAAAGAGGACAGACTGGGGAGGAAGTATGGGAAGAGATGAGAAGGGGAAACAAAGAGGAGGCAACAATGCTTGATAAGAAATGTACTTGTATCTTGCCCATGTAATTGTAACTCCTCTGTATGATATTCTCACAATAAAAAAAATTAAAAACAAAACAAAAAAATCAGTCTTCTAACTATAAACCTAGTGAAGAAAGAGTTTCAACCAATTACACCCTAAAAGCATGTTACACTAACTCCCACATTTATGAGAAAGAGTAGATGATTCAAAAGAATCTAAAAAATGATTAAATGTACCAGCTTAGGGCTTTGGAGATTGTTTTAGATGAGTTATTCATCTGCAGTTTCAATGTATATGTATAAATGGCAGGTTAAACTAAAAATGTATTATAAAAATGATTACACACACATAATATGAACTACCTGATTTGTGTTTGTAATAAACATGTGAATTTTAAAAAGCCAAGGGGGAAAGTTAATGTTGAATATTCAGAACAAGAAAGAGTTTCATCCAAGGAAATATTTCATAGGCAGATGGAAGTGAATATGCAAAATTGTTCCAGTTAGGCAAATGTCCCAGATAAATTTTCCAGATAAAACATGTGAGCAGTCCTATGCAATTTGCACTATTTTTAATAGTCTGTTCCTGAATTTTTTTATGACTTGAGTAATTTTGTCATCCTGTTCCTTTGAAGCAACACTGAGTATGAAAAACGGAGCTGCAGGAAGAGCTGCTGGCCCAGGCACTGGTAGGCATAAAAGTGGACTAATGATGTTTTAACAGCAGTGGGAAAGGATGACAGATGTACAAGGGGAAGTACTTACGCATGTTGGAGATGAAGCCCATTAAGCCCCCAAACCTTGTGATATCTGTCTCATCACTCAGCCTGAGATTCATTATACAAGTGATTCAATACTTCCAAGTTACATTAGAGTCAGTGACCTAGTGTTGTAGCCTCATTCCTGGAAACACCCTAATGAATTTATGGGTAGACTTTCTAGAAAAAAAAAAAAAAAGTGTGATTCCAAGATGAGAAAGGAAAGTGTTCAGGACAAGACTCTGAAGCCCAGATTACTGTGTTTGACTCCCAGCTCTACCAGTCGTTAGCTAAATGACCTTATACAAGGTTGCAAGTGGCCCTATGCATCTGTGAAGTGGGGATTAAATGTCATATATCTCACAAGAGTGTTATAAGAAATTATACTGCACCACCCTGGTGCTAGTGTCTCACATCTATAAGCCAAATTAATTAGGAGATTTGGAGGACAGTAATTCAAGGCTAGCCTTGAGCAGAAAAGTCTGTGAGACTCCATCTCTAAAATAACTAGAAAAACAATCAGGCTGAAAGCATAACTCAAGGGGTAGAACGCCAATCTAACCAGCATGAAGTCAAACCCTAATACGACCAAAAGAAAAAATATAGAAAAGAAAATAAAGGAAAGAAATTATTATATGTCACATAGTAATTAATGGATGATGAGAAAGACAAATGGTTGAAATCAACTTCAAGATTCAAGCAAATGTGTTCCTAGGTGATGGTCTAGCAGCTCTAAGAGTTCCAACCTCTTAGAAATGACATTAAAATGCTTCCTTTCTCAAACAAAAACCTAGCTAGTTAAAAAAAGCAAAGATTATGATTTTTAATAAAGGTCAATGTGCTCACGCTTAACAGAAGCAATTTAAAGAACTAAAGTCTCAGCCGAACACTGGCAGTTCACACCTATAATCCAAGCTACTCAGGAGATTGAGATCTGAGGATCATGGCTCAAAGCAAGGCCAGACAAGAGGGTCCATGAAACTCTTTTCTCCAATTAACTAAGCAGAAAATGCTGGATGTGAAGCTGTGGCTAAAGTGGTAGAGTGCTACCCTTCAGCAAAAAAATAAGTAAATAAATAAATAAGCTCATAAACAGCACTTAGACTTTGAATTCAAATCCCAAGAGTGGCACACATACACACATATACACACACACACAAAGAACTAAAATCTCAAAATAATTTATCATTAGCAAGAAATAGCCAGAGGCTAAGTGTCAATCTGAAAAAGCAAAGATATTTTCTATATGTATGCTATTTTTAATGAAACAGGGACAAGAAGTAACTTATTTTCAAGAAATAACTTATTTTCAAGTTTAACTAGTAAGAAATCTTTCTTGCATGCAAACCCTCCCCAAATTTCTCTGAAAATATAAACAAGTCAAATTTAAAATAGGTCTTTGATATCAAGTTCAAAGCACTCACTGATCCCCAAATCTAAGAGACCTGTACAAAATACAACAGGGTAGTAGAGCAGAGTACACAGCCTAAAACCAAGGCACTAATTACAATGGTCTTGTTTGTTGCAAGACATTACACTGACAGTGGGCTAAATTTACATGTACAAAGTAGAAGGAAAGGGTATACTTTTAGTATTTGCTTAGTATATAAATTCATAATCCAAACTAAGCAACATGGAAAATGTGCACATTAAAAATGATATTGAGAAGTTGACAAAAAGAACTCATCCAACTAATAAAAGTCGATTCAATCAGATATTTCTAAGAAGAGTTAGGAGAGAAAATGACAGAAATTAAAGAATTTTATTCGGACCTTTCTTCAAAATGTGACAGGTCATAGTCAATAGAAAAGTGACAATTGCCTTCCAAATTAAAAGCCAAAAAATAAAATAACAAAACACGCTAGATCAGCATAGTAGCTTACATGTCCAAAGATATCCACAATAATATATCCTATCAGACATGCTTGTTTTAAATATGCTCTTGCCATCTTCCCATGTATCATATTTTTTTTCTTGAAGTTGTTCTGGTCCTGCAATCCACTTTGAGTTATGAAATAAAGTGGGAAACAGTACAGTGTATCTTCTGAGGCTAGTTGCATGACTTCCAGTTTTATTGCTTAGAATGCACTTTTGCAATCCCTGATCCCCATAGTATAAGGAAGTACAAGCAGACTTGTGGAGAAGACTCCATGGGAAACTGCAACTGTTGGCTAACAGACACAGTGAGATTCCAGAGTAAGCGCCAACTTTAAGCTTGTAAGTCAGGTAAATTACCCTTCCAACGATCTCATCGCCTCATAAAACGCCGCATGAAGCACAGCTGCTAGAACTTCCCTGCTCAAAATCTTGACCCAGCAAACACTGAGTAGAGTAAATCCATGTCGGAAATTATTAAATTAAACTTGTAAAAGTCACTATCTTCTTATTCTTTAGGCTAAATTGGATGTCCATTTCAGGTGCTCCTCTAACACACTTTCTCCCTAACACAGCCCTTATCACGTTATATCTAATTCTCATTTACCATCTTCTGTCACATCTATGCAAAAAAAGATGTACTTTCACACAATAACAAATAACTGCAACAACTAGAGAAAATAGTAT
Organism: Dipodomys spectabilis; assembly: GCF_019054845.1. Taxonomy (NCBI): domain Eukaryota; kingdom Metazoa; phylum Chordata; class Mammalia; order Rodentia; family Heteromyidae; genus Dipodomys; species Dipodomys spectabilis. The sequence goes on along the minus strand of NW_024870720.1, from coordinate 17,648,880 downwards.
TTATTCATGCCAATAATGGATATCTTCTAAGATTGATCAGTTGAGATAGAATAAGAAGGATCATTTAAAAAAAAAGCAAGGAAAAGCAAAACTACATTTCTAGATCTATATGGATGTATACCCTCAATCTTCTCCTTTCCTCAGTTCGTTTAGGTAATTCTGGAGCTTTCCAAGGAGTGATCCCAAAAGATTGGCTTTTTTCACAGTTTTCCAAAACCTGCCTTATCCTTTCATACTTCCCATTACCAAAATACTATAACATTCTATTATATACAGCAACACAATCAACAACTTTGCCATTGAAGTATATCACTAGTGTATTACTGTTTCCTGTTTTATTTTTCATTTGAAGGTGTTAAGACATTCACAAATGATAACTCCATTCATGGTGTCTTTGACATCTATTCCCATCAGAGCAGTAGTTATGATGCTGACTCTCCTATGATCCTGTAAAGTAAGTCATCCTTTCACTATACTATATAAATTGAAGTAAAACGATTCTACCAAAAAACACACATATACATTTCATACATCTATCTAATTATCTTGTGTACTCCAATAATATGTAGAATTATGTGTCAATTAAAAATAGAGAGATAGGGGCTGGGAAGTTGGCTCAGTGGTAGAGTGCTTGCCTTGCAGGCATGAGGCCCTGGGTTCGATTCTTCAGCACCACATAGCAGAAGAAAACAGAAGTGGCGCTGTAGCTCAAATGGTAGAGCTACTAGCCTTGAGCTGAAGAGTTGAGGGATAGTGCCTAGGCCCAGAGTTCAGGCCCCAGGACTGACAAAAGAAAAAGAAAAAAAAAATAGAGAGGTAGTGTTGTCCTATGCTAAGCGACATTCTTCCCTTATCATTTCAACAAATGTTTACTTACTTAATAGCCTTGGAACTGGGGCTCAATTGAAAACAAGACAGACAAGCATTCTGCTCTCATAAAAGTTTCAGTTTACTCCAGAAGGAGGTAGATCAATAACATGATGGAAACATTATTTCCATAAAGGAAATAACTATGAATTTGATGAACTATAAAACTACAGAAAGGAAATCATGGGACCTATGGTTTCCCTTATTTGCAATAACTAGTATATGTCTGAGACAAGCAGAAAAGGTCAGATAAGATGGTGTTAAACGAAATGAAACCCCAAGATAAGGAAACAAGTGGTTTTTATTTTTGCTATTGCTTCTAACATATTTATAAGGTACCATGTGATTTTTTTGTTGCTTTATATGTCCCTCCCCCACAGTATAACCCCTGTTTTCACTGTATTTGATGTTGGTACAATTAATAAGTATAATTATAAGTATAATTAATAAGTATAATTAATAAGGGAAGGGAAAGAGCAAATTGTTTAAACAGGGATACAGGTGGACCCATTGCAACAATGAGATGTATAAGATATTATGTCAAAAAACGAAGTTTACAATTTAGGGATGGAAGGGGTGTGTAGTTTGTGGAGATGGGAGGGAAGGGATGGTAGGGGGAAAACAAAGGAGGAGGCAACAATGCTTGATAAGAAATGTACTCATTTCCTTGCTCGTGTAACTGTAACCCCTCCTCTGTACAGTATTCTCACAATAAAAAACTTATTTTAAAAAACTACAGAAGGGTAAGACAGATAAAAGTGGATGGGAAATACTCTATTCACTCCCTTAGAAGCTAGGGAGAGCTTTGGAGACACTTTAACAGACTTCAACAGCATAAGAAACTGAAAACAAAACAAAAAACAGTTAAGGTCCAGGAGAAAGCATTCTCTATGGGCAAAACAATATTGTAAAAGAAGAATTTGGACCTTCTTAGGAGCTGGAAGAAGCATTGTCTGTAAGCAGACAACTTGAATCAATAGATCCAATGGGTTATGTGGGTGAGCAGGAAGAAGTTCTTACACAACGTTGGATATCAGAAAAAGTTTTCACTAGATGTATAGTGGACAGCAAATGGCAGCTAGCTAGGGAATGGAATATTACTTAGCTCTAAGAAATTTGTTTGAATTCCATGAGGAAAAGAAAAAAAGAAGGAAGCAAGGGAGATTTTTACGAAAACAGAAGTAAGCTGGGCACTGGTGGATCACACCTGTAATCCTAGCTACTCAAGAAGCTGAGATTTGAGGATCATGGGTGGTGACCAGCTCAAGCAGAAAAATTCCCAAGACTTATCTTCAATTAACCATCAAAAAAAGAAAAAAAAAATAGAAGTGTGGGTGTGGCTCAAGAGGTTAGAATGCCATCCTGGAGTGCAACAAAAGCTAAGCAAACTCGAGAGGCCCCTGATTTCAAGCTCCAGCACCAGCATGCCATACTACCCCCTCCCCTCCCACACACACATGATGAGGGAGAGTAGAAGGAGAAAAGACAAATATATTGAGATATATATTAAGCGTGACTCTAGCATTGGCTTATTCCCTTAAACTAAACAGCGAATTTTAATTAAATGATCTGCCTCCCAGTTCTGCATGTCAATGGATCCTATTGTGCATGATCATCAGATTTTAGTTCTGCCTCATACTTGGATACAGAAGACTTTTGCCTGAGACACAACTTCTGCTCCAGGCACACATATTCCTAAGCAGACATCTAAAATTCTAAATTAGTTTAAAAAAATTGTGAATAGCATCAATTGTTATCAAATAAATATCATTATAGTAACCATGTTGAATATATTATATGAACCAGTCACTTCCACTGAATTTTCCTGAAAGCAAAGATAAACTGCCATAGTGCTTCTTACCAGATGAAGAGAAAGTTTCAGATTCACCCTCAGTAAGGGCAGTGTCCCATTGCAACTCATAGGCTGGTAAAAAATGAAGGGCAAAGCCAGATCACAGTAATTCTAAGTCCAAAACAATGGCACTAGATTGACTAATTGCTAGAGGTATGCTCAGGCTTCTGTCAGTCTAGAATAAAAAGAGTGGAGTGCTGAAAACACATCTTAAATTGGAAGGTCAGTCCAAGAGATTTAAGCCAGTATGGTACATGTATCATCAGTCAAGACTGAAGAATTTAAAAGTCCAGGATACCAAAGCAGGGGTCAGTAGAAATATGCATGGTTGAGTATCAGCATCAGGTATGGCAATAGGACTAAAGCCCCAGTGGACAGTGGAACTCAGCCTCTAAAGGCTTCTTCCTGCTAATGTTCAGTTTCCAAACCTTTCCTTTCCTCATGGATTCCCATTTGTGTAGCACATTTTCTCCCTCTAATCCAACACTTACTTCACCTTTACTCTCTTACTCAGTCTGAGCTGCTATAACCCAAATACCACAGTATGGATTGTTTATTTTTCACAGAAATGAGAGCTGAAATTCTAAGATTAGGGAGCCACCATGGTCAGATTTTGCTAGGAAACATTCTCCAGTTCTCAGCTATTGACTTGTGGTGTATTCTTGTGTAGTAGACAAAGGACTGGATAACTCTCAGAGGTCTCCTTTATTTAAAGAATTATCTCCATTTGTGACTGCTCTGTTGTCATGTTTTAAATCACCTCCACAAAAACCTCTATTATAATACTATCATATTAGGGGTTAGAATGTATTTTGAAGAGGCACAAACATTCAGTCCAGAACAATTGTATCTTTCCTCACTGTTCTACTCAGTAGAAGCTAACCGGAACCATTCACAAAACTGTATCCTTTGTGTACTGTTTTACACAAAATAAATAAAGGCATTTACTTATTTTTTCTACTATTAATATGAAAGGAAGTCTGCTAGCATTGGCTCTAACCTATAGTCCCAGATACTTGGGTGACAGATCAGGAGGATTAAGGTTCAAGGCAAAAATTTAGTGAGATTTGATTTCAACATACAAGTTGGACATAGTGTTTACATCTGTAATCTCAGGTACATTTCCTGCATAATAGAGGAATCATGGCATAGAGCAGATCAGGTTAAAAAAAAAAGTGAGATCTTATCTGTAAAACACCTAAATCTATAACTTCCGGGTAGGAGTCATTCAAATGGTACACAGAGCACCTGTCTAACCTGCCTGACCTGAAGTCCTGGGTTCATATCCGAGTGCCACAAAATAAAAGGCAAAGAAAGATATAGGTTCACTTATGAAGTCCTCGTATAGCTTAAAAAGGTGTCCTTCCCTTCAAGACCCACTTGTGAAAGTCATGGTTGTCCACTTGTAGTTGTGCACGCATCACCCACAGGCCCAAAAGCAATCTAACCACAGATGGAAAACCTTCAAACCTGTAAGCTAACGTAAACCTTTCCTTCTTACAAGTTCATTATCTCAGCTATACTATCACAGTGACAAAGCTAACACGTGTACCAAGAGGAGAAAGGAGTACAGTGAGGCTGTCAGTTTACAAGTTAGCATCTAGTTGCTCAATTTGGAAGCATTGAGAATCCAGGAAACAAAGAGGTTATTTATAATGTCAGAGATGTTGTTCATTTACATACAATCTACATACAAAAATCAACAGTCATGTGTTCATTTAAAGTATGTTTTTGTCACTGAAAATTATGGCCAGCAAAGTATTTTGAAAGATAAAAAACCAATGATGCCTATGCAGAGGTGTAAATTAATAAAGAAGGGGAATTTTGCTCTGAGTAATGGGCTAATTAAGGGATGGGATTTTGTTTCTTCTCTCAAGGAAACTCCTTGAAGGTGATAAGCTATAAATGTTAATGTAGGCACAAAGCACTCCAGTATAGGTCTCAGTGTCTGAATGAAATCTATGTAAAATTGCAATGCCCTGTCCTAAACCATAGAAGATTCAGAGAGAGGCCAGGACCATTTCGATATCATAAGACCAAATGACTCCCTTCAATAAGCACAAAGAAAAACGGTTGACTCCACAAGGCTCTGAGGAAGGTTTAGCAATAGAAGGAATGTTCGGGAGATTGGGACTATAGCTATAGAAAAGAGATACATACTTTCAACATGCAATTCAAAGTGATAATGAAACAGGGATATGTATATCCTTGTTAAAAATAGTGATCTCCCATAGCTAAGATATGGAACCAGCCCAGATGCCCCTCAGTAGATTAATGGATCAAGAAAATGTGGTATATATACACAATGGAATTCTATGCCTCCATCAGAAAGAATGACATTGCCTCATTTGTTAGGAAATGGAAAAACTTGGAAAAAATTATATTAAGTGAAGTAAACCAGGCCCAAAGAAACATAGGTCCCATGGTTTCCCTTATTTGCAATATCTAGTATATGTATGAGTCAAGCACAAAAGGTCAGATAATGTGATGTTAGGAAAATGAACCCTTAGATATGTATTTTAATGTTTTTTTTTCTTTCATGCATTTGTTTCTAACCCATTTATAAGACTATCTCTTTGTAGCTTTGTATGTCCCTCCCCCACAGTATAACCCTGCTTTCACTATATTTGATGTCAGTATAACTTGTAGAGGAGATGGGGAAAAACAAGTCGTTTAAGGATACAGGTGGACCTGTTGCAACAATGAAAAGTACAAGATGTCATGTCGAAAACGAGTTTACAATGTTGGTGCTGGGGAGGGAGGGGGAAGGCGGTGGGGGGGGGGAGGGAGGGAATTGGATGGGGGGGTGGGGGTGGGGAGGCTGAGAAGGGATGTGAAGGGTAAACAAAGGAGGAGGCTGCAATGCTTGATAAGAAATGTACGCATTAACCTACCCATGTAATTGCAACCCCACTGTACAGTGTGTTCACAAAAAAATAAAAATTAAAAAAAAATAGTGATCTCTATCACTCCAGTTACATTAGGAGAACTGAGGCCTGTACTAGCATTTCCCCATTAAAAAAAAATAGCTAGGATTTGGAATGTGGCTTATTAGTAGAATGCTTGCTTAGCTTGCATGAAGCCCTGGGTTTAGGACTACATAAATAGAAAAGGCTGGAAGTGGTGCTATGGTTCAAGTGGTAGAGTATGAGGTGCTAGCCTTGAGCAAAAAAAAGTTGTGATAGTAATTAGAGAAAAGATTCAAGAGTGATATGTGTGATTGTGAAGCCTGGTAAATAAATAAATAATCTTGTATTAAAATATGAATGGTAGGTGAATTTATGGGATGTCCATTAATGCTCAAATCTAAAATAATAGACTCACCAACATTCCACACAATTGTGAAATAAGGCAGCTAATTCTTCACACAAGATCATTTTATGTGTATCAGCATTGCCTCTGAGTGATGTTCTGCTAGTTTCTCTCCAGTGTTAGTTTGTAAGCATAATTTCAAATGTTAAAAGGGCATGGAACAAATATTGTTTATCCTATGTGTAAATTCAATGAATAAATTTTCCTTTTCTTCCCTTAGATAATTCTCTTTCCTAGTTTCCAGATGAATAACAAGAGTTGACATATGTTAATTCAAAGCAAATGTGCTCTCTTGCTCTCTCCTATTCTAGAATCTCTCTTTCCCTTCCTGCTTCTCTATGCACATGCACACGCACACATACACACACACACACACACACACACACACACAAATACACTAAAAATATATCCATCGTTAGCTAACAGATGCCTTATGAGAACAGAAAACAAAGAAAGATGATAAAATGCTCCCATCAGTACACAGAAAAATCTGGTTAAATGCCAACTCAGAAAGAAATTATTTTCAAATTATATGCCATGATTTTCATAACTGGAGTAAGAAAAATTAATAAGCAGGAGTTCAGAGCAACCAGCCTTTCACACCATATCTGATGACCTCCAAAGCTTCAGATTTCTCCTTCACACATAAACCAATCAAGCTTATGTCTAAACACAGACTAAGTGCCATCCTTCCTCCATGGTATAACCTCCGTTGTCACTGTATTTGATTCTGGTGCCCTGGATCTTGTACATATTTTTTTTCTAATTTGGGGAGAGGAAGGGAAATAACAAAATGCTAAAATAAGGATTTAGGTTGACCCATTGTAACAATGAGATGTACAAGACACTATGTTTACAATTTGGGAGGGAGAGAGGTTTTAGGGAGGTAGGGAGGGAAGGGATAGTAGGGGATAAACAAAGGAGGGGTAACAATGCTCAATAGGTAACGTCCTCATTGCCTTACTCATGTATCTTTGCAATAAAAAATTTAAGAAATCAGATCCATTTTCCTTAAAAAAGCTTGATACAATGTACAACCTATATTTTAAAATGACAGTGTATTTGTTAAACTATGCTATCTTTTCCAAATTTTAAGAAATTCTTTTGAGAATTCTGGAGTTGTATACACTGAGATGTATTTCCTCCAAGTTCGTATATTGAAGTTTCAACACCTAATATGTCAGAATGTCATTTAATTGGGAGATGGGGTCTTTTGGGGGGTTGTATTAATTAAATATATATTTTATTGTAAAGATATTGTACAGAGGGGTTACAGTTACATGAGCAAGGTAATGAGTTCATTTCCTATCGAGCATTATTACCCCCTCTTTTGTTTTTCTCCTACCACCCTTTCCTCTCCATGTCTCAAACTCCTCCCCCCAGTCCACCCCCCCCCCAAAGTTGTAAAGTTCATTTTCAACATAGTGCTTTGTATATCTCATTGTTACAATGGGTCAGCCTGTATCCTTGTTTCAGCATTTTGTTATTTCCCTTCCCCTCCCCAAATTAGAAAAATGTATATACAAGATGCAGGTCACCAAAATCAAATACAGTGAAAACAGGGATGAGATGGAGCCTTTGAAGAGGAGATTAATTTAAAAATCAGGTCATTAGAGTATACCTAGTCCAATGCAGTTGTTGTCCTTAGGGTATTAGGTCACAGATTAAAAGAACACATGTGAAGACATGGGAAAAGATAGCAATCTTCCAGCCAAGAAGAGAGGCCCCAGAAGAAACTAACCCTGTCGACATCTTCATCTCAGACTTCTGACCTCCAGAAGCATGAGAAAATGAATTTGTGTTGTTTAATGGGACCACCTACCAAGCCAACACAGTTATTAGCATCCTGAACTCATGGTAATAAACATTTCATAAATACCAATGCTCATATGACAAAAGTTACTTTTCCATAAATATCACCTGTACCCATATGGAAATATCACTCAGGAATATCTATAAGATGAAATGAGTACATTCCAAAAGTCTGACCAAATTTTTCATAATGTTAGAGTAATAATTGAGGTTGGATTTTTTGGGGGATAGGGGTAGTAGAACTGTATACTCAGGGACTCCAGGTAGAGGGCAGAAGATTAGAAAACCCCACGAGTAGGGTATGGAGATGTAGAAAACTGGCTTTAGGCCTTGCTTCCTGGACCTGTGATAAGTTTTCTTAGGCAAGAGAGTACAAAACAAACTGCCTACAGTAAAGTCACCTTGGTTCCTATCCTTGTTCCTAAATTCCCTATGGAACATCTACCTAATGTTATAGTTTTCTCTAGTTCATTGTTTACATGTCTGCCTCAAATCTCTAGAACAGAAGTTCCTCTAGAGCAAAGACCATGGCTGAGACATGTGTTTGATAAGTGGATGAATGGGTAAATGAATGGCTGTAGAAATAAATGAGTAAAAATAAATCAGAGATCCAGGGCATCTAAGTGAATTCCAAACAGCAAGCAATCAGCAGTATAAGCAGATGAATTGTCCAACTGCAGCTATCAGAGTATAACACAGTCAGTGGACAGCACATATTATTCAGTCCCTGGAGGCATTATTCAATCTCATTGCAATTTAGTTCAAAGAAGATTAGACCCAGTTACATTCGGCCTTTCTTATATGGTTATAACAGATCTAACAACCAGACTGAGTTAATGCCGAATCGATGAACTTCAGTCTCTTCTTTCAAAGAAAAAAATTGATCCCAGAGTCCAAAGGGACAAGGAGACCTATAATTTGAAAGGTGACTGAGGAACACATCATAGTTAAGCTCCATGAGGACAAGTAAAGGATCTATACAATGTCCCTAGTTCTGATACTAATTGATTCCCAATACATATTTATCAATCAAATCAACTCATGGTGATTTTACCTCCAAGATATACACAAGTTAGCTCAGATAGATAATACTGGAAAATTAAAAGGTGTTCTACAAAACAAATTTCAATATTTAATTTGTCCAGAAATAGCAAATATGAAGCTGTGGCATCTGATGAAACTAGCCTCCCCCAGGCCCATCTCCCTGTCACCCTTATATACACCAATTGGCCTGAATCCAACCAGGAAGCCCAAGGATAGAACAGCTTAATCACGACTTGTTCCTATGCACTCGGCATGCGTGGTATTTTAATATGAGTTGAGCATTCATCACTTTAATTACATATTCACAGCACCTTAGCCATCTAGGTGGCAATCAAATGGCTCAAAGGTTGACTACTTGCTTTTCCAAATAAAGGGAGAAAGTGATAGGGAGGGAAAGAGTGAAAGGGGAAAGTAGGACTGATTAAAGGGGTGTGAAGGGAAGTGAAATTAATTAGACACAGGCTAAATGACAACAGCCACAGTGATGGGCTATTGATACTTGTCATGGCATACAACTCTCAGCGTAACCTTGTGGAACAGACACAATTGTATCTATTTTACCAGTAGGGTACCTGAATGTGAATAATGATTTTAAGCAACAATCATTCATCTATTGCATCAATCCATAATTTAGTAATCAAGTCTAAATTTAGCTGAGAGATTTGTCTGTTATCTGTTGGTGTCCCACAACCACTTGCTGAACTTGTAGGTCTTCCTTGGGGGAAGGGATCTTAACAGATTGTCAGCTAGGGTTACCTGTTCCTCAGCTTATATCTTATGTTTGTATAGCCACAAGGTCTGAGTTTGGAAAGCCAGGCAACTGTTCATTCTCTTGTTGGCCTTCCCTCTCATCCTTTTTTTTTTAAAATGTTTTTTTATTATGAAAATACTGTACAGAGGAGTTAAAGTTGCATGAGGAAGGTAATGAGTGCATTCTTTATATATATAGTAAAGTTTGTTTTTCAACATAGTGTCTTGTACATCCCATTGTTACAATGGGTCAACCTGTGTCCCTATTTAAACATTTTGTTTTTTCCCTTCCCCTCCCCAAATTAGACAGACTTCAAATACAGTGAAAACAGAGGTTATACCATGTGGGGAGGAACATACAAAGCAACAACAAAATCACATGTTAGAAACAAAATCATATGTTAGAAACCATAGCAAGAGAGAAAAAACCACTGATGTCCCTATCTTGGGGTTCATTTCGCTTAACATCATCTTATATGGTCATATGTACATCGCTTTTGACCTTTTCTGCTTGTCTCAGACATATATTAGTTATTACAAATAAAGGAAACCATGGGACCTATGTTTCTTTGGGCCTGGCTTACTTCACTTAACATAATTTTTTCCAAGTCTTTCCATTTCCTAACAAATGGGGCAATGTCATTCTTTCTGATGGAGGCATAGAATTCCATTGTGTATATATACCACATTTTCTTGATCCATTCATCTACTGAGGGGCATCTGGGTTGGTTCCAGATCTTAGCTATGGTAAATAATGCTGCAATAAACATGTTTGTGCTGGTAGCTTTAGTATGGTCTTGTTTGTGATCATTTGGGTAAATGCCCAAAAGTCGGATTGCTGGGTCATAGGGGAGCTCTATGTGGAGTCTTTTGAGGAACCTCCATACTGCTTTCCAAAGTGGTTGAACAAGTTTACACTCCCACCAACAATGAAGTAAGGTTCCCTTCTGTCCACATCCCCTCCAGCATCTGTTGTTATCAGAGTTCTTGATTATAGCCATTCTAACTGGGGTGAGGTGGTATCTCAATGTTGTTTTGATTTGCATTTGTTTTATGGCTAGAGAGGTTGAGAATTTCTTCATGTGCTTATTGGCCACTCTTATTTCCTCTTCAGAGAAGTTTCTCTTTATGTCTTTAGCCCACTTATTTATTGGGCAGTTGTTTCTTTGAGGATTTGTTGGTGGTGGATTTAATTTTTTGAGTTCCATGTATATTGTAGATATGAGACCTTATCATTGTATGGCTAGTGAAGATCTTCTCCCAATCTGTGGGCTTTCTATTGATCTTGCTGGCTATGTCCTTTGCCATGAAGAAGCTCTGCAGCTTCATGCAATCCCATTTGTCCAACCTTTCTTTGATTTGTTGTGTTTCTGGGTCTCTATTAAGAAAATTTCAGCATGTGCCAAGGAGACCTAGGGTTTCTCCTATTCTGTCCTGTAATGTTTTCAGAGTGTCTGTTTTGACACCAAGGTCTTTGATCCATTTGCAGTTGATTCTGGTGCAGGGTGATATATAAGGATCTAGCTTTAGTTTTCTACAAGTAGTTAACCAATTTTGCCAGCATCATTTATTAAAGAAGCTGTCTTTCTTCCATTCTATTTTTTTTAGCTCCCTTATTGAAGATTAGGTGGCTATAGGTCTGTGAGTTCATTTCTGGGTTTTCAATTCTATTCCATTGGTCCAGTACCAAGCTGTTTTTATTACTATGGCTTTGTAGTAGAGTTTGAAATTTGTTATTGATATTCCTCCAGCACTGTTCTTTCTGTTAAGGATTGTTTTTACTATTCGAGGTCTTTTATTGTTTCATATGAATTTTTGGATTGCCTCTTCTATTTCCTTGAAGAATGAGGTTGGAATATTGATAGATATCACATTGAATTTGTAGATAGCCTTTGGAAGTTTTGCCATTTTCATGATCTTGAGCCTTCCAATCCAGGAGCATGGGAGGTTTTTCCACTTTCTAAGTTCTGCTTTGATTTCCTTATTCAGGTTTTTAAAGTTTTCATCGTAGAGGTTCTCCACACCTCTCATTCTTTAGACCAAAGCAATAATAAGGCTAAACCCAGAGGAAAATGAGTGAAGAACTCATGCTTCTTAATTGGATGAACTACAAAGTCAAGTAGAAAGGAGGGTAAAGAACTAGAAACATTTTAAATCCAATTATATGTATCAACTCATTGTTTTCAAGATCATTCATTAGTAATCCTCGGGACCAAATTTAAAATTAAGTCTTGAATCTTAACATCATACTCTTTATTTTCTCGTGCCTGTCATTGTTCTCTCTTGAAGTATAATTAGATATATGGGAGAAAATGTCAGATTCTAATTGGAAACCTAATTCTCATCTCCCATTTTCAAATAAACTCTTTCCCTACAAAAGGATTCTCCTGAGATAAACTGCTTTGCTAGATTAATGTCAGGCTATATTTCACATGCATCAGATTGAGCAACTGCTTTTGTATCATTGTATCTGAAAAACATCACATACACAACCACATAACAATGAATATTTAAAACTGGATTCAAACTGAGAAGCATGATTTTCATTGCATAAGAGCAGTGAAAAAGAATCTGTGTAGAGCTAGTGTTAGAAAATATCATTCTGGTTACCTCTGTTACTGTATTTTAAATGCAACCTATACATGTAAAGAAGATCTGAGAACTAGAAGAGTCTTTGCCTACCCTGGCTATGTACCCTATGGGCAATTTTTTTTCTTTTATATATATTTTATTGTAAAGATACTGTACAGATCAGTTACAGCTATATGAGTAAGGTAATGAGTGCCTTTCCTATTGAGCATTGTTATCCCCTCCTTTGTTTTTCCACTGCCATTCCTTCCCTCTCCACGTCTCCAACTCTACCCCACCCCCACAATTTGTAAAGTTCATTTTCAACATAGTGTTTTGCATATCTCATTGTTACAATGGGTCAACCTGTTTCCCTGTTTCAGCATTTTGTTATTTCCCTACCCCTCCCCAAATTAGAAAAATGTATATGCATGATGTAGGGCACTGACATCAAATACAGTAACAACAGGTGTTAAACCATGGGGGCAGAACATATAAAACAAACAAAAAAATCACATTAGTACATTAAAAACAACAGCGACAAAGATAAAACCTCCTGTGTTCTTATCTTGGGGTTCATTTCACTGAACATCGTATGGTCATTTGTACATAGCTTTTGACCTTTTCTGCTTGTCTGGTAAGATTGTCCTGAACATATACTAGTTATTGCAAATAAGGGAAACCATGGGACCTATGTTTCTTTGAGTCTGGTTTACTTCACTTAATATAATATTTTTTCCAAGTGTTTCCATTCTTAATAAATGGGGCTGTGTCATTCTTTCTAATGGAGGCATAGAATTCTATGGGCAATTTTATTCTGTCCTTTTTCTCCTTCTCAGACTTTTCTAATTTTTTTATATTCTACACAAGTGGCATCCTTCAAATGTGTTAGTGCAAGTTAAACCATACTCACTAAGAGTCCACATGTTTCATTTGTACTCCAAGAATGATAGAGACCTATGGGAGCCAAATAAATTGGCTTCCAAACTAAAAATTATAGTTAAAAATATTAATTTAAAACATAAGAGTTGCCAGGCACCCATGGCTCACGCTTGTAATCTTAGCTACTCAGGAAGCCGAGATCTGAGGATCATGGTTCAAAGCCAGCCCAGGCATAAAAGTCCATGAGACTCTTATCTCCAATAAACCACTAGAAAACTGGAAATGGTGCTGTGGCTCAAGTGGTAGAGCACTTGCCTTGAGCTGAAGAATGCAGGGACAGCGCCCAGGTCCAGAGGTCAAGCCCCACGACTGACAAAAGCAGAAAAAAAAAAAAACACTTAAGAGTTGGATTTTAGTAATCCATCAAAATCTTTACCACGTGAAAGCAGGGGTTATACCGTGGGGGAGGGACATACAATGCAACAAAGAAATCATAAGTATGTTAGAAACAATTGCATGAAAGAAAAAAAAAGTATTTGAATACTTATCTTGGGGTTCATTTCCCTAACATCAACTTATCTGACCTTTTCTGCTTGACTCAGATATACACTGGTTATTGCAAATAAGGGAAACCGTAGGACCTATGTTTCTTTGGGCCTGGCTTACTTCACTTAATATAATTTTTTCCAAGTCTTTCCATTTCCTAACAAATGGGGCAATGTCATTTAGGGGAATGGAAAAAACAAATCATTTAAATAGGGATACAGGTGGACCCATTGCAACAATGAGATGTACAAGTCGTTATGTCAAAAAATGAACTTTACAACTTTGGTGGGGGTGAGGATCTGGTGGGGGGGCAGGGAGCCAGTATGGGAAGGGATGGGAAGGGGAAACAAAGGAGGAGGCAACAATGCTTGATAAGAAATGTACTCGTTATCTTGCCCATGTAATTGTAACCCCTCTGTATGGTATTTTCACAATTAAAAAAAAAATCTTTACCAACTGAAGAATGGGTAAAGATAAATATTGTTTTACTTGCACTACATTATAAGTAAAGTGAAGGCAAAACTCAAGCACCACAAGTTGACTATTGCCCTCGCATTCTCTACATCACTAACTATACTTTTCTCTCATTACTGCATGATTTTAGTTTAGTCTTTCTTTTGCTTGATTGAGTCTTCTGTGGAAAATTTCTATCATGGGTTTGGGGATATATATGTATGCATGTGTGTGTGTGTGTGTGTGTGTGTGTGTGTGAGAGAGAGAGAGAGAGAGAGAGAGAGAGAGAGAGAGAGAGAGAGAGAGAGAGAAGCCATTGTATTCTTAAGCTCCAAATTTCTATGTGACTCTTTTTGTTTTCTATCTTTCCATTGAATTTCTAATTTTTTTTGCACTATTTTCCCAATTTTATAGTGGATTACCTATTTCTCTTGTAGCTGGTTGACATTGTTTGGGATAATTTTTTATTATTTGTCCGGCAATTTTTGTAGATCTACAAATCTTCAGCATCAGTCACCTGAAGTTTCTTGCATTCCTTTGGTGAGGTCATGTCACACTGATTCTTCCTGATATTGTAGCCTTGTATAAGTGTCTGTGCATTTGAAGAAACAATAAACTTCTCTGGGCTTTATGTGCTGGCTTTTGCTTTTGTTTTGTTTTGCTTTGTTTTTTTTAAAGATCTTCACTAATGGGAGAACACTGGAGTGTGTGGTTGTACAAGATCTAAGGATGTGGGGTACCAACTATGACATGTATAATGAAACCAGAGTTGTAAATCAGCAACTCTGTCATCCACAGTAGAAAGAACTGTGGATAATCTGAAGGCTGATGAAGATCTTAGACGTATCTAAGTCTGGAAGCTATGTGCCAAGGAGGGAAGAGGTAGAGGCTGGGGCTAGGGGTATACCTTTGCTTAGCTTGAGATATCATGAGATAGTAGTTATCATGAGATAGTAGAGGCCAGTAGTACACATGCACTGGCCACCAGGAAATAAGGCTGATGACATGCATGTGTGTAGTTGGTGTCACCAAAGGTAGACATGTGTGCAGAGGTAAGGTAGGATTTTAAAACAGTTATTGGAGTGTGTGTGTGTGTGTGTGTGTGTGTGTGTGTGTGTGTGTGTGTGTGTAATTCTGAAGCCCACATACTGTAAGAGCCAGTTGCAGGTGCACGTTAACTGTGGAAACAAATTTTGTTTCCTCTAAAACAGCTCTCTGCAACTGCAATGGTGGTGCATAAAGCGTGGATGCCCAAAAATGTTTTTGTGCAATGAAAAAAAAAACATTAATAATGTTTATGCACCTTTTAAAAACTAGAATTTCCAGGAAGCTTTTGCCCTTCATCTGATTAATTGCCCAATGCCTAACTTAAAGGTCAGAGAATAGTCTCCAAAATAAAATAAAATTGTTTACTGTCTTTAATAGTCCTGCTTTTCCTCACTAGAATCTGTTGGAAATGCTGTATGTTTGTTGCTTTTGTTGTTCTAGTTATTTAGTCTGATTTTCTTCAAATGATTAGGAGAGCAGATAGATTTCTTTTTAAACAGTGAGATTGTAAAATGAAGGTGTCAATCAAACTAATCAGGCCACCAGGGGGATGATACTAAGAAAGAAGAGCACACAGTTTCTGAGACTCCAGAAAAAACTAATATTTTCTTTAAAGCTGCCATACTCCAACAGACCCTTGAGTGGTCACAACCGAGACAACTTTGCCAGGCAGGGAAACCCAGACAGTTTTAATACTGCCTTTAGAAGCAAATCAATTTAAATAATACATGTGTCATCAGCATCAACCTTGGCCTTGATCCCCACCACAGAAGTATCTCACCGTGGTCCTGAAGACTGACTAACAGGAAAGGCGGGAGATTTCAGTCCTTGGGCTAAGGAAGGCCTGCACAAGAGAAAGTAACAATGGCTCTCTTCGTTGAAAAATAAAAATCCCCACAATCCTTAAGAAGGAATAACAAATTACAAATAAATAAATAGAAAGAAAAAATGGTTTCAGTGTATAGCAATGTGGAACTTATTGCACAAATAAAAGTAATAGCTGTAAGTACCAATGCCAACTTTCTCTGACCCCTATCATGTGTCAGACCCTGCTGTCAATGTTTTATTATTGTTCTACGTCATTTTCATATTAACTCTGCAAAGTAGAGACTGCTTAATCTCCATCTACACATACAGAAAATTGAGCAAGATGTTAAATAAGGCTCCCTAGGTTACACAGCTAGTACACTACAAAGCAAGAAATTGACCCACAGCTCTGTAAGCCCAGAGCTCAAGATTTAAATACA